>NC_045973.1:20181365-20499789 GCF_010909765.2 Amblyraja radiata
GCGAAATCCCCGATCTTTTCCTCTCATGATTGTATACACCTCTATAAGATCACCCCGCATTCTCCTGCACTTCAATGAATTAAGACCTAGTCTGTTCAACCTCTCCCTATAGCTACGTCCTCCTGGCAACATCCACGTAAATCCTTTCTGCACACTTTCCAGCTTGACAATATCTTTCCTATAACATGGTGCCCAAAACTGAACAATACTCTAAATGTGGCACCAACATCTTATATAACTGCAAAATGGCCTCTCAACCTCTATACTCAATACTCTGACCGATGTGCTGAAAGCATTTTCGACCACCCTATCTATCTGTGACGCCACTTTCAAAGAACCCTATACTTGCACTTCTAGATTCCTCTGCTTTACAACATTCTCCAGAGCCCTACCATTCACTGTGCAGGTCCTGTACATGTTAGACTTTAAAAATGTAACACCTCACATTTCTCTATTTAATTCCATCAACAATTCCTCAGCTCACCCAACCGACTATCCTGCTGCAATTTTTGACAACCATCTTCACCATCTACAACAATGTTCTTTAACCTTTTAATACTAAAGGGCCTGTCCCTCTTTCACGACCTAATTCACAACCTTTTTTACTCTAGGACATTTTTCATCAGGCTAGAAAAACGCCCCGACCTACTTGATGCCACGAGTACCTACGACTAGCATCACGACCTACCTACGACCTCCTACGACCTCGTGACGACCATGCTGCGAATATGAGTCAAGGGCAAACTCGGCAGAGGTCGTGAATTAGGTCGTGAAAGTGGGACAGGCCCTTTAGCGCCCACTTTTGTAACTTTCGTGAGGGTAAAATTTCCGTACCGCGCACTAATATTTAATTTGAAAAGCAAAAGATACATACCCAGCATAAAACAATAAATTGAAATTACCTTTAAAACAATAAATTGAAATTACCTTTAATTTAATAAGTTCCTTGAGCCTGAAATACTAAATGTTGGTTTGGATATCTGGTTCGATTTTCGTAAGGAACAAGCGAAGGTCTCCGCTTTCAGTGATTTTCAGACAGTTTCTCTGTTTGGTGACAATACAAGGGGAGGGCAACCTCTACAAACCCAATCACCGATACCGGAGAGAAGATACATGGAGTGACAACTCCTTCACCCAAACATATAACAGTACCTGCAAACATCTTCATACATAGCGACAAAGTAGAAACAACTTAGTACATAGAGAAACATACCATTGAAGGCAACCAATCACGGGTGACGGTCGGGAGACACAGAAACAAAGTAGAAACATCTTTAGGGCAATAAGAAACTTCCAGGTGCAGGCCAACCTTCAGGACCAATCACAAGCATGCATTCTGGATGTCAGTGTTCTGGAGCTCCTGCAAAAGCCCTGACTGTGGCAACCAGTGGGTCACAGGTGCAGAAGCTTCCTGAAACTTCTGCAAAGTTCCAGACATAGTGGAGCTAGGTTCAGCAGCTTGCAAAGTGATTTCATTAGCCCATTCTCACAGACACCCACTTGCTATTTCCCAAGTTCCCAAATCCCTGCATATCTACATTTGCACCGGTGAATCAATATCTCAGTGCGTTGAATGAAAACGTTTTGGCACAATCTTGTTTTATGTATGTTCAATACGTATATAAGAGAGTTCGGTATTCCGACAGCGCATGCCCAGGTCATAGGTCACTGGAGAAAAACATTGGATCGAACCGGGTGTCCAGCGCTGTAACTGCTGTTGAATTGCTACTGGAGTTAGCGACACTAGTTCTTCCTTCTCCACTGGTTCATGCAGAAGGGCGGCCGGACATGCACGTCCCTGTCCAGTGGCGGGCCCGGACTTGCAGCCGGTGCAGGGGGGAAAAGCCCCTCCCATTCCCCAGTCCCTGCCTCCTCTGTCCTGTCATCTATCCCATTGACTGCCGCTCCTTTGCAGTAACTGCTGCTCAGCGATTCCCGTCGCTGCACCGACTGAGGCTGGAGCTCCAGGTCTGTGGAGAATCTCACCTGCCCTCCCTCACAGTGAGTGGGACCTGAATCCCTCGGCATCTTCACATGTCACAGAGTGACCTCGGCGGGCCAGTTACCGTATTTAGCGCCTCTCGCTTTTTCCAGTGGCTGTCGTTTGGCGCTGGTGCAGCAGTGGGGGAGGGCAGGTGCGATTCTCCACAGACTCGGAGCTCCGGCCTCAGTCGCTGCAGCGACGGGAATCGCTGAGCAGCGGTTCCCACAAGCGAGCGGTGGTCAACGGGCCAGATGGAAGGAGAGAGGAGGCTGGGGAATGGGAGAGGGGCTTTTATTGGGCGGGTGTTTGCAGGAGAGTTCCGCTGTCCTGTCGCTCCGGTGGCTGTTGGTTGGCCCACAGCCAGCGCGGAGAAGCAGTGCCGCCCACCGGGCCAACCGACAGCCCCTGCTCGGGTCTCCGGTGCCGCGGGCGCCACTGTTCTGCCGCTGGGCTGTCCCCGTCCGGAGGCGGCCAGAGTTGTCGGGTCGGGCTGGCAGTCGACGCGGAGGGGGCTTGGCGCTGGCTCCAGCCCGGCTCCGCTCCAGCTCCCGGGGGGTTTGATGGCGGTTAAACATTACAATATTTTACATAGTTAAAAATTATTGCAGCATAAATGTTTAAAATACATAATTCAAATACTTTTCTCTAAAGTTATAGTAACTTTTTATTTTCACATACATTTTCTCACAGATTTGAGTTTGTATATTTTGGATGTTTTTAATGCAGCATTTAATTATTCTGCCGCCCACCTGAATGCTTAAATCGACTACTAGTGGGCGGTACCGCCCAGGTTGAAGATCACTGATCTACAACAAACCATACACTTTTGTGTATCTGCAAACTTGCTCATAATGTCATGTACATTCTCATCCAAATCGGATGTAGATGACAAACAGCAATGGGCCTCAGCACCAAACTGAGGCATACCACTAGTCATAGGCCTCCAGTCTGAAACACAACCTTCCACTATCACCCTATGCTTCCTTCCATTAATGCAATTTTCTATTCATTCAACTATCTCTCCTTGGATCCCATGCGATCTAACCTTCCAGAGCAACCTACCCTGCGGAATATTGGACTGATTTCAAACTTTTGCCAAGAAGCAATTGCAATCCATGTGAATTGCATCCATCCATACAACTAAACATAAATGTAAAGTACCATGTGAAACAGTAATAATCTTTCCAACAGAAAGACTAATTGTTTTTTCCCCCATTTTTGTTTTATGAAAAAATGCTCCTTCATGTATACAAGAGGGTTAGAATAATTTAAGGGTTAGAGTGAGGTGAAAAAGTCCTCATCAACAAAAATAAGTAGGGCTACCAATACATTTAAAAAGAAAATCACAATTAAAGCTAATTAGTTATAAAGCACTTCATTATATAACTGCTCCTAAATTTAGAACCTAATGTACACTCAGTCCCATTCCATTTTAACCAATCACCAAGACAAACACTGCACACCTAGAGGACGTAATGCTGTTTACCTCTTACTTACAATGCCAGCTGAACACAAAAACAGTTGTCAAAACATGCATGGGAATACAAGTGCTCAATATATCCATTATATCAATACTTTGCCCCATCAGCTATGACAGTGCCTTGTCCTCGTATTAGGTGGCATATTAAGTAAGCAGCATTATCTTGTGCACAGACATGTTTGTCTTGGTGATTGGTTGAAATAAAATGGGACAGGTGTTTACATGGCACTGTTGTAGCTGATATACTACGCACTGGATATGCTCAACATGTTCATATATACATAGTTTGACAACTGTTCCAAAGGACATGCTTCCAAGCTGATGATGTTTGCTCGATAACCATTGAAACCACTGAGAACTAATGCAACTTCATCGTATCCACCGGGTGGTGCCGTACAACGGATGCCTCGCCAACAATCTGCTTCGTCCCTTTCTCTGTTGTTTTTTAGTCTGTAGGTAAATGTTGTTTTAGTGTATCTTTAGTTTTGTATTATGTGGAGGGTGGAGAGAACCTTTTTTACCTCTTTCCTTGACGGAGATGCGACTTTTTCCTTATCGTATCTCCGTCTGCACTGCGGCCTAACATCATGGAGCTGGTGGCCTCTTGCTGGGGATCGACCTCGGAAGCTCCAACACCGGGAGCCTGCGGACTTTAACATCGTGGAGCTTCGAGGAGGGACCAGCTTCGGGAGCTCCAAGCCGCAGGAGCTTCGATCACCCTGATCACGGGAGCTTTGATCGACCCGACGTGAGAGCTTCGATCGCCGGCTGCAGGAGCTTCAATCGCCCCAACTGCACATGGTCCGACTGCCCCGACCGCAGGAGAAAAAGGAGGAAAGAAGATAAGACTTTATTGCCTTCCATCACTGAGGAATGTGGAGCCGCTGTGATAGATGTTTATGTTAAATATTTATGTGGTTGTGTGTTTTCTTGCTTTTTTGGTACGACTGTGACAAATCAAATTCCTTGTATGATTTACATACTTGTTTTGTTTTCGTACTTGGCTAATAAAAATAAATTACAATCTGTTTCAGTTGTTATCAACAGGAAGTTGTTTTTTTTCATCTTGGTGGTTCATGTTCTATGGTTCCCAATTTCTGACAGCATGTTCAAAATCCTGAGATTTTGGAAAACTTTAAACTTTGCTGCAACTCGATTCAGTAGACTCACACTGATATCCCATTTTATCAGACCCTGATGGCTGTGTTGCAGTTGCCCAACGTAAGAAGAGTTTTCATTAAAGATAGTTTTATCAAAAAGACAGACGATTTATCCCCACAAAGCCCAGTCACAGGGCTGAAGAATGTAGAAACCAGGAACTGCAGATGCTGATTTTTCCAAAAGAGACAAAGTGCTGGAGATCTCAGCCGGTCAGGCAGCATTACTAGAGAACATCCCTGGAGGAGGAGAGGGGAGAGTTTTGATAGGCAGAAGGTTGGACCAAGGCCAGAGATGAAAAAAGAAAACAGGTGTGAGATCATTCCATAGTTGTTTTAAGCTTCGTGAGTTGTTAAGAAAGGGCAACATCAGTAAGAGTGCAGTTGTTAAAATGGTTGACATAGGTGTCCTGCTGTATTTGAGGTATTGCCATACGTCCGCACAGATCTTGAAATTTCTGGTGATGTGTGGAATTTTCTGTTGAGTTCCCAGATACAGAATGAACCTGTCCAAGCTGTAATCTTTATAGCACTTTCTGCCAGCTTCTCTTCATGTGTGACCTGGGATCCTCCTGTCATTCTTAATGCTTCCTTCATTCAGGGATGCACAAATTATATCTGTAAATCAAGAGGCTATTTTCCTGAAAGCTCTGCCCTGCTTTCCTTGCTGTGATTTCATTCCAATGCAGCAGCATGTTTGTTTCCAGTATTACTGTGGGTTAGGGAAGAGTGCCCTTTAAATGCTGTAACCTCCCATCAATATATCGAGGAGTAAGTGCACGGTACTGAAGTATTAGACAAATATGAAAATAAAGAAGTGCTGTGCATTTGAAATGCGCACAATCTTTTTAACGTGATCTCAATCCTATGCTGCATTAATCTGCACCACTATTAATAGGCATTGTTTATTTAGAATCAATAGTTTTCAGTCAGCGGTGTAGCATAGTAGTTAGTTGTACCATGTTGAAAATTAACATTAGGTACTCTAATTGATGTTTGATCATATGCCCCGAGTTAAAAGGGTAACAGCATTGAACTGTAAATAAATAATTTGCTGTCATTTGCCATTTGAAAAAATATTTTTGTGACATTACTTTGTTCATTAGGGCATGTCTTGGACAAGATAGAACGTCAAGACTGACAATTGAACGCAGGACATCCTGGTTCAGTACCATTGTAGCTAGGGAAGATGATGATACATATTCACATTGGCCATTAACATTCATTACAATACTATGGAGCAATGAGTGATTTTGTGCATTTTCCATTTTATGGCCTGTATTTGTTATGTGATTTGAAGTTAAAATGTACTCGGATGTCGAAGTATATTTTGTTCAATGAAAAAATAACTGAATGAATTCTGACTTTCATCATTTTATGGTCAAAGTCAGAAGATGAGGGTCTTCTCATCCCTCAAGATGATTATTGATCAGTTTATAAGTACTATTCACATCCCTTCTTAGTGTTTGGAACATTTCAGACCCATCCTGCATCTACAAACCTTAATTTCTAGTTTGTTAGTCATAAGTCGTCATAAGCCATCTTCATGAATTGCCATATGGCCCTTCCATGAAGCTAGTGAGTAGGAGTTCCTGCAATTTAAGGAATAGCCTTTATTTATCCAGTTGCTATCCCAGCCTCTTTTGGGATAATGCATAGAAACGTGAATTGTTGTTAAACAAAGTTACTGCTTGCCTTTTTTGTGATTTAAACCAGTGCCCTCTGTTTGCTGACCATTCTGTCAGTGGAAACAGTTTATCTCTATATTAAAACCTCTAATTGTTTTTAATCATCTGTTCTGTGAAGTTTCTCTAATCCCTCCACATACCTGAAACCACACATCCTTTACAGTACACTTTACAATTTGATTTTTGGTATACTCCATTAAAGAGGTAAATTTGCCATAATACTGTGATCAAAATTGCTTTGTTCTGGGAAGAGATATTAACAAGATATCTATCTCGATCTTTTTTTCCAATCAAGCTCTGTGAACAAAAGGAAACTGTTGCCTAAACTGGTATATAATTTACTTTCTGACCGAGATCTGAAAAAGAAGTTGAAGGAGTGTGGTCTGTTAACTCAGGGCAGCAAAGCACAACTGGTTAAACGACATCAAGAATTCATACAAATGTACAACTCACAGTGCGACTCCTTAAACCCCAGATCAGGTGAGCAAAACTCTTAAATTGTCAGAAGAAATAAAAGCCATGTCATGTTCAAATCGCTTCTTTCTTTATGTTTACTTGGAACGTTATGTGCAATTATGACGAATAAACTGAAAGCCAATGAAAAATGTTGATCTAAGGCAAAACAGCATTTCGTTCAGACCGAAAGGTCTGAATGACAAATAAAGGATTCAATTCAAAATTCAAAAACAAATTAGAGTTAAAGGTTAAAAGTTTAGAGTATAAAATTTGGAACCATATGTGAATTGCACCAGGTCTCCAAGCTGTGGAGATAATTGTAGAAAAATTGGGCTTTTCCAGTAACTTTGGCCGACCAAGTAGCATTTTCACTGATGCCATCCATCCCAATTGTCTCCAGTATTCAACCCATCAGTACATGCTTATTTGCCAGGAATCCAAATTAAAAGCCTTTATAAGTGGGTAAAGTTGTTCTGCTTAACTGACCTCAGCTTCCAACAAATGTGAGTTTTGATTATCTGAGGTCCATATGGTTCACTCATAATCCATTTGAATGTAGCAGCTCCAGAGTTTTTCAGTTTGACCAATTAGATGACCAGGTTAAAAAAAAAAAGACACAAAGTGCTGCAGTAACTCAGCAGGTCAGGCAGTATCCATGGAGAAGATGGACATGTGGCGTTTCAGGTCGGGTTAGAAGAAGGATCCCGACCCATATTCTCCAGTGATGCTAACTGACCCGCTGAGTTACTCTCGCATTTTGTAACTTTTTTTTTGTGTAAACCAGCACCTGCAGTTCCTTATTCAAAAAGGAACTGCAGATGCTGGAATATCGAAGGTACACAAAATTGCTGGGGAAACTCAGCGGGTGCAGCAGCATCTATGGAGCGAAGGAAATAGGCGACGTTTCGGGCCGAAACCCTTCTTCAGACTGTGGCGACGTTTCGGGCCGAAACCTTTCGGCCCGAAACGTCGCCTATTTCCTTCGCTCCATAGATGCTGCTGCACCTGCTGAGTTTCCCCAGCAATTTTGTGTACCTGCAGTTCCTTGTTTGTACATTTAGATCATCAAGTAAATGGGTGCAATAACCA
Source organism: Amblyraja radiata (assembly GCF_010909765.2). Lineage (NCBI taxonomy): Eukaryota > Metazoa > Chordata > Chondrichthyes > Rajiformes > Rajidae > Amblyraja > Amblyraja radiata. The sequence goes on from NC_045973.1 coordinate 20,189,220, forward strand.
GGATTTTCATAAGAGGAGTTGGGTGTTACAGGTGGGCCTACTTGACACTCTACCTTTTCTACTTTATTACTTTGTCCTCAAGATTTGGCAAGTAAGGCTTCATAAATCCAAATGAATATGAATTTGGCATTTGATTTGTGAATCAATATGGGAATCCTAACTTTCAAAGAAACAAAGATTCGTGAATATCAAAAATCTTATTACCACTGAATTTTAGTACAGACATCACTTTGTTCTATTCTTGCTCTTATTCTGCAGCAGATCAGATGGAGAGCACTGCCAGAGGTGAGCGGGGAACTGAGGCCAGTTGTCCATGATGTCCAGATCCCAATGCGCTTGTGTTTCGGAGTTGGATAATGTTATTGATTTGTAATTAGCCTGATTTGTAGTTAGTTGACAAAGCCTTAATTTATTAATTTGGAATATCCAGGGGGATGGGATAAATGTAATATTAAAATGACATGCAAGGTGTCAGGCTGTCTGTCACAACATACAGCCCCGATAACCCATTATTTCCTTGCGAGCCCCTGAACTATCTACAGTTCCCAGGTCGCCTGCCCCGGGACTAGCTGCAGTTCCCAGGTCGCCTGCCCCAGGACTGGCTGTAGCGCCCAGGTCGCCTGCGAGCCCCGGGTCTAGCTTCAGTTCCGCTGTCCGGTCCCGGCGGCCGCTCGCAGCCACCCGAGCTGCTGAGTGAGTTGCTGGCATGATTACCGACCCCCTCCTTCTCAACGCTCCTGCCCTCCCCGCAACTTTATCCCTGGCGGCACAGCCGTGCTGACCTGGGCCAGACTTCCCACACGCTTTGGAAGGAACTCTTCCCCCCCCCCCCCCCCAGCAATGCTGTCCTTTTACAGTCGCTGTACTGAGGGATAGCCAAGTCTATCTTTCTTGGCAAACAATCTAACCTTCGTCCTCCAAGACGCAGGTAAATTTTCAGGCCTTATTTTAGGGTAAAAAATAGCGTCTTCATTGCCAAGAAATACGGTAGTTCGGAGCCTCTTTGGAGGTTGTAATATTTAATAGTTGTAGGGAAGAAGCTGCTCCTGAACTTGGACGTTACAGTTTTTATGCTCCTATACCTTCTTCCCAATGCAGGAGTGAAAGGGTAGAGTGGCCAGGATGATGTGGGTCTCTGATGATACTGGCTGCCTTTTTGAGGCAGTAATTCTTGTAGATCCCTTCAACCTGCAGTGTAATATATGGTATGGCTGTTGTAAGAGTATGTTTTCTTCCTGCTCTGTACAGATCAGAGTTCAGTATATTTATTTTGGTGACAAAACTGAGCAAGCATCATTTAGATTTGGGAAAACAAAGTTTTGTCTGGCACTTTTCATGCTTGCAATTATTTTCAATCACTTTTTTCATTCAGCCAAAGACATCATTAAAGAAATTGAAAAGAATGAAAAGACCCGAGTTCAGCTGGAAGCCAAATTCAGTGAAAATGTAAGTGTCCTTAAATGTTTTCACTGTAATTTAATCTTACTGAATGAGAACAAAATTACAGTACAATTGTTTTCATTAGGCAATGAAATTCACAAAAGATCAGACTGAAGAACAAATTGATGCAGTCCACAAGGAATATTGTGAGTACATGATTATTTTAACCAGCACCTTTTAAAATGAAGAATACATTTGAGTGCTCAGAACCATTCTGTGACCAAACTAACATTAACTTTGAGAAACAAAAAAATGTTAGGCATGGGAGAAGGAACAGTGTAGAGTTAGTGGAATGTTATCGGGGTGAAAGGCTTGGGTAATGTGAAGAGACTGGCTAGGACCTTTAGCAGAATAGAAAAGAATAAAGGAAGGATGTAATAAAGATGTAAAAAATTCTGAAAGATTTTGATATAGGATAAATGCTTCTACTTTAGGGTTAATGGTAAACAGGATATAGATTTAAAACAATTGACTAAAAAATAATCGGTGAGATAAATATTATTCCAGAGTGATTTGTTTTAATCAGGAAGGCACAACATTAAATTTTGATGGAAGCAAATTGAATATAAGCTTTCAGAGAGGTATTAAATATATACTTGAAAAGGAAACATTCGCAGGGCTGTGCAAAACAAACCAGGTGAGTGGAATAAATAATTAAAGAAGACTAGACCAAGTGCAGACCAGTTGGGCCTTTTCCCCCAATGTGCGGTTGAGGGGGGGGGGGGGGTGTCATGCGGCGTCACACACATTAACCACCCCCACACACACACTAACTACTCCCCCCCCCGCACACACGCTAACTACCCCCCTTGTTAATATATTAATATTATTAATTTGCTCCTTTTACCCCATAATCGCCCTATCTACTGACGCATAGCCCCCAACACGCATTTACCCCATAATCGCCCTATCTACTGACGCATAGCCCCCAACACGCTATTGTGACGTCAGCAGCTGCTGAGCGCCGTTTATATTTTTGAAATTGAGTTTTGTGATCATTTTATTCAAAATCTGGGGAAATAATTGACCAAGGAGTGGATTTCTGAACTCATAAGTTAAATCCCTACCGAAATGGTTAAAATCTCCGCGTTTTTGCGTCTGGTTTTCGAGGAGATACGTTTCACATGCAAAACCACACACACGCACGCACACACACACTTTACACTTGTTAATAGCCAAATTTTTAATCCCACTCTGACTAACTCCACTGATACCTCAAGTTTGGGGTCTAATTTGCTATTACAATTTAGTTAGAACTTAACAGATTTTCTAGCTAGGTTCTGCAAGCCCCCATGTTTTTGAACAAAAAGCTTTTATTCTTTGCTCTGAATTTCTCTGTTAATCTAATTTTATATTTTCCTGTCGATTACTAATTTTTATTTCATTTGTGCAAAGTGTGCATGTTTTAATGGTTTTCAATTTCATCATTGAACTAATCTTTGATATTTGTCATCCTGGAGACAATAAATTTGCAATTATGTTGCTTGACCAAAGAACATTATCGATGAAATTTTGTATTCAATTTCAAAATAAATCTAGTATGTAAGCATTAACATAAAAACATAAAAATCCAATTGTATATATTTCCACACTAATATGGTTAACTCTTAAATGTCTTCTACTGTGCACTGGTAAATTAGTCCAGCAGTGTCTTTTCTGGAGTAATAATAATAATGGATGGGATTTATATATAGCGCCTTTCTAATACTCAAGGCGCTTTACATCGCATTATTCATTCACTCCTCAGTCACACTCGGTGGTGGTAAGCTACTTCTGTAGCCACAGCTGCCCTGGGGCAGACTGACGGAAGCGTGGCTGCCAATCTGCGCCTACGGCCCCTCCGACCACCACCAATCACTCACACACATTCACACACATTCACACACAAGCAAAGGTGGGTGAAGTGTCTTGCCCAAGGACACAACGACAGTATGCACTCCAAGCAGGATTCGAACCGGCTACCTTCCGGTTGCCAGCCGAACACTTAGCCCATTGCTCCATCTGTCGTTCCGAGTACTGGGAATAAACAATATGATGACCTTGTCTGAATGCCCATCCGAAGGCAACAGAAAATAGTTAATATTTAAGAAGAAATGTGAATTATTTTCTGTGTTCCTTTAAGATTTCGGATCTTTTAACTCATCAAATTATTCACTGCAATTAGAGTTTCATTTCTCTTGCCATTAATCATTGTTCAATTCTACTGACACAGGTCCATTTTTCAGTAGAAACAAAGAATCACATATACTGGTTAATACGACACAAAGTGCTAATGTAACAAAGCAGGTCAGGCAACATTTCTGGAGAACATGGATAAGTGTCGAGATCCTTGAGGTGGAACGGGGTTGAAAATGAGAGGTTATCTAAATTTGAAGATTCAATGTTCACACGCAAACTGCAGAAACACTTGGTGGACCCATCGCAATTGTTCAACGAAATGGTCGCCAAGTCTGCATCCACTATAAACCTAACGACTCCCAAAATGGACTACACTTTCACCCACAATGCCTCTTGCAAGGACGCTATTCCCTACTCTCAATTCCTCCGCCACATATGTTCCCAAGATGAGACTTTCCAATCGTACACCCGAGATATCCACTTTCTTTAGTAAACGTGGCTCAGCCCTACTGTCATAGATGGACCCCTGACCTGTGTCTCCTCATGTCCTGTAGGTCTGTTCTTGCCCCTCACCCCAGGCAGGGGGAAGGATAGAGTTCCCCTGGCCATCATTTTTCACCCCACCAGCCTCTGCATCCAACACATCACACTCCGACATTTCCATCAACTCCAATATGATAGTGCTACCAATACATCTTCCCGTCTCCACCCCTCCCACCAAGGAAGAACAAAAGGAAGAGACTTGAACTTTATTTTGCCTTCCATCACAGTGAGAAATGTGTAGGAGTTACTGTGGTGGATGTTCATATTAAAATGTGTTTTTGAGTCTGTTGCTTTTAATTGTATGACTGATCTGGTCAGTGAAATTCCTCGTATGTTGCAAAACATACTTGGTGAAGAAAATCTGATTCTGATTCTGATAAACATGGTTACTGGCCACATGCTAGAAGATGAAATTAAAATGATTGGGTGTCCATTGTGTGGATGTGGTAGCCTGAATGCTTCTGCAGCTTATAATGGAGTATTGTAGACATCTTTCCTTGGTCATTTATGCCGGCTCTAAAGTGTTTTGAACCTTTTCATACCTGTAGTTTCCCTCTCCCCTGACTCTCAATCTTAAGAATGATCTCAACTCGAAACTGACTCGCTGAGTTACTCTGGCATTTTGTGTCTGTCTTTGGCCTGTTTAATGCTGTATGACTCAATGAATCTATATTTCCTTGATAAATCTCCAGAAACAGCCTCTCATCAATATTATCTTGTGTGATTGAAGGTATGAAGGGAAAGGTGGCTGAGGTAAATTGGGAAATTAGTGTGAAAGGGATGACACTACCTGATGCTTAACAAAATAAATATTTTTTCTTGACCAGAATAAGCACCATTGTGAAATGGTGGCCATATGTGAAAGGTGATCTCAAAGTAAATTTTATTCATCACATACACCCGAAGGTGCAGTGAAATGAATTTGCCAGCAGCGATACAATTAAAAAGAACACACAATACACAATAAGATTTAACACAATCATACACCACAGCATTCTTCATTGTGGTGGTAGGCACAAAGTTCAGCCAGTCCTCCTCCTTTGTTCATCCGTGGTCGGGGCCTTGAACCCTCCATAGTCGCCGCAGCAGCGCCTTTATTTCCTGAGGAGGCTCAAGAAAGCTCACCTGTCCCCCCAGATCGTGACCAACTTTTACCGCTGTACCATCGAAAGCATCCTGACCACCTGCTTCACGGTATGGTACAGCAGTTGCACCGCAGTGGATAGGAAGGCACATCATCGGTGCCCCGCTCCCTGCCATGGATGCCCTCCACCGAAAACGGTGTCTGAGACGGGCCAGGAAGATCATCAAGGACCCCTCTCACCCTAACCATGGAGTGTTTGCCCTCCTCCCATCAGGGAGGCGGTACAGGAGCCTCAGGTCGAACTAGCAGGATGAGGAACATATTTTTCAACAACACACTTACATTGCTGAACTCGGAGTCCTGTCGCTAGATATCTTTGGTCTCTCCATCCACATTGTTAACCAGTACTCTTCTTACTCTAATGTATGCTTGTTCTGTATTTTTTTTTAAATTCCTATCTTGCACTATGACTATGACCAGACACTAAACTGCATTTCGTTGTACCTATACTTGTATCTGTGTAATGACAATAAAGTTGAATTGAATTGAATGTACACGTCCTCTCGTCGGGATGATTTGAAACTCCGACATCGGGACGGCCAAACACACTCCGCAACTTGGAGGTCCTGAATCGGGGCTTTCTTACCGGAGACCGCGGCTTCAGGATGTTAAAGGCCACAGGCCAGCGGTCGGAGCTCTTCTCTGGCGATCCCCAGCAAGGGATCCCAGGCTCCAGATGGTAAATCCACGCCACGCCCGCAGCTAGAAGCTCCGCAGACCGCAGCCCCATGATGCCAAAGTCACTAGGCTGGCGATCGGCGCACTCCTCTCTGGCGACTCCCAGCAAGGTTTTGACCCGCTCGCGATGGAAAGTCACACTGCGCCCGCTGCTGAAGCTCCGCAGACAGTGGCTTCAGGATGTAACCGTCTGCGGGCCAGCGATCGGAGCACTCCTCTGTGGCGACCCCCAGCAAGGATTCGGCTGCTCCGTGATGTAAAGTCCACGCTGCACCCGCTGCTGTAGCTCTGGGCCCGACTCCGGGAAAGGCTGCTCCAATCCATGGTGTTAGGCCGCGAGTGAGGCGACATGGAAAAAGTTGCCTCTCCGTGGAGGAGGCGACCGAAAGCGGTTACCCCCTTTCCCCTGCCCACCACCACCCACACAAGACATACCAAGAATGTTTTAGTGTCAAACATACCAAGAGACACAGACATTTAGACACACTAAAAACAACAAAAATCTATCCGTGACTAACCACATAAGTTAAGAATTGAATTAGTGTGAAATAAAAGGTTTATAATGTTGAGAAGAATAATGATGGGACGGAGATTAAGGAGAAGTTTAGAAGCCAGCAAAGAATTATTGAAAAAGTGATAGAATAAGAAAATAGAATATGAGATTAAAATTTAAGGAATCCAAAAACAAATTATTAGACTTTGAAAAGTTCATTAGACAAGATAAAGGATCATGAAGTTAAGAGCAATATATAAACATATCAAGGATTTTAGTTATCGAACCAGGCCATGATGCTCCCAGTTCTCTACCTGTAGACGTTTGAGACCTTTTGAGACCCATTCAGACGTTTGAAATCATTGGAGACCTATGAACTATTTTTAATCAGACTTCATTGGAGACCTTTGAACTATCTTTAATCGGACTTTATCTTGCACTAAATGTTATACCTCTTTATCCTTTATCTGAACACTAAGGATAGCATGATGGTAATCATCTAGTCTTTTCTTTGACTGGATAGCACACAACAAAAAATTTTCACGTTTCCTTGGTACACATGACAATAATACACTAAACTAAACTGGTAGAGTATTTGGTGACATGCAGAATTTCGTCAACGATCTGAGGAAGTAGAGGCGTCAATGTGCTTTCTTTGTGATTGCATCAATGTGCTGAGCCCAGGACAGAAGAAATGAAATAAATGAATAGCTTATTGTCACATGTGACAAGTAACAGTGAAATTCTTTGCTTGCATATCCAAGGTATTCAATAGTCACCACATAATGGGCGCTGAAGTCCTTTCCTGAAGTCAAAAATCAGATCTTTGGTGTAGCTAATATTTAGAGCGTGATTGTTGTTCTGGCTCCATTCAGTCAGTTGATCCATCTCCCTCCTCTACTCTGACTCATTGTTATCTGTTACTCATCCAACTGTGGCGCCATCATGAGAACGGAACGGAGAGCTCACAGACATCCTGTGTAAATGGTGGAAAGGATACACCATCTCGCAAGCTATCCTCATGGCCAACCCCCTTGTCAGTCAGCTTTAGTCCCATCTATAGAAGAGATATGTCCCTATGTTTGCTTTAAACTGCAAAACTGTAGTGAAATTGAATTATCCTTGATACCAAGGAAGTACTTAAGAGGGAGAGGAATGGGCTTTAACCTTGTAATGAAGATTATCAAGTATCTAAATCACCTTGGAAAAGTTTAAATAGGTTTGTTTTGAATTGTGCTGGTGTTGTGCAAGTCTTACTGCACCATCGTTCCCCAACCAGGAAAAAAATTCTAGTATAAATATCTCTAAAATGATCCCTTTAACGATACATAAATTAATTTAAACATTTATTTAGAATTTATCCTGATAAAACAAAGGTCCTTTGAAATCAGCAGCTGAAAGTTTCCAAAAATGTATTGATCTGCAATTAAATGATGTAGCCTTTAAAATCAGTATCTGCAAGTAGTTTCCTAAATTTATTGATCTCTGGATAAATGGTTTAGCAGTAGTAAAATTGATGCTCCAGACACAGGTAATGGAAACTCAAAGATTTTAGTAGTTTAGCATGTGCAGCAGTAGTGCATGTTTAATAACTGGTAGTTCAAACCCAATATTGGAACAATAAATCATACTGTTATCAAGCCTACTGAAAGAATTTCATTGTGCTTTTGCAATGAAAAAAGTTGCAAAATAGTGATACCATGGGTTTGAATGGAGGCAGAACAATAATAATTACTTTCTATTAATAAGAATTAGTGTCAGGGAGATAGGGAAATGTGGAGTGGCACGGTGATGGTGTAAATAACCCACTTTTTTTCCTGCTGTATTGTTGCTTGATTTGATAATGTGGACGCACAATTGTAGGGGTGCAATTACCTAGGAAAATCAGAACCTGTTGTTTTTGCAGGATTAATTCTGCATAAACTAAGGTATGTATTGTTAAGGGAATAATTTTACAAATATTTAAACCTAATTTTTGTTTCCTGATTGCCAATACTAAAGAAAGGATATTTCATTAATCATTCAGAAATAAATGGCATTGACATAAATGGAACTACAATCACCAAGTCCTCCAGTATCAAAACAATTTTGCATCACCATTGAAAAGAAAAGAAGGATTTTTATTTAAACAGGTCATTTCACAACTTTGATATCTGGTGAATGTACTCCCACAGTGTTTTTGGGGAGAGTGATGAATGGTTGGTGATATATTTCCAAGTCAGAATGATGTGTGGCTTTGAGGGGAATCTGTAAGTGCAGGTGGACCCATGCCCCTGGCCCTGTCCTTACATGTGATAGAATGCATTTCTCTAATGTTGTTGAACATGGAAGGGCACTAATTCATCATCTGAGAGAGGACACTGTCCTCTCTCAGATACTGTCTGTTCTAATCCTGGACACTGGTTTAATTTCTGCAGTTTCTGTTAGTCTTTTGAGTAGTGAAGTTAATCCTTCACCATGATTTTTTCCACCAAATTAGCAATATTTTACAGAGTTATTGTTTAGGAATTAGTCTGATCGGTGTTGGCAATTGTCCTACTAGATTTGTTAAATCCCAGATATGTATGAAATTAGCAATTGTATGAGATAGACCTTGTCTAATTAATGCCTTGTTGCTTTCTGGCACTACGAAGCAGTAACTTTCTGTCTTCAGTGTGTCAGATGGCTGTTTATTCCAGGTTCCACTCCAGAGACGTAAGCACATCATGTAGATTTACACACCAGTCTTGTACTGTCTCTGAAGTCTTACCTTTGATTGAAATTTAAGCCCTCCATCTGACTCTGATGAAAATAAAAGCTCCCACTATTTTGAAGAGTAAAGTATTCTCAATATCCTGCACAACGTTAATTCTATAGCCAATAGCAAAATTCAGGCCAAACTCTGTAAATAAAACTTTGAAAAATTGCCTATTAATTAAACCAAAAGGGAAGTGCAAACTACCTAATTGTTTGATTTGTTCGTTACTACATTGGGGGAAATATTTTTTGTGCATTTTGGCTGCTGTTTTTTGCACAAATACACTACTAAATTCACATCCAAACTACAGGTTGAAAACCGATTATCTGGCAAAAATTTATGTGAGCTCATTTGAAATTCCCTGAGCGGCCGCAGATGGCTTTATAAACTGAATGTGAATGGAATGACTTGCCGACCCTTCCCCGGCACCATCTCCCTGGCCGTTTAGACCCTCGGCTTCCGACCCCCCCCCCCCCTACGACTCACAAGGTGCACCACCTCCTCCTCGCCCTGAGTTGTCAACATATTCTTCCTTGGAAGTGACAGCATGTGATAGGTTTAAGAAAGAACTGCAGATGCTGGAAAAATCGAAGGTAGACAAAACTGCTGGGGAAACTCAGCGAAGGAATAGGTGACATATCGGATCGAGAAACTACCCAAGCGAAATAAGAGGTGCCTTTCCTCCAATTTGTGGTGGGACTCACTCTGGCCATGGAGGAGACCCGGGACAGAAAGGCCGGATTCCAAATGGGAGGGGGAGTTGAAGAGATCAGGTTGGTTAATGCGAACTGTGCGGAGGTGTTGAGCGAAGCGATCACCAAACCTGCGCTTGGTCTCACCGATGTAGAGCAGTTGACACCTAAAGCAGCGGTTGCAATAAATGAGGTTGGAGGAGGTGCAGGTGAACCTCTGCCTCACTTGGAAAGACTGCTTGGGTCCATGGATAGAGGTGGGAGCTCCACGATAACCGTGCCTAATTTTGAAATGAAACGATACAAAGATATGGAGTAACTCAACTGACTAAATCAGTGTGAGGAAGAGTCCCGATGTCACCTATCCATGTTCTCCAGAGATCCTGACCAGCTGAATTACTCCAGCACTTTGTGATGTTTTATCTACTAACCATCATCTGCAGTCATCAGCAATAGTGAACACCACTCCCTCCGCTACGGTCCATTTACAGTAATCCCCCCGTTATAACAGACATCATCTGCTAACTGTTTTAACTAAAGTGTTTTGCAATGTCACTAAAATTTACTAAACTTCTATATACTAAAAGTCTCATCTTGTATGTGTGTGTGTGTGTCTCTCTGTATGTTTTTATCTTCCTCAAAACGCTACGCACTAGCGCTTAAATTTTTACATATTTTAACACATTTTTCCCGTCCACGCCGTACTCAGGGTTCACTTAAGATTTCATCCTATATTTCACGTTATTCATGTTTAAAGTTTAAAAAAAGAGCCAAAAACTGCTTCTCACAGAGAGCCTTTTGCCAGCAGCTTCTAGTGATGATGTTACAATGCCACTCACAATGCACCAACCACAATAGGCTCTCAAGCTGCCGTGTGCCAAATTCAAGTTCAAGTTCAAGTGAGTTTATTGTCATGTGTCCCTGTATAGGACAATTAAATTCTTGCTTTGCTTAAGCACACAGAAAATAGTAGGCATTTACTACAAAACAGATAAATGTGTCCATATACCATGATATAAATATATACACACATGAATAAATAAACTGGTAAAGTGCAAATAACAGAAAGTGGTTATTAATAATCAGAGTTTTGTCCGAGCCAGGTTTAATAGCCTGATGGCTGTGGGGAAGTAGCTATTCCTGAACCTGGTTGTTGCAGTCTTCAGGCTCCTGTACCTTCTACCTGAAGGTAGCAGGGAGATGAGTGTGTGGCCAGGATGGTGTGGGTCTTTGATGATACTGCCAGCCTTTTTGAAGCAGCGACTGCGATAAATCCCCTCGATGGAAGGAAGGTCAGAGCCGATGATGGATTCCAGTCCATTCTGGAAGTATACATTGAATGGTAAATAATAATCTCCAGGGCGCTCAAATTGCTGAACCAAGCCACGATGCAACCGGTCAGTATGCTCTCGACTGTGCACCTGTAGAAGTTAGAGAGAGTCTTCCTTGACAATCCGACTCTCCGTAATCTTCTCAGGAAGTAGAGGCGCTGATGAGTTTTTTTGATAAATGCGTTAGTGTTCTCGGACCAGGAAAGATCTTCAGAGATGTGCGCGCCCAGGAATTTGAAGTTCTTGACCCTTTCAACCATCTTGATATAAATGGGGCGGTGGGTCCCCCTCCTACTCCTTCCAAAGTCCACAATCAGTTCCTTGGTTTTGCTGGTGTTGAGGGCCAGGTTATTGCCCTGGCACCATATGGACAGTTGCTCGATCTCTCTTCTGTATTCTGACCCATCCCCATCAGTGATACGCCCCACAATAGTGGTGTCGTCAGCGAACTTGATGATGGAGTTCGCACTGTGGTTCGCTACGCAATCATGGGTATAGAGTGAGTACAGCAGGGGGCTGAGCACGCAGCCTTGAGGTGCTCCCGTGCTGATTGTTATCGAGGCTGACACATTTCCACCAATACGAACAGACTGTGGTCTGTGGATGAGGAAGTCGAGGATCCAGTTGCAGAGGGATGCGTAAAGACCCAGTTCTGCGAGCTTGGTAACCAGTTTGGAGGGGATGATTGTGTTAAATGCCGAGCTGTAATCAATGAATAACAGCCTGACATATGAGCCACAATTACATCACAATGGGGCATTGCTAACAGTAACCGCAGCTTCCCACAGAGAGCCTTTTTCCAGCAGCTTCCAGTGATGATGTCACAATGCCACTCACAGAGCGCCAATCACAATAGGCTCTCAAGCTGCCGAGTGCCATGATGACATCACAGTGGGACGTTGCCAACGGTAACTGTAGCTTCTCAGAGAGCCTTTTTCCAGGAGCTTTCAGTGATGATGCTATATTTCACGTTATTGATGATTAAAGCTTTTAAAAATGCCAACTTTAACAAGATTTTTACTGTTAAAATCCTTCCTGCCAGCTTCCAACCCCTATACAAAGCAAAACAGGAACACTCTGAACTTTTCACCTCAATGGGATATCACAGCAAGTGTTTCATCACGAGGGGGAGGGCGAATCGGTATTGCAATTGGAACTGCTGCGACAGGCAGTGGAAGTGCAATTGTATTTATTTTTTTTATTCCACTACTGAGGGAAGCAGGGGAGTGCTGGAATCTTACGTTCGAGAACGGATTCAGTTGGGGGACCACGCCCCCCCCCCCCATGGGGGCTATGGGTTAGTGGTGCAATATTGCATTGGGGAACAGGTTGCGTTGGGGGACCAAGCCCACAGCCATTTTCAAAATGTTGAAAATCCAGCGGCGACCAGAAAAAGGTAAGTCTCCAAAGAAATCGCATAAGTGGGATGGCCCTTTAGATATAATTGCTTTAAGACGTCTTCCAAAGATTAATCCTATTGCTAACAAGACTTTTTATTCCACTTGTTTTTGACTGTCTTGAGGAAAATAACAATTGTGTTTTTCTAGAGTAATGAGATCATGCTATTTAATAAGTGAGTTCGGTATTCCAAAAAATGCAAGGTATCATGGGATTTGTCAAAGATCAAACGCTTTCAATAACGCTTTCAATAAAAATCGAACAAACCCGCCAGCCCAGTGGGTGTAGTTTGGGTCCGATTTTTTTGGTCTTTTTTCAAGTTTGTATTTGTCGGGGGGCAGATACGTGGGAGACTGGGGGTGGGGAGGGGAGACTGGACTGACTCGGCAGCCGCACGCACACAGAACCACGCCTTATCCGCAGCCAGGATCAAACCCGTGTCCCCGGCGCCGCAAGTGCTGCCGAACCACCACTGGCCCGTCCCCGCCCCACTTGAGTCGCCCATCCCCACCCGGGGGGTGGCCAGAGACGTCCGGACCGACAGGAGACCAGCACCCAGGCCCACAGCCAACGCGGAGAAGCGCCAACCCCAGCTCACCTCCGCCTCTCTCGCAGGGCCAACCGACAGCCCGGACCAACGACAACAGCAGCCCGAGGCCCTTAGCTAGCGTGGAGAAGTGCCAACTCCAGCCCAATCCCGCTCCAACTCCAGAGGAGCCTGCCTGCTCCCCGATGGGCTGCTATGGCGACAAGTGCCAGTTCGCCCACAGCCTGGCCAAGCTGCGCTCCCTCAGCTACAACCCCAAGTACAAGCCATACCTTGCACACCACTGGCTTATGCCCCTACGCTACCCGCTGCCACTTCATCCACAACCCCGAGGGGGAGCGAGGACACCGGCCTCGCCTGCGCCAGAGCGCCAGCCTGGACTCGGCCTCCTCCGGCCCGGCGCTTGACAGGGCCGCGCTGCGGGCGCCCTTCACCTTGCGGCTGGGCAAGGGAGGGGGAGGAGGTTGCTCCTGCCGCCAGCACCACCAACAGCACCAGCTATATAATATTAAAAATATGATTCACCTGCTGGACAATTCTGCCCAGCAGGCGGACTGGATTGTAATGGAAAAAGGGGACTGCTCCCCGAGTAATATAGGAGCGATTATCCTCTCACCAATAAATCTGAATAATAAAAATTATAATAAAAACCCAATTATACATAGCACAATTAGAACATGGAAACAAATAAAACAGAATCTAAAATTAAGAAACCTATCTCTCTCAATACCAATAGCCAATAACCCATCGTTTAAACCATCAATCATAGACAAATCATTTATACAATGGGAAAGAATGGGAATCAAAACGCTCGAAGATCTGTATGAAGTGGGAAAATTACTATCATTTCAACAACTACAACTGAAATATAATTTGAAAAATAACCAATATTTTAAATATCTTCAAATTTGTGATTATTTGAAAAAATACACAAAAGACTATCATAATATGCCTTCCGACTTACTGGATGAAGCAATGAAGACAAAGGCGGAATCAGCTAATTTAATATCGTACTTATATAATATCATTTTAAACATAGAAATACCCACAACAGATGGAATTAGAAGAGACTGGGAACAAGAATTAGCTATAAAAATTTCAAAAGAGAGCTGGGATAATCATTTACTACAGGTGCATAAATGCTCGATCAATGTACGACATACGCTTATCCAATTCAAAACATTACATAGACTATATTATTCAAAAACTAAATTAAATAAAATCTTTCCTAATGTTTCACCAATCTGTGATAAATGTCTGTGTCAAGAAGCTACCATAGCGCATTCTTTTGTTTTTTGTACAAAAATCCAAAAATTCTGGCATGGAATATTTGATATTTTTTCAAAATTAACTAAAATAAAACTGGTACCAAAACCAGAATGGATCATTTTTGGGATATCGGAAGGTATCCCTGAATTAAACGTGTATCAGAAGAATTTACTCAATTACGGGCTAATAATGGGAAAAAAGCTCATACTTAAATTCTGGAAAAATGCGCCCACACCAACAATAAAAATGTGGACATCAAATATGTTTGAAACATTACATCTGGAAGAGATGAGATTCCTCTTAGCAGGAAAAGCAAACCAATTCCAAAAGACGTGGTCTACGTTTATGGACCTATTACAAGCATGAGGTGCAATAGTAATTTTAAAAATAAATAAATAAATAAATGGTATCAGGACCTGGCAATGGGAGGTAAAACAACAAAAACAGACTTGGTTGGTAGTCTTTCTGCGGAGTTTAATGTTATAATAGAGCGATTGTCCTTACTTTCTTTTTCTTTCTTTTCTAGGGTCTACTTTCTTACTTTACTTCCTTCTCTAACTTCTTTTCTAAGGGGCTTTCTTTTCCCAACACTCTCTTGCACTTCACGACTCTTGCGCACCTTCTTTACTTTCCTTACTTCTATCTTTTTCTTAAAGCTTAAAAAAAAAATGAAGCGGTACAAAAAATGTATTAAGATATATGTGTTGTGTGTTATTGTAATTTACCGTACTTCTAATTTAAAAAAAAATAAATAAAAAAATACAAAACAGCACCAGCAGCTCCAGCAGGCGCCTGGCCTGCTCATGGCCAGCAGGAGCCCGTCCACAGACTCTCTCTGACCAGTACGACTCCAGCAGCAACGGCTCGGAGTCGCCCGTCTTCGAGCAGGGCCGGCGGCTGCGCATCTTCAGCAGGATCTTGGTGTCGGACTGAGTGGAGGGGGTTGGAGGTGGACGGCTGCCGGCCAATCCTGCGGGACAGGCAGAGCCGAGTTGGAGCCAGCGGCTGCAAGTCTGGGGTCGCCCCGCCAGCCCAATGCCACCCCGGACAGGGACAGGACACCAGGGAAAGGTCGGGGACGGCCCAGCAGCAACTCAACAGCGACGGAGAGCCGACCCCGACCACGGACGAAACGCAAGCCTGCACACAAGGCACACCACCATTGCCGAGACTGTTTTTCGCTTGTGACCTATGATCTGGGCATGCGCAGTCGGAATACCAAACTCGCTTATTCCCATTGTCAACAAGTTTATTGTAACATTGTCCGGTGGAATATCAGGACTGCTCTCATAGCTACCATGCAAATATGCTAACAATATTTGATTTATTACATTGCAGGTGCAAAACACAAGCAGGAGTTTCAACAGCTGATTACTGAGGTGACGAGCAGATGGAAACCTGAGGAGAAGAAATTAAAGAGTGAACACAATAAAGAAACTGAACAACAGTGTTTAACTATCAGAGGTAAAAATAATATGGATTTTATTAATCAAAGTAGTATTTAATGTTATAAAGTTTCATCTGGTATTGGAATCTTGTGGGGGGGGGTTTGGGGGGAGGGGCATGTGGGTGTTGTGGGGGAGAGGGGTGTGTGCGGGGGGAGAGGGGAGAGAGCTTGGAGAAAAGACGGCGGAAGTGCCATGGGGGAGAGGGGGTATCATGGGGGAGGGGGGCAGGAGCCAGCGAGGGGGACCAGAGGGGAAGGGACTGGAGCTGGCGGTGAGATGGGGATTCACAGCGGACGCTGGTCATTCTCCTCCGCCGGGATCAGAGTCTCCTCTTTCCGTTTGGCGACATCTGCAACTCCGCATCGGGCTGGGCTGCTTCCGGACCCTCCGAAATTGTGTCCGGCTGAAGACCTCCGCCGGCCGTCCAGAGCGTCCCTCAGCTCCAGAGCGTCCCTCAGCGATGGCGCAGGAAGGGGCGAACCGTTCCGTGGAATGACAGGAGAAGAGAATAATCCACGTGGCACTGACTGGCAGGAGAGGAGATCAATCTGTGTACGCGCTGTTTTTAAGATTTTTAAACTTCGCTAACTTTTACAATTGACCACCGATCGGAATGAAACTTTGTGCACTCACAGCACAGGAGAAAGATGAATGAGCTGGCGAAAAATCGAAGTGCTATCGCGGACCGTTTTTACGCAAATAGAAAAAACGCGCAAAAACCGGAAGATAACAAGATCTGAGTTTTAGAGAGAGGGGGGCGGGGTGGCAGCTCGTGGGGGCCCGATCTGAGGACGGTGAAAAGCAGCGGGGGGACCAGCCGATCGTGGCTTCCGCTAAGGGAAGCGCACCCACCAGCGTGACAGAGCCGGCCGGGGGGGGGGAGGAGGGGTGGAGAGACAGACGATTGGGCCTTCCCGGAGAGGAGGTCGTCCCCTGTGACGACTGGTAGAGAGGAGAGGGAAGGAGGAGAGGGGAGGAAATGAGAAGAGGAGAGGGGGGGGGTGAAGTGGAGCCGGGCGAGTTAGTGGGCTGCGAAATTCGGAGGGACAGAAGCGGCCTCTGACTCTCTGGAAACCCACAGCTGGAACGGGCGGGCGGGGGAGGGGCGGGGCTTCACGAGCTGCACGGGCAGCGCGGAGAAGTTTCAGCGCGTGAGGTGCCGCTGACCCCGTGCTCATTAAGAAGCTTGGTTAGTTGCTCCAAATTCACCTGTAATTACTAGAAACTCCAGCCACTGGTACGCTCATTGTCAGTGGTTGAGTTGTCCTGGGTGGTTTTAAATCTCCCGATTCTTAAAACGGCTGTTCCCATTCCAGACTAATGGAAATTATTCAATTTCCTTCTTTCCATTTCCCTGGTTCCTTGCAAATGCTTCAGAGATTATGTGAGATTATATGCAAGGTAGTCACTATTGACTATGTGATCTCTGATAATTGATCTTGCGTAACTCTCCAATGGGATACTATTTTTATAATTGTACAACAGTGAAATCGTGTAGAAATAAAAACAGCGTTAGGGTATTATCTCCCAACCCAACATTAATGAAAATAATTGTATTAGGAATATTGGGTTTCTATCCACATGGTACTCACGGTACTCACGTGAGGGCGATCCGGCTCGGGGCTGGAACGATGGTCCAGTGGCTGGGACGGTGTTCTGGCGGCGGTGACCTGAGTCCGGGGTTCTGCCGCGGGCCAGCGGCTGTGTCAGCAGGACTGGTGGACGGCAGCTTCGACCACCCCGGGGCCGCGGTGTGTGAGCCGCGGGACTGTTTGCTACATCGCCCGGTGGGGTATCGCCTCAGCGCAGAGGGAGAAGAGGAGGGAAGAGACTGCAGCCCTAAGACTTTTGCCTCCATCACAGTGAGAAGGTGCTATGTGGACTCACTGTGGTGGATGTTAATATGTGTTTATTGTTGTTTTTTATTGTATTGTATGTATGTATGACTGCAGGCACGAAATTTCGTTCAGACTTCGGTCTGAATGACAATAAAGGAAACCCTGTAACCCTGTAACATGGCCTGAGGTTCACATATACTTGTGCATGACATGGAAATTATGGAGTCTCTCCAAACTTCCACCAGACTAAATTTTATGATGAGTGAAATTATTGCATAGATTATAATGAGACTAATTAGCAAATCTGACTTGCAGGAATTGATGCTGATGAGATAGACAGTAACACAGAAAAGGCTTGCCAGGATGAGCCTCAGTTACCAGAGATAGCAGCTGCGCTTGGGGCATTGGATGCTTTGAAACATGAGCCGTGTTCCTTCGATGTGGTTCTACCTTCATCCTTGTCAACATCCAGGTAACTCTTGTTTTGCTTCATCACTATTCCCCCCACCTTACCCCACCATCAGCAATGGCTCATGTGGTAATATTCTTGCCTGGGTCAGCCAGTTGTGGTTTCAAGCCCAGTTCCAGAGATTTAAGCTCAAATATCTAAGCTAACTGTTCAGTACAGTATTGAGTGGGAGTTGCACTGCCAGAATTGCTGTCATTTGCATGATATTTTAGACATAAATACCTTCTGACCGCCTATGGCTACAAAGGATTCCACAACACTGGACTGAAGGAAAGCAAGTGAGCTTTTTTTATAACCTGGACAATATTTATCCTTCAAATAAACCACAAAAAATGAGACTATTCAGGCTTTGTCACTTTGAAGTTGTGTAAGGTTCCTTCCTTCATAACTACAGTGATTCAATGGCATTCCAAAACCTACAAAACTCTTTGGAATGTTGTGTGCCATTGAAAATAGCACGTGTTTTTTGTTGTCCTGGTTGCCTTGACTTCTTCGGGTACAATTGAGCTATTCCACTTGCCTTCCAGTAGTCATCCAGGTGGTTTGAGGCTGCCGCCCCATCTGATTGTATCCATCCACTATTAACTGGAGGAGGAATCACAAGAGCACCTGATTCTGTTTTCACTCAAGAGCAGTTGCCAGCAAGGTTCCCACTGATGTCAAAGGGACCACTGGGAAAACGCAGCTGGCCTGGCAGAATCTATGGAGGGGGAATCATTGAGATTTAACAGAGCTGGCCATGGATTCCAATGCAATAAACTGCTAATACAAGAAATAAGAAATAAGAAGTAAAAAATAAGAAAATGTGAGAAACATTCATTAGGCCAGAAGCATTTTTTGAGAGAGAAACAACTGATGTTCGTGACTGACGACTAACCCTAAACATGAAACATCATTGACCGAAAATGCCAACCTTGCATTCAACTACCACCTGATCCACCAAGATGTTGGTCTAAAAGCTTGAATTGGGCTTGGTTGGAACAATATAAGAGACCAAAGGAAGATAGGTCAGAGTGTGTGTAGGAATGCACAATTGAAGAAATGGAAGCTCAGAGTAACCTTTGTAGGTTGAATGAAGGTATTCTGCAAAGTGGTCACCCAATCTGCATAAAGCTCCTCCTGTGTTGAGGAAACCACACCATAAAAACCGAATGCAATACATTGAGTTCAAAGAAGTGTAAGCTGATCCCTGTATCACTAGAAGGAAGGTGGGAAGGGACGAGTTGCGTAGGAGGGTGCTATGAGAAGTGAGCGGTGGTTGATGACGATAGAACCAAGGAATTGCTCGCAGAGGGAGCAGTCCTTTGGAATGTTGAAACTGGATGGGAGGGAAATGTGCTTTGTGGTGATGAAGTGGGACACGTGTGTCAAGCAAAGCCACTGAAGCGGGACATACAAGATACAAGACAAGGTTGGGGCCTCCGGAGCTCTCCGCAGTCGCGGCTACGGGCAGCCCGCCGTTCAGGCCCGCTCGCCGGGATGTTGGAACTCCGACGTCAGAACGGGAGGCCAACCTCAGTGGCTTGGACCTCAAAATCGGCCACTTCCTACCAGAGTCCACGGCTCCCGACGTCCCCAGGCCGCGCTGGGCGGAGATTCACGCTGGCGGCCCACGGCAAAGGGCCCCAAGACTCGCCGATGTCGGTCAGCGCTGCCCGCGTTGGGAGCTCCGCATACCACAGCCCCGCAATGTCGACGCTGCAGGCCCAACGCTCCGGAGCTTCAAACGGCGATCCAAGTAGGTACCGAACTCTCCGCGGTGAATCCGGCGCCGCGCCGCCGCCGTTGACGTCTTGTCCGGTCCGCGGTCTCCGGTAGGAAAGGCCGCTCTGATCCAGTGGTAGGCCGCGAGGATGGGGGCGAGGACGCGACTCGGAGAAATAGTTACATCCCCGCCAGGAAGCGACTGGGAAGTGGTTTCCCCCTTAACCTCCCCCCCTCCCCCACATAGAAAAACTAAAGTATCCCCAAAACAAACTGGTTAGACAAACTAAAATTTTATAAAAGATAGAAAAAAAACATACAGACTGTAGGCAGAGGCGCCTTCAATGCGGCGCCCACATGAGTGTCAAGCAAAGTTTTCTTTATTCATAATGAACTAACAGTTTCCAAAGCCACACCGAGTTCCACTCCAACTACAAACCAAGTCACGAGACCCAACCCCTAGAGCTGAGGGTTCGCACTATACGTGGCTAACCATCAGGGACCGCCACAGGACCCCCCTCCCAGAACCAGAGGCACGGAACCGAACGGGAAGACGAATGAGGCGCCCAGACCTCGTGCACATGTCCCCACGCACAGGGGACAGGCCTGGTACGATTGAATTTGGGAGCAACCGGGCGGCAGACACCCCCGACGGCAAGGCTGGGCCACCTGCACAGGCTCGCTACGGTCTAAATGGGCCGGCTTCAAGTGAGCCACAGACACAGTCTCCCGCCAAAATTTGTGCGTAAATGTTGTCCACTTCAGACACCGGGTTGCGGATTGGCGAGATTGCTTCCAATGTGGATGCGTGGACAAGGCGTTTCCCCCTCAGGTCTACTAAAAGTGATTGTGCCCACAGGAAATTGCCGCCCAGCAACGGCTGGGACACGTCTGCAACGGTGAAAGGCTAGGTGAAGTGGCAAGAGCCAAAGATAAGTGGAATGCTGCGGACGCCGTAAGTTCGTATGGTGCTGCCATTCACGGGAGTTAACGAGAGCCTCCGCTTCCCAGAATGAGTGTCCACCCTCCGATGGGGGCAAAACGCAGATTTCCACCACTACTGTGTACACCAGGAATCGTCGTCCTGAGCACCGGTCCCATGCATATAAGCGGTGTATCTTGCCAACCCCCGAGGTGATTACTGGCGGCTGGCCCTAGCATTTCCCGGAAACGAACTGGGCAAGCGGCATTGGCGGGCCGCGGAACCCCAGCGTTGGTGGTAGAAGCACCACTTCTTACCAGCTTCTCCCGGAGCAAGAGATTCAGCTGAAAACATTCGTTTTTTTTGAGAGGGGGGGGCTGAGGTCTAGGCCTACCCCATTACAAATACCATAATTTATTTTCCTAGATCTTCTTAATTCTGCAATTTTTAGGGGGGGGGGGGGGGGGGGGGGGGGATTTTTTAAAGAGAATTTTTGTCTCTTTTTTTTGCCATTTTTAAAGACTTTCTTGTCATATTCTTTTTTTTTAGCGACAGCTGATTATACAAATTGATATCCTCTCCTTGATAAATTTATGCTACCTGAGGAATAAATGATAGCAACCCATAAACTCTAATTCCAAGGTTCCAAGGTTTTTTAATTTTTTTTATTATTATGCAGAATGTATCTTCGTAAGCATAGAACGGCAAGCACCAAACCCCCAGATATGCCAGCTGTTCCGGGACCTTCTGAGCAGAACAAAAAAAACACAAGATGACAGCACCTGAAAGGCAGAGAGCATATAGACAAAGAGTGAAAGAAAATCCAGTAAAATACAAGCACAGAAAGAAGGAGACCGGTTGTGTTGTAAGTTATGGAGAATGAACAGAAGTGAAGAACAAGAACTGAGAGACAGAGACTTATGTAAGCAACGATCAGTTGCATTCAGAGCAAGACAGAAAGCCTTTGGTATCAAGCTTGCTCCAAAATGAACAAGGAAGGCAACACTTGCAAGGCTGAGAAGTGAAGAGAATACAAGAGGAACGAAAGAGCAGCAATGCCAGCACACAAAAAACGACGAGTAACCGAAAGACGTAGAGCACTGTATGCCCAGAAGAAGGAAGCAGAGAACAAGGCGAAGGAGGAGAAAGCGTCTCGAAACTTTAAAAAAACACCCTTGCCTTTCACAAGTGAAAATGCAAGATGGAAATCTATCTCTAGGTCATTGCGAATTCTACCATGATCACCTGATAAATTTGCTGCAGTACTGTCTTCTGTTCTTGGAAAGAGCACACCAAGGAGAAAGTCAACACTGAAAAAGAAATGCATCCTTAGCCCAAGCTCGAAGAAGAAACTTGCGTTCTACCACAAACACTCAGTGAAAAATATGCTAAAGTAAATTAGGGACAAGAGATCCGAGAAGTACCTACAACTCCGAAGACTTTTACATCAAGCCAGTCGTAAAGAAAATACTTCGAAGATACAACTTGGTCTGAGCTGGAAACTCCTATCCAGTACATCTAACCACACACTGGATTCGAGGAAACAAAGATCCGATGCCCTGGATGAAAGCACCAAGGATCAAGTGTGGTCTTTCTATCTAAGACTTGATGTTTCAAAGGAATTACCTTGCAGGGCAGCAGTGTATACTTCCAAGAGTTATGGAGTGTTCGCTGAAAATAGCATACTCTTTGTTCTGTGAAGAAAATCCATCATTGATGACCAGCTTCAGTGCTTTCTACAAGTTTAAACCAAAAAACATCAGACCCATGTCAGCTACAAAGCTGTTACAGTGTCTTTGTGAATATTGTTTTTCTTATGTAACGCTCGTTGCGGTGTCCACTCAAATGGATGCAGTATTCTACAACATGATCAGGTGAATGAAGTGGAAACGGTGTTTGCAATTTTATTGTTCCATATGGTATTCATAAACATAGTAAGGAATAAGAAATACGTGCACTTACTGTGCCAACCAGGTCATTGGTGACACCACCCGACAACCGTTACGCAAAATATATTTGTGTATTCTGATGCCATTTTCGGAACTTGCCATCAATATGCTATCTTTTCTTATATTTTTTTGTTGATACTATGTTAGTCATGAACCCAATAAAGTGCTTGTCAAC
This sequence comes from Amblyraja radiata, assembly GCF_010909765.2. Taxonomy (NCBI): domain Eukaryota; kingdom Metazoa; phylum Chordata; class Chondrichthyes; order Rajiformes; family Rajidae; genus Amblyraja; species Amblyraja radiata. Next base: position 20,212,115 of record NC_045973.1, read on the forward strand.
TTTGTTTGAAGGAATTTTAAATTTGACCCCCTATGTCACATTATTGTCTGCCAGGATTGTAAAAATACGCATATTTAAATAGTGTATTTATTCAGAAAGGCTAAATAGAAATAAAAGTAGAAAATGCTGGAGATGCCTTGCTGATTAGGGAGCAGCTGTAAAGAAAAAGGACAGGTCATATTACTTTAGAATTAGTGATCATGCCCTACTTGTTCTTTAAACTTGGATTGATGTTGACAGATCCAGCATGTGTCAAGTTAACTTGAGAGCTTTATGACCAAAACCGAATGAAATCACTTCCTCGGCTTTTTCATGAATAGTAACTTATCTGAGGAAATGTGATGCAGCAGAAATCTGTGAGCTGCACTCAAGTGGGAGCCACTGCCCTCAGACGTGGCAATGAATCCAAAGAATGTAGAATGTTTGAATATATTTACTTTGGGGCCTCTTGTCATACTGATCCCTCTTGGACATAGCAAGGTTATTTGATACACATCTTTTATTTTATTTTATTCTTCTTTATTCATTATTCATAATATACACAATAAAAATAATTATGTTCTTGAGAGGTGTGCTGGCAAGGACAGCATTTATTGCCCGTGTTATCCTTGAACGTATCACCTTGAACCATTTCAGTCTGTATGCACAGTTATTTCCACAAAGCTGTCGGGTATAGAGCTTTTGACAAGGACAGAGAATTAGTGCCCAAATCAGAATCATGTATTACGTGGAGAAGGGCTGGAAGTTGTAGAACTTACACCGGTCTTTCTTGGTGATAGAGTTTGTGGGTATGAGAAATGCTTTTGTACAAATTGCAGATAGAATTTTTTAAATAAAACTGCTTTTGATGGCCGTGAATTAATTACACGATCTACTGTACCATAAACTTACAACATTCAGAGGATAGCTGCTTGAATGAGGACTGCTGGATTGGAGCCCCTACTTAACAGTTGTAGAGTCGTACAGTATGGAAATATACAAATTACATCTTTCATCAAAATAAAAGCAGAAAAATCTGTACCTACAGGATGAAGCAAAGATTTTTTAGGATGCTGGGTTACAGCTTTAAGAAATCTTATTAGGTTCAACAAATCTTTCAATAATATAGTGAGAGCCTATGTATATGGTGTTAATGTTCACCCCTGAAATAACAGTGTCTTCCCATGTGAAAAGTCATGATCTTAATTAAAGATAGACTGAGGCATCACAATGAATTCCAATCCTTCCCTTATCTAGTTTTGCAGACATGAGCAGTTTTGAGTAATGTTGAGGATTGCTAAATAATAAACAGCTGCAGCAATATCCTTTTCTCATTTACCTCTGCTTTGAGAAAGTGCTGAGACCAAATACCACATTAACTGAGGTCATTGGCACATGCCAAAGCACAATTTATTTTTGATTGTTACTTTTTTACAGAAAAGAAGCATGTTACAGGAAAACTGTTGATCCAGCATACACTTAGCGCTGGATCAGCAAATTTATTTTGTTAATACTCCAACGTATTTGTAATTCACTATTTTAAAATATGTCACGAGTCCTAGGTTACAAGGGAGCATGGGAAGTAGAACCAAGTAAATTTCAAGGGAGAGTGGCTATCAGAGCCAAGTGATTGCATGGGCTTAGCAAGTGGTCGGGGAATATAGGGGCCTGGGACCTGGTGAATGATCCAAATGGCACTGGAACCGAGACTCCAGCAAGCAGAAAGGAATGTGGGAAGTAATCGAAAGAAAGGATGGGAACTGAGGTGCCAGCGAGTGGAAGGGAGCATTAGGAATCAGGATTCGGGTAAGTGGAAAGTGCAAGTATTACCTAGTGGGTGAGATGCTGACCATCAGGATTTCTGAATAAGTGAAGAAAAACTTATCCAAGCAAGATTGAGGTGTTGCACTTTATACAGTTGTATAATGCTAACCCTCTCTGTTACAAGAATAACATCATTGTATAATTTATATCCAAATAGATCATCTACGTATTTATCGGTCTAACTCTCCTAAATGTGGTGAGAATCTGGCATACAGTGAGTAGTTTATGATGTTTACAATTTACTCTTAGTTTTGAGCTAATCGGATTTAAATGCCTCAGACGGACTACAAGTTTCATGATGGAAGTTACGCATGGAAACTTGATCAGCCATTGTCTGAGAAGATGTACCAAGAACAAAAGGAGTTGCTCAGCATTAATTGTATGCTTTCTACCTTAATCAGCTGAATCACAAGGGCAATCATTCTCATTCCATTAAAAAGTCACTGTTGTTTAATCAAAGCTGCGTGAATATTCATATGGGAATCTATTAGAAATTTGAATGAAGTTCACAGGCATCACATCATGCACTAAAACTAGCAAATCCGTCTTAAGGGAAAGTAATTTTGATCTGTAAGATGTTGATGATTTTAAGATCTGATTTTCTTTGGGGAATTGAGAGATTTACATTCCATATTTCATTCTTTAAAGTTCTGAAATGCAATTTAAAAATATTCTCCAATGTAAGAGCATATGTGCAAGAATTCAATAATAATCTGATATAAATTGCAAGCAGGTTAATATGTTCTATACGATGGCAGCTTCATTGAATGGCTGTCACACAAAAAAGGCCATTTGACTATTGTGTGCATACTTCCTTTATATAAGAAGTAAAGAGAATCCAGGGACTTATAGGCAGTGAGCTTAATGTCAGCAGTGCTATTGGGGAAGATTCTTTGGGATAGGATTTTCTCCCATTTGGAAGAGAATGGGTTAATTAGGAACAGTCAGCATGGATTTGTACATGGCAATTCATGCTGGATTGTGTTTTTTGAGGAGGTGACTAAGGTAATGAGGGTAGGGTGATGGATGTGGTAAACATGGATTTTAGTAAGGCATCTGATGAAGTTCCCCATAGTAGACTGATCCAGAAGATTAAGATGCACGGGATTAACAGGGACTTGGTCGTATGGATTCAGAACTGACTTACTGGTAGAAGACAAAGGGTTGTGGTGGAAGGACAATGATCAGTCTGGAGGTCTGCTGGGACCCTTGCTGTTTGTGATATATATAAATGATTTGGACGTAAACATAGTTTGTTAATACATTTGCAGATGACACCAAGATTGCAGGGGTCATGGACAGTGAGGAAGGCTGTCAAAGTATCAGTGGGATATAGATCAGCTGCAGAAATGAGCAGAGAAATGGCAGATGGAGTTTAATCTGAGCAAGTGAGAGGTATTGCACCGTGGAGGGTGAGTATAAGGGGAAAATATACAATTAATGACATGACCCTTAACAGTATTGATGTGCAGGGGGTCCTTGGCTCCAAATCCATAATTCTCTGAAAATGGCGACTGAAGTAGATCGAGTGGTAAAGAAGGGATATGGTATACTGGCTTTCCTTGCTTGGGGCATTGAATACGAGTCAGAAAGTCTTGATGTAGCTTCATAGGACTTTGGGTAGGCCTGTATTTGCATGTATTTCGTGCCGTTCTGGTTGCCGTATTACAGAAAGCATGTGGCTTTGGAAAGGGTGCAGAGGAGGTTTACCGGAATAATACCCCGTTTAGGGGATATTAACTACAGGGAGAAGTTGGACGAACTTGGATTGTTTTCTCTGGAACACTGGAGATGTGGGGAAACCTGATAGAAGTATATACAATTAGGAGAGGCATATATTGGGTAGAACCTTTACCCCAGGATGAAAAACAAATACTAGAGGGCATAGCTTTAAGATAAGAGGGGCAAAGTTTAAAGGAGCAAGGTTCTAAACTGAAGGTGGTGAATGCCAGGAGTGGTTGGTGGAATCAGATACAATCATGGCATGTAAGATACTTTTGGATAGATGTATAGATATGCAGGAAGTGGAGAGTTGGTCTTGGCATGATGTTTGGCACAGATATTGTGTGCCGAAGGGCCTGTGCTTGTGCTGTACTGATTCTGTTCTGCCTGTATGTAAGCAATGCAGCTAGTCCCTTTCCCCATGGGTCTGCAGATCCTTTCCGATTCTGTCTCACGGTAGGCCTAGCAGCGCATTCCAAATCCCAAAAGGTTGACTCTAAAATCATCATTCTGGTAAATCTTTTCTGCATCCTCTCCAAAGCCTCCATGTCTTTTCAAAAGTTTCACGCCTGTATTGATAATTCTGTAAAAAATATCCTTCCACACATCAATTTTGTTTATTTTGCCGGTTACTTGAACTCCCCTAGTTCATCACTCCTCCACCAATGGGAGCAGTTTCTCTGCATCTACTTTGTTCACATTTTTCATGTTTTAAATATTTCTAGCAGATTTCTGTCAAACCTCCTTTGATCCAGAGAGAACTATCCCACTAAAGAAACACAAAGTGAGGCCAATTGAATCTATCAAGAACTTTGTGAGGAATATTTGAGCATTAACAACATCTCCCCAAAGTACCAATTAAGGCTCTCATCAATTATTGGCTGCCATTATATCTATAAGATTTTCACCTGCAGTAGAAGTCTTGTCGATATACCGCTACTGAATGCATAATCCTTAAATGTTGATGTCTGCGCCTAATGTATTTGCTCATGAGTCAAGAAGCTTAATGGCGTGTGCATGCTTCAGACAAAACTAAATCAGCTAACATTTATCCTGTATTTTGTTAAGATAACATACAAAGCATGAACAGTGATGCACACCAACAATGTGCTCAGTGAAAATTGTTGTAATATATTGAAATTATGTCATTCATTCTTCTCAAACATATTTATCAACAACATTGGTTATGCAACGTGCTTCAAAGAGCCTGGAGATTTTAATCCCTATCAATTCATAGAAACAACTGTGCTGTTAGATGTGCCATCTTTGGTATCTTTCACATGAGAGATTAAGGTGAAGCAATTAAAAGATATCCTCTACTATTTTGAAGAATAGGGAAGTTCTTTCTGATGCCTTGGTTATTATTTTCCCTTCAACAAATACCAAAACAGATTAGAACAGCATAATGACTGGATGATGGACATGGTGAAAGGGCTCAGGTTGTCAGCATCTGAAGAAGGAGATACAGGGTTTGTTACACAACAGCAGCCTATGGTCAGTGCAGATGGAATTTCTGTGACCTAGAATATTAACTATTTTTTCTCCATTGATGTCACCTGACACTTTACATTTTTCATTTTTAACACAGTTTTCTGTTTTTAACACCATTTTATTATTGTCACGGTGCTTTCAGTAGGAAGCTGCTGTGTACATTTGGCTACACATTTCCTACCTTACATCTTGCCTCTATTTCACGAATACTTCATTGACTGCAGAGTCTCTGGACATTTTGAGGTTTATGGTATGTGTGCTACGTTAAATGAAAGTACTTTCTTTATTTGTCACTTTAACTCGGGTGTGATCGAGGATTAACCATCTCTCTTCATTTATTCTATTTCAGACTTTGGTCATTTCATGTTTCCAGTGAGTAAGAGTTATGCATTGCAATTTTACTTGATCTTGAAAAAAAATGAAGCATTGAATAACACCAGATTATCATTTCAATGGTTGCTAACTCATTTAGAGCTACAAGTGTATGATTCTACTTACCAGCAGAAATCTAGTGTTTTCTGTAACCAATACAAAAAGTCAGTGGTCTGCAGTGGTCTGCAGATGAGTTATATGTGTACTAGTACTTGGAGGCCATGCTCCATGTATCATTACCGTATTCATTGAGGTACACAAAAAGATAGGTCTTAAACATAACATCCCCAGACAGAGATCATGTACCAACCTTACCCTGTTGCATCACATTGTCCTCCAGCAATAAAAATAAATTGCAAGACCCCAGAATATGTGGACCACTTTCCACATTTCAGGAGCCACTTCTTGGAGTCATTGATGATAAAATTCACCACTTCCTTCGGTGCTCTAACTCGGCATTAGTTGATTGAGGAAAATGGCATTTGATCAAGATCAAGACTTTAGACCAAGCATAAAATCCAGCCGTATCATTCTGAGACACAGATTATTTTCCTGGTAAGCACCAGGAAAAATACCACCAACGCTGCTTGCACAAAATCCTACAAATTCACTAAGAGGTGAACTTATGTCAGTATTCTCTCGCTGGCCAATATCCCCAGCATTGATGCTCTAGTTACACTCAGTCACTTACATTGGGCTGGTTACCTCATTCACCTGCCGGGTACCCAAATCTTGCATCACTCTGCTTTAGAGAGAAATTGCCAGGTAAAAAGAGCAAACATTTCAAGGATATGCTGAAAGCCTCCTTGAGAAATGCAAAATCCCCATAACTTCAGAGAATCCCTAGTCCAGGTCTGCTCAAAGTGGGGAAGGAGCATTTGTAATGGTATTGTAAAGCTTGAGCCCATGACATTGAGACCTCACAAATGCACGGAAGTACCATGGCAGGAGAGGGCTATTTCATAAATTTGCCATCATCCTGCCCTTTCAGGCTCTTCCTGCCTCCCCCCTCACCCCACCCCAGAGGTGTTTATGGTTTGTAGTTACCACATTGATTTCAATAGTCATCTTAGAAAAAACAAAAAAAACCAGAGTAGAGTGAATCACTCTCAATGCCAAAGGGCCATATAAGAAGTTTCAAGCCAAGAAAGGAAAAGATTACAGTAGTTCCCTTGACAACCACTGAAGTATAATTATGAAATATGGATGACTATGTGGTGTTCTGACCATTTTATCACCAGAAAGAATTACCCAGTCGTTCATAAAAGGCGTGTGTGTCATATATTAACATCCGTGGAACCTTTGTGGATATCTTCCTTAAAGGAATAATTAAACTGTTTGCAATCATTTTATCTTTTAAGTAAAATATGCTTTCTGGCTTTCAAGTTCAATGGATTCACAAGGAACAATGACATTGTTTTCAGTCGTTTAGTAGGCAAAAAAGGCCTTGGGCATTTTTGAGGCAAAGGGCATTGGGGGCATTTGGCCTATGAATTATGCTCCTCTATTTCCTTGTCTCTCAAATGTCTCTTTTATTTCTTCCCCTTGAAACAAAATTGTGCAGCAAACAACTGTACTATATTGACATGCACTTATTTTAAGCCTTAGTAGTTGGTAGAATTAATGCAGATAATGTTTCATTCATACCCCATGAAGAATCATTATGGCAATACACCACCTTATCCAAAGTAATCTTTCATTCTTGCAACAAAAAAAATTCTATGTACAATATTATCATATTTTCCTTAAAATGTAGGCAGTTCTGGACATGTTTTTTGTTTCTGTCAAAGCTAAATTGAAGCCATATGGGGAAATTTGCCCATTTTCTTGATATTCATCCGTTCTCCTAATGTACATAAATTTATTTTAATCTGTGGAAGAGATGTAGAACACTATTTTATTAGACATATAATAATGCATTAGGAAAGACTGTATTGCCATGTAGCTGACAGATGTATTACGTTATTTCTCTTTTTAAGGGTGAAGATAGAAAATGTAAGAAGATGGCAGAAGCTGAAATGTCATAGACCATCAGCTGTGGGGAAATTAATAGAAGCCCTAATAATGAATACAGTATCAATTTCAAAAAGCAATGTTTGCTTAATCTATGTTGAACTATTTCAAGAGATGACGGGGAGTATGAGAAAAAAGGATAAGATGTCAAAACTTCCGAAAAGGTGTCTATGAAAGATTAATGAATGTAAGTTCATGCAAAGTAAGGAGACGAGTAGGAAAATGCTGCATAAAAAAATGAAGGGAGCAAGTCAAGGGTAACTGTTGAGTTCCAGAAAGTGAAAACTAAGGTTAAATAAAGATTGATGCTGGGACCAATGTTGCTCGTATTTTATTTATTTATTTAGACTTTGGAATAAAAAGCATGATTTCTAATTTTGTGAATGATGCAAAAAGTTCTATGGAGAACAACAATTTTCAAGCAGGTTGTAGTGAACACGTGGGAATTATAATTGGCAAAAGAATTACAATAAATGTGCAAGGAACTACATTTGGTTAAGAAAAATTAGGTCTCATATTATTTGGAAAAACAGAGATCTTGAAGAGGGAACTGGTGGAAATTCCATTACGTGGGACCTGAACAGCAAGAGTGCTTCAAAGGGAAAGGTCATCCATAATATCCGTAACCCAGACCAGAATGTGATAACTTAATCCTGCCTCTTCTGCGCAGGATGTTAATTGTTAGCAGTGAGACTTTATTACATTAAAATCATGTTGAATACTCATAATACTCATGCCACTCATAATACAACAGAAAAGCTTACAAAATAAATAAATGCAAAGGAAAACTGAAACACAAAAGCACGACTTAGTACATGGAATGCATCTTGTAGTCAACCAATGAACTGTCTACACTCTTTATGCACTATAACATTTTTGCACTTATCGGAAAAGAACAGTTGAAATGCAGTCAGGCAGCAGGCTGAGCCATACTCGTAGGTCTAAGAAACTTGGAATATTTCCAAATGCCAAAAGTGTTAAAATAAATTCCTGAAACTATTTTAAAAAACATTCAAAAAAAGCACTTGCAAACTGTTAAAAATGGAAAATACTAAGAAATGCTATCACTTGATACCTTTCAACCATTTGCCATTGAAATCGGAGAGAAATCCGTGCCAGGGCCTAACTTGCAGATTATTCTAGTGCGCTCATTATAAATGGTGAGGATTTCCACAACTTGTTTTCTCAAAGAAAATGGCAATGTTCTTTCAATAAGACATCAACAAACAATCATTACTAATTTCATGAAATGCAGATTATCAGATACGTGAGCAAAAATCAAAAGCTTTCTGGCATCATCGCAGGGTGCTGCTAGTGTTTAATTTTGAAACTGCCCACAACATCCTGCAAAATTCTGAGCTAATTTTTTAAACTAAATTGAGGAAGTTGATATTGCCACAGTAAGGGTCGTAGAAAAAAATTCAATATACTTTCCAAATGGGAATTGGGTATGTATAAAGGAAGATTTGAAGAATTGGTTGTAGCATCAAGGGAAGGTATTGGATAACTTTTATAAGGAGCTAATTGATATAATGACAGACTAGTATGGGTTCTATGATTTTATGTTTGTAAATTAGATCATACTGGGTTTCTCCATACCATACCATTGGACCGAGCTGACAGATGCATATATTATAAATGACTTGAAATGGTTAAACACACATTTTCATTGCAGACTAATTAGTTGACCCATACCACATGTTAGAATTTTTTTTCAGGTTAACTAAAAAGCCACCGATAATTTACTTTCTGCTGCAAACATCTATGTGGAATTAATGGACTTAATAAAATGCTGCCTTTTTTTGTAAAGTAGAACTGTTTTGAGAAATCTTGGAATAGTGCTTTAATTCATAAAGTGTTTAAGAAGGAACTGCAGATGCTGGAAAATCCCCAAAAAGCTGGAGAAACTCAGCGGGTGCAGCAGCATCTATGGAGCGAAGGAAATAGGCAACGTTTCGGGCCAAAACCCTTCTTCAGAAGAAGAATGCTGCTGCATCCGCTGAGTTTCTCCAGCTTTTTTGTGTACCTTTAATTCATAAATCTGTGTATCTGGTATTTCAATGCTCCATGACAGTGATACATTGTATTAGACAATGTTATTTTATTCATACCATTTTAAGGCAAGATCTGTAACTACTTCATTTTGTGCCAACAATTTTAATCTGGCCATGTTCTGCAATGCTACATTCAGGGAAATTGATTTAATTATCCAACTTCTCAGGGCATTCTATCTAGCCAAAGGAATGTTGATTCAGATGCAGCAGTTAGCCTTAATGTATTTATTTTCTTGGACATCTGAGAAGATTTGGTATGTCCACGAGGATTCAATCAAACTTCAGCAGTAGCATAGAAAGTATCCTGATTGGATGCATTTCAGCCTGGTACGACAACTGTCGTGCTCTTGAATACTAAATGTGCAAGGAGCGATGAACACAGTCCTGACTATCTTTATGGTGTGCTGCATCAGGAAGGCTGCATGTATCAGCAAGGATGCATATGCCACCCTGGCCATTCTCTTTTTGCTTACTCTGCCTTCTGGAAGAGGATAGTTTGAAAATTCAGGCATCCAGATCAAAGAACTGCTTTTCCCCCTGCTGCTGTGAGACTACCCAATTCAGTTATTATTTTATTGTATTTTATTCTTTTGTTGCACTACTTCATATTGCACTAAAATCTTTGAACCATTGTTTTGTCATCTTTGTTGTATGTATTGTTGGATTTATCATTGATGTTGGAAAGAAAATACTCTATGCTTCATTTGAACAATAAATTTAATTCAGCCTGGTGTATATAACAATAAACCAATCTGTTTCTGACATTAATTCACAGATTATGTATGAATAAGCAGTGTTAAAGTGAAAAGATCATTTTCTAATCTGCATTTTTATATGTAAAACTGATCAAGGAGGTAACGAGAAACTAGCCCAGGATACGGACTAGGGTTGAAGTTTGTCTGAAATTAGAGCTAACCCCTTCAGGACTGAAGTTAGGAAGCACTTTGCAGAACGCCTTGACATGCAAAAGGTAGTGGAAGTTTGTAACTTCCACAAATAACATTTTATATCAGTTGTCAAGTTTACACATGTGATTGATAAACTTTGCTAATCAAAAGGAATTAAGGGGATTAAAGACATAGGCAAGTATATGTGGAGACCCAAGAGACAGCAGAAGCTGGCATCTGGAGCAAAATACAACCTGCTGGGGAACGCAGCGGGTCAGACAGTAACGGTTGAGGCAAAAGGATAGTGGACGTTTTGGGTCGAGACTGAGAATGTAATGGGGAGATGGCCATAAAAACGATGTGAGCGGCGTAGACGAGTCAGGAGCTGGCAAGCAATAAGTCGAACCAAGTGGGAGCAGTTGATGGGCAGATACAGTGCCCTCCATAATGTTTGGGACAAAGACCCATCATTTATTTATTTGCCTCTACTTCACAATTTGAGATTTGAAATAGAAAAAATCACATGTGCAGGGCTCTCACTTAACTTTTTTTCTCTGGTGCTAGCCGGGCAACCTCGGCAGCTTTTTAGGTTGCCAAATGACAGTTTAGGTGGTCATCTAAGACGGCTTGCATGAAGCATGCGATAATATGCTCAGACGAAGTGCGTAGTTACCCGTCGGAATTATGCTCAATGAAGCATTCACATATTATCTCTGCTTCAAATAAAGTCACAAACTAAGCATATTCACCAATCAAGACATGATATATACCACAATGACATGCAGCAAAATTATAATACAGTATCTCAACTCTTTTTACATATTGCAATGAATGCAATTTCTATTATTCTTTCCACTTCCAAACAAAAATGTGGTTGGATTATTCAGCCTCGGTGAGACCAAGCGCAGGCTTGGCGATCGTTTTGCACACACCTCCACTTAGTTCGCAATAACCAACCTGATATCCCAGTGGCTCAGCACTTCAACTCCCCCTCCCATACCGAATCCGACCTTTCTGTCCTGGGCCTCCTCCATGGCCAGAGTGAGGCCCACCGCAAATTGGAGGAACAGCACCTCATATTTCGCTTGGGTAGTTTACACCACAGCTGTATGAACATTGGCTTCTCCAATTTCAGGTAGTCCTTGCTTTCTCCCTCCTACCCCTCCCATTCCCAGCTCTCCCACAGCCTACTGTCTCCGTCTCTTCCTTTCTTTTTCCCGCCCGCCCCCTCCGACATCAGTCTGAAGAATGGTCTTGACCCGAAACGTCGCCTATTCCTTCGCTCCATAGATGCGGTTCATTCTACAGCAAGACAATGATCCCAAACATTAACTAAAGCAACAAAGGAGTTTTTCAAAGCTAATAAATTGTCAATTTTTTAGTGGCCAAGTCAATCACCCGATCTGAACCAAATTGAGCATGCCTTTTATATGCTGAAGAGAAAACTGAAGGGGACTAGCCCCCAAAGCAAGCATAAGCTAAAGATGGCTGCAATACAGGCATCACCAGAGAAGACACCCAGCAACTGGTGATGTCCATGAATCGCAGACATTGCTGTGTCCCAAACATTATGGTGCCCTGAAATAGGGGGCTATGTATAAACACTACTGTAATTTCTACATGGTGAAACCAAAATGTATAAAAATGGCCTTTATTAAAATCTGACAATGTGCACTTTAACCACATGTGATTTTTTCTATTACAAATCTCAAATTGCGGAGTACAGAGGCAAATAAATAAATGATGGGTCTTTGTCCCAAACATTATGGAGGGCACTGTATATATGGTTAGGTTACAGATATTATTGACTTGCTCAACTACTGAGGAAGCTTAATGCTATTCCTATTCAAATGGTCTTGAATGGTGCTCATTGGAGTTAGTATATAAATCTACTTTGACTTGAAGTACTGTTGTTTATGTTCTATATAGATTAGTTCCAGGTTCAACTCTGTATTGTGTTGGTTAATATCAGAAAGAATATAAATATACGTACACGCATTTTGATTTTGGATAGGAAGAAATCAGTTGAAGTTCTGTTTAATGACTGGAAAATTGTTATTTGAAATATTGGATGAGGTCAAGGTCATATTAGACACCCTCCTAAACTTACCGCCCTATTTCAAAAGATTGACAGGTATTTTGAGCAGCAGCTCAGTGCCTGCAAGCTCTGATTGAAATGAATCTGTGACTGAAAAGAGTGGATGAATCCAAGTTCTTATTGCTGCTATTTCTTTGGTTTAGCTTTCTCATCCGAAGGGCTATTGCTCTTGTTAACCACCGGCAAATAAAACACAGTCAAAACCTTTTTGTTGTTTGGAAATATTTACACATCACTTTTCAGTTTGACTGTAGAAAAGTGATGTGAATTAGAATCTGTCTTTCTATTGAAACTCTTTAATCTATTTCAGCAGCTCTGACTCAGATATTTGCAGAGATACTGAATATTCCCAGGAGCACGAAGAATCAACAGATATGTGAGTACACTGTTGCAGCTTTTGGCAGACAGAATCCCTTTTACTTTTCAAGATCCATTCTTAGACTTCCCTTCGGACTAATGAGTGAATGTGATGTAAATTAAACATCTGATGCTTTAAAACTTGTTGAAGGTAAGCAAAGCAACTAACAACTTACTAACCTTTATATTTTGTTGGCAATTATTCTAGTTCTTCAGCTGAGTGGTGCTATGCTGCTAACTTCGCCTTATGAAAGTAGATTTAAAGGAAGGCTGTAGGTTGGGTGAAGAAGAGGAATCACAGTGCAATAATTAACGCTGGAGGCCCTGCTCCATTTATGGCTTTTTAAGGAAGCTGGGAAGGGTGAAATATCTTGAGGTACACCAACAAAGAAAATGTACCAGTAAAAATAGAAGAAAAATAAATTATGTCGGGTCTACAAAAGGTTGGATAGGCAATATACTAGTATGTAACATTAATTGAGAAGTCTCTGAGTCAACATCCCTGAGAAGATTGTTGATTCACTGATTCTGCGCGGTGACTAGGAATTGTGTTCAGCTCAGCAAAGGAGAAAAGGGAGAGCCAGTGGCTGAAGGGAGTGAGATGGGGAAAATTAACTCCAACCCAACAAACTAATAGCATAGTTGTCCAGATAAAAGGTGAGCTAAATTAGATTTCTGCTGAGACTGTGCCGGGAATAGGAATTGGATGGGCATGCCACAGAATGCTGAGGAAGGAGCAGAGAAAAATAGTGGGATATCCTGGAAAAATCAGGCTTACAGTGATGGGAGAAAACTGCAATCAAATGGGTTTATTAACTGATGAGGAAGAAATGGGGAGTTGGTAAAATGATTAGCAGAAACTAAAGGAGATCGAAGGCTACAGGTTTGATTCCAGGTCTGCACATTCAACCAGATGGAATTATTGCTGTAATTGTTAAATCCAATTCTCCTGTACCAAGAAGTGGTTGTGAAGAAGTAACTTTATAAACATTTCTACTCCCAGCTGCGATCATGATTAGAAAAATATGCCATGCAAACAAGGAATGATCCGATGTGTTACCTTTGCATTATTAAATAACCCACCAAAGTTAAATGCTTGGATTCACGTTTAAAAAGGAATCTGAAACTGCCAAGTGGAAGAGAGCAAAATACAGTAAGCCCTCATTTTAACGGACCCCTTTATGATGGATTTCGGATATAGTGGATGGACCTGCCGAAGCCACGGTCAGCTCAAACCCTCACCCTGGCTGCTTACAGCTCTGGCTTCCGACACCACCCCCGACACACAAGGTGCACCATTTAGCCCATTTCACCCACTGTACGGTCCAGTTGATATGGCTGTTGTTGTGGGTAACGTTTTAGTTTTTGGGGACAGCGTTTCCTTCAGGCCGCTGCCACCAACAGGACGCGCTCGGTCATCGTGGGGCTTCCCCCCCACCATCGGCTGCTGCTTCTTCTCGTCGGCTGTCGCTTTGTTCGCCCGACTGCTGCCACTTCCTCCATTTATCGTGTTGCTTCTGTCCACTCGGCCTCTCTCTCTCTTCCCCCCCCCCCCCCGGAGTGCTGGAGTAACTCAGCAGACTGATTCAGGCTGAAAAAAGTGTCCAAATTCACCTCTCCCCCCCCCCTTTCCCACTTCTCTTCCCTGTGCCCCTGTGCACTTATTTCTCCTACAGTCCCACACTCCAATTTCCCCGTGTCCTTCCACCTACATACCTCCCTCTGGTTTCACTTTGAATGCCTCTCATCTCCTTGTATCACAACTTGTCTTTTCATCACTGGTCTTTGTCCAATCATCTGCCAATTAAACCCTCCTCACCTGTTTTAATCTATCTCTTGCTTGGCTTTATCCCGCCTCCACCTCTCATCCAGATTTCTCCCCCCTACCACAATCAGTGTGAAGAAGGGTCCCAACCCCGAAACATTGCCTATACATATGCTCCAGCAATGTTGCCTGACCCCACAGTAGCTCTAGCACTTTGTGTCTTTTTTTATTTATCCCATTGCTACTTGGGGATCTTGTTATCATGTAAAGTGCTTGGTTGGTTTTTGGCATGTTTTTTGGGAAAATATAAAAGCATAAATAAACATGTAAAAGCTATTATTTTTAGCTAAACAAAGAATTTATGAGAAACTGCCTACTTGAAAAAAGTATCTCAGACATTCAGCATCGTGGAAGGTCACATTCAAGAATTTATCCCAATCATAGGAAGGTAAAAAGTACACTTTGTTAGTTCCTGCTGAGTCCATATTCCTGACATTGTAGCATCTCCCGTGATCATTTTCAACTTGGTATGTAAATTACCACCTTTGCATCAAACTTGCATCAAATCGGCAGTGAATTACTTAACAAGGAATAATCTCTGTCAATAACATAGATGTTTTCAGAACACTGTGATGGGCTTTTAAAAAAAATGTCTTGACTGTTATCAATAATAACGTATTTCATATGCTGACAGGCTCTTCTGCGCTTCATGATGATTAAACTCCCATGTCCATTAATGTGTGACAATGCTGGATTTAATATAATGTTTTAATGTGAAAAGACAAATTCATGATAATCACACAGTTAAAATGTAAAGACAGACCGTAAAACACTTGGGTGCGCGAGAGAGAACTGCTACGGTGTTTGTGTTCGTCCTAATTTTATTTTTAGTTTTTCCAGGTGGTTTTGTAGACAGGAAAATGCTTCTGTGGAGAATAGACAAATAAATAAAAAGTTAGATGTCATATTTTTAATATATACTAGACTAAGTGGGACCCGTTGGGTCCCTGTCACACGGGAGGCCTGGTCCCCCAACGCAACCCTTTCCCAACGCAATAGTCCACCACTCACCCGTTCCCCCAACTCAACCTGTTCCCCCAATGCAATATTCCAACACTCACCCATTCCCCCCAACTGCGCAGGGTCTGTTCATTTTGCCTTATTCACCCTCCCTCATTTTAAATTTAAATAAAAATGCAATTGCACTTGCTAGGGCTGGCAGGACTTAGTGTACTGGGATTGCAACATTGTAGCGGGCAGGGCTACAATCGCATTGTGACATCATAGCTGTAACTGCTGACGCAGTTTTCTCCACGACTGGGGTGGGGGACGGGCTGAGCAGTCTGGAGCCGGGCGTCGGGGGTGTTGGGCCGAGCAGCTCGGAGCCCCGGATGTCGATCTCTCTCCCCGCGGGCCCTAAGCAGCAGATCCAGCCTCAGCACCCAGGCCCAGGTCGCCGGTGCGTCCTCTCCACGCCCCTGGTCCTCGCACCGGCTCCAACCCTACCCTTGCTCTTGATCCACTCCTATCCATGCTGGAGCGGCAGGCCTGAAGCAGCCGATGCAGCCTCAGCGCCCAGGCATGGGTCGCCGGCGTGGCCTCTCCTGGACCCCACACTGGCTCCAACCCCATCCTTGCCCCCGGTTCCGCTATCTTTGCCGGAGCGGCAGGCCGCACCAGCACCAACCGCATCCTTGCCTCCGGTTCCGCTCCTATCCTTGCCGGAGTGGCAGGCGAAAGGAAAATAAGATGGCGGTCTGAAATTCTGCAAAGGCCATGGATGTGGACCCTTTGGGTGTCCTTTGTGTTGCCAGTCAAGTAAAGACGGCAATTGGGGGCACTGTTTTAATTATTTTTAGGTTAAAAATGTGAATAACTTATAAAATATAACATCAATCTGAACGAAAGTTGACACAACCAACCACAGGAAATGGTAAGGTGGTGCAAATATTGCAGCGCTATCGTGTACCATTTTGGCATAATTCAAGGCATCAGGGCATGAGTCGCAGACAGAGACACAGACAGACTCACAGGCAGACTCACAAACAAACAAGATGAGAGCTTTAGTAATATACCAGACTAAGTGGGACCTGTTGGGTCCCAGCTTCACACGGGAGCGCTGGTCCCCCAACACAATATTCCACCTCTCTACCAATTTCAAGATTGCTGGCCAGTGTGGGGGTGGGGGGCTTTCTGGAGTGCTAGCATGGGTGTTGTGGGCTGAAGGGACTGGTTTCCAGAGGGCTAGTATGGACATTGTGGGCCGAATGGATTCTTGGGCTGGAAGCTCAGTCACAGACCTGGCAGCTCAAAAACTGCCCGAGATTCTGCTGAAAACAGGTGAGAGAGAAGGGGGAGAGGGTGGACAGTCAATTTTAGACATTTTCATCTTTTTTTACAGGTGTAATAGGCACACAGTTGCAAAAGGCACACATTTCAATAGCCACACAGTTGCAAAAGGCACAGTTTAAAAACACATAAAGGGCACTCACAGGTCAGTATTCTCAGTGTTCTGTAGATTTCCAGCTCAGACTGAGAGTTGTGACCCTCCCCCTCCCCATCTTGTGGAGACTGAGCCACGCCCACACTTCCGTGTTTTATAGCTCCTCCCCATCCACCTGAATGGGCGTGGCCTTCATGGCGTGATTGACAGGAGAGAGAATCTCAACATTTTTTAAACATTAATAAGTCTTTTCTTTTGAATCGATGGTAAAAATCCTCTGGCCCTGACAGCTGGAGGGGGACTCTGAGTAAGGTAGCCAAAAATCACAGCCGTAAGTGGTCGAGTTTTTTCTAAAATCAATATACAGTGCAATCAGGAAGTGGTCAAATTTAGACTTTTAATTACATAGATATATATAGATGGATAGATAACAGAATAAGGGTCTTATCTTCTGTTTCACACAATTAATTCTTTAATCCACCTTCCACGCTAAACTTGCCTTTGTTTGATTCTATAGATATTATCCAGTGCATAGGTTATTTTCCAGAGAACAATGATGAGAAAGTGCTGTTGGCAATTAATTTTCTTTCTGAAAACCCAAGGGGAGGATGACAAATCAAATCACTGTACCCATTACGCATTTTTGATCATAGTACTGATATATGGAATTACAATGTTTTTGAAATAATTGGCAACATGCTTGTTTATTCTCGATATCTGAACCTCCATAATCATCTTGTGTGGAGCATTTCAAAGAATCAGCACCCTGTGAGTGGAGACATTTATTTGCAGCTATGTACTGAATGCCCAATTCCTCATTCTGAGTCTATAACTGTGGTCGAGAAATTTAAACCAAGGGAGACATCAAATCTGTATTAACCCTGTCAAGTCCCTCAATAACTTTGTTGTGACATGAGAGAGGTTACGCAGTTTGAAGCACACTCTCACCATGAGTGCAAATACTACAAAGGTTTTGGCGGTGGAATCGAGTTTTAAGAGTACAAAACAGAATTTGACCCCTTATGTCTGTTGAAGTATAACTAATGCTGTTTAAATATTATTCATGTGTAGGCCTCAAGTGAATTACTTGAATTTGTCATAGACTCAGCAGAGCATATTGTTTGTTTCCTTACTTTTTCAATCGCCTTTTTTTATTATTGATGCCAATTTTGGATTGCAGTACTCCTTTGCCTACTGCCTATCAAGTGTAGATGGTCATACTAAATATTTTAATTCATTCATTCTGGACTATTTCACAAATTCTAAATGAATTATTGCCCACATATATGACACTTAAATAATCTGTATTGGTATTGATTTATTAATGTTGCATATACCAACAAACAGCAACATTTTTGTTTTTGTGCTATCCACTCAAACCATATTATATCGGACACAAGGTGCTTGGAGTGACTCTCAAGGTCAGGCAGCATCTCTGGAGAACCTGGATAGTTTACATTTCAGGTTGGGACCCTTCTTCAGACCATGTTCTCCAGAGATGCTGCCTGACCCTCTGAGTCATTCCAGCATTTTGTGACATTTATTGTAAACAGCATCTGCAGTTCCTTGTGTCTTCATATTACATCTTTGTGCAATCAAACCATACACAAATACAATAGGTAGTGCAAAAAGAGCAAATACCAATAAGGTATTACAGCATGAATGCTACAGTAGCAGTGAAAGTGCAGATTAAAAAAAGTGCAGCTGCCAATTTGAGGTAGGCAGGGAGATGGAACTATGCTCTTTCCTAATGAGAGGTCTGTTGAGTAATCTGATAATGGCGGGGAAGAAGCTGTTCTTGAACCTGATGACATGTGATTTCAAGCTTTTATATCTTATGCCCATCGAAAGAGGGGAGAAAAGGGAATGACTGGAGAGAAAATTGTCTTTCATTATGTGTAGGAAAGAACTGCAGATGCTGGTTTAAATCGAAGGTAGATAAAATGCTGGAGTAACTCTGCGAGACAGGCAGCATCTCTGCAGAGAAGGAATGAGCGACGCTGAGTTACTGCAGCATTTTATCTACCTTCGATTTAAACCAGCATCTGCAGTTCTTTGTGAAGTGTAGATGGAGTCAAGGGGGGAGGGGGGTTGAGGAGTGGGTAGTTTTTGTGATGGATATATCTGCAACTCTGCAATTTCCTGTGGTCTTGAGTAGAGCTGTTGCCGTATGAAGCTATGATGCCTCACAATGAGATGCTTTTTTTGTGTATGGTTTGATTGCACACAGGTGTAATCACCTCACAATGAGATGCATCTGCAGAAGTTGATAAAGAGTCGTTGGAGACATGCCAAACTTCTTTAGTATTCTGAGTAGTTGGTGTACTTTGTAAGCTTACAACCCAGTGATATGAATATTGATTTTTCTAATTTCAAGTAACTCCTGCACTCCCTCTTCCTCCACCCCTCCCCCACCGAAGTCGCACCAGGTTCCCGTTCACACCTAGCAAACAGCTAACAATGGCCTGTTTCCTTTATCATTGTTACTTTTTTGCATATCTTTCATTCATTGTTCTACATCTCTCTACATCACTGTCTATATCTCTCATTTCCTTTTCCCGTGACTAGTCTGATGAAGGGTCTCCCATTCTAGAGATGCTGCCTGTCCCGCTGAGTTACTCCAGCATTTTGTGTCTATCTTCGGTTTAAACCAGCATCTGCTCATTAACCTCATTCAAATGGGCGGAGGACAGATTTCGCTACCTCGGCGTTTTTATCACAATACCTATATTTGATATGTTCCGCACAAACTTCCTGCCTCTGGTTGAGAAAGCTGAAAGAGACTTTGACCGCTGGTCAGTCTTACCGTTATCCCTCGCGGCCCGGATAAATCTGGTCAAGATGGTCATCCTACCCAAATTCCTGTACCTTTTTCAGCATGTTCCTATATTTATCACTAAATCTTTTTTTGATAAATTAGAAAGGAGAATATCTAAATTTTTATGGGGTAGCAAACCGGCCAGAATTCGAAAGGCGATACTGCAGTCTCCTAAGAATGACGGCGGTTTGGCACTTCCTGACTTTAGGCGATACTACTGGGCTGCTAACTTGCAAAAAATCCTGTACTGGATGAATGATGATTGCGACCACCTACCGACCTGGGTACACATGGAAAAGGCGAGTTCACATCTCCCGTTGCGGTCTGTCCTATGCTCTCAACTCCCCCTTTCTATAACATCTGCGGGTGCAGGGCCAATTGCGTCCCTCTCGCTCAAGATATGGAGTCAATTTAGGAAAAACCTTCGGTTTACAAGGCCCTTCCATCTTGACCCCACTGCTTAAAAATCACATCTTTAAACCTTCAAGTACAGACTCCGCATTCAAAACCTGGCATAGTAATGGCATCAGTAGTTCAAAAACCTATACAAGGATGGCATTTTTTCGTCTTTTGCGGAGCTTTCGTACAACTATAGCCTCCCAAACTCCCACCTTTTTCGTTTTTTCCAGATTAGGAATTTTGTGAAGAAGATATTCCCCCATTTCCCAAATCGTCCCCCTGAAACCCTGACTGATTCCATCCTAGCTCTAGATCCCAACCGGAAGAAATGCATCTCTTTTTTGTACAACTTGTTAGGGTCGGTTATATTGAAACCTTATACCTCATTAAAAGCTGCGTGGGAGGGTGAGCTGAATACGAAACTAACAGACCAGCAATGGGACTCTGCCTTGGATTTGATCCATTCTTCCTCCATATGTGCCCGTCATGGCCTAATCCAATGCTAAGTCCTTCACAAAGTCCACTACACAAACGCAAGATTATCTAGAATATACCCCGCTGTTAAAGACACCTGCAACAGATGCAATCAATCCCCTGCCAACCATAGTCGTATGTTTTGGTCTTGCCCTAAGCTAGCAACCTTTTGGAGGAGTGCTTTCGACGTGCTAAGCAGAGCCTATGGCCAGACTATTCCTCCAAACCCACTGTCAGCTATTTTTGGTATTCCCCCCAACACCAACCTCTCTGTTGCGTTGAAGTGGGTCCTGGCTTTTACAACCCTGTTAGCCTGGAGACTGATTTTGCTTAACTGGAGACTTACCTGTCCCCCGACACACGCCCGCTGGATCAAGGAGGTGCTCTACAACTTAAAGCTTGAAAAACTTAGGTTCTCTCTCAAAGGCTCTACCAAGACATTCCTAGATACATGGAACCCTTTCCTGGAACTTGTTAACTCTCTTAACTTGTTTCCGGACTCGGAAGAGGACTGAGTGCCCTCTATCACAGCTCTGTCTTATTGCAGCTGCTATCCCCTCAACCCCACCCCCCCCCCCCCCCTCCTTCCCCACAATTTTTTTTAATTGCTTTTTAATTTATTTATTTATTTATTTAAAAAAATCTTATTTGTGTGGATGTGTACGTATGTGAGTGTTGTTTGTCCCCGGGTGGCGAGGGTGGGTAAGGGTAAGGGTAAGGGTTTTGAGGGTCGTTTACATACTGTTGTACAATTATGTCCTGATTATCACTGTCTGTTATCATTGTATGTATGCAAATTGCTGTTAAATTCAAAATTCAAATAAAAAGATTTAAACTAAACCAGCATCTGCTGTTCCATCCTACACAAGTAGGAATTAGCTACTAGCAAAATGGAATTGGGAGCAGAGCATTTCAAATTCTCATCAGAATTGGGAAGTAGTCTGTAATTTGAATTGGTGTTGCTTAAATCGGAAGCCAGGAGGTTTTTGATAAAGGGGTAAGAATTAAAATTCACATCCTAACCACCCTCCCCTTCTCCTTGATCCAAATTCTCTTCTATCCCCTTCATATCCCAGCTCCCCCATCCCGATCACCCCACATTTTGGTACAACCTCCGCATTCTCCTGTTACCAGCCGATACTGGCCGGTCCCTGATTCCATTCCCAACTCGCTGTTCTATCTCCTGATCCTATCTGGCTAATCTGTACTCCTAATTCACATTTGTCATCTCCACTCCTGGATCCAACTTGCAGACCCTTGTCCCCTATACAAATTGACATTCACCAGTGCAAGATCCCCATCCTGTCTTCAATTGCTGATCTCTGTTAGCCCTTGTCTCCCTCTAGCATAAGCCTGTTGAGATGGTGCCAACATCTCACATCCTGTCTCACGAGAGGATGATGGAATATTTTCACCTGTGAAAATATGCAAGTTCTTGCCTGTTGTAATTGTGGTTCAAATCATGGGAATCCCTGGGCCTGACTGCTCATATGGTGGATATAGAACCAGGAAGGCTCCAAGCATATGGGCATTGAGAGCAGACACACGAAGGAACATGCAAAAACGATGTTTCCATATTCTATTATGCTGCTTATAAGTAAGAATGTCATTATTCTGTTTGGGGTATATGACAATAAAACATGTAACTTGATGTAACTTCTCCATTTATTAATCCCTCCTCTATCCTTTAAAATGCCTCTTAACACTTCGGTCATAGGTTGATACGAATGTATTTAGGTTTAAACTATTTGTGCTGAAGATTGAAAACCTGCAGCAACTATTCTCATTCTCATGTCTTGGGTTTATAGTAATCCTATTGCACATAGCTATGACATTGCATCCCATACAAGTAATGACTGGAAATTCCTGCTGACATATCAAATAATGAATTATGTATTTTGCAAAATCTTACCATTTTTCTCTCTGCCTTTTCTGCTTGATACATCTCTCAAGTATTAATCAATAACGATGGTAAACATTAAAAGGAAAATGGATGCTTCTTGCATTATTTTCTAACTTTGTTTAAAATATTCCCATCCAGTTTGTGTACATAATGACCCCAGTCTGGCAGCCTGTGTGGTCTGATAAAATGCACATCAGCAGTGTTAGGTTCATTAATCTATGAAAACACAAATGATAATGGTCACAAAGAGACCATCTTTCAAATTAGTAAGTGACTTTGTTGAAAGGCAATCATCACTCCACTAGATCTTCTTATCGAGTCCACATCACAAGATTCGGAATTGTTCAGCCAGTCTGAACACACTTCTCGGCATCTGCATACAATTGCGTCTTGCGCTTCTTGTGCGTATTGGTGGAAATATTGGTGGAAACAGGGCCGCAACTCTTTCCTTGACCCCAATCCACTAGATAATGAAGAATGAATTTTTTTTAAATAAATTGATATGCAATTACTCTGTGTACCAATTAGGCATTTGGCACTTTTGGAGACAAGCCACTTCAAAATTGGAGAACAGAAATTGTTGATTGCTAATCTGGTTCAGCTGTGATTGCAAAATTAGATAACTTGTCTTAATGGAAAATTCACATTTAGTGTTTAATTTTTTTTGCAGCAATGATTTTGATAAACAATTATTGTCTTGCATACAAAGGATCAGAGTGGTCATTCAGCCCAATGAGTTTGTTCTGCTTTTCTATTAGCTCATAGCAACGATATAAGAAAGAAAATACAAAATGTGGCTATATGGTAAAACTGGTCGCATGTCTAAGTCTGAGTTTGCATTTGAATCCCAAAATCCTGGGGCAAATTACGCCTAAGTGGGACAGGCCCTTATGCTTGTTTTTGAGTGGATGGACACCGTGGATTTCTGCACTCTCTTCTCTGGGTCACCCATCTACTTTCTGCTGGTACCTTACCTGGGACCCCCTCACTGTAACTCCTACTTATTGCGCTCTCATTTTCTCAGATGCTATTCCTACTGCACTAAGACGAAGGAATAGTTATTCCTGACTGAGCTAACACAACTACTCTCTAAGTGAAAAGTTGCCCGTGAGGTCCTTCTTAAACACTTCCCTCTCACCATAAGCACATGTCCTCGCAGAAAAAAGATTATGAGCATTCGCGTTATTCGTGCCATCATGGTCATCTCTCCCAGATCTCTCCGTTCTGCAATACTCCAAGGGCTCTACCATTTATTGTGTAAGTCCTACGTTTGTTTCAACTGCCAAAGTGCAACATGTTGTACTTGTCAGAGTTAAATTCCATTTGTCATTTTTTGGCCCATCTTCCAACTGTTTTAACCCTTGTCATACAGTTAGAGAAACAAGTCAATGTATCAAGTTGCAATCCTTTGTCAGATTTTGAGTTTTTTGCAGTTTTTTGATGATTTTCATTTCTCTATAAGCTATTCACGTTTTCCCCATTATGATCTCAGAGTGCGGGTGCTGTTCCGTTTCGGGACATATGACAATAAAACACTCTCTTGACTCTCTCTCTTTCATCAAAAGTATGATCTTCCTAGTCTGTGTGCCCCAGCAATTTCACATCTAAATTTACCAAGCTTTAGGAAAGCCCTCCTTTGTCACTCTATTCAGTTTTATGGGTACACAGGAGTTCAACTAGTGTGAATCTACATCCCACTTTCCAGAGTCACATTCACTTGACTCGCCCAGTGTTGAGGCACCTTGCTTTTAAACTTATGGAATTCTATAAGTTTTTGCACCATCAGCCAAATGGTTTATTGCAACTGAGCCAAATAAAACATGTTATTAATTTAATTTTCTTTAAATTTCAGACAATTGTCAAATGTGAACACAGGGAAAAGGAAAATGAGAGAGCCATTCAAGAAAAAGAGTACTATAAATAAGCGGGCAAGGATGTGAGCATTCCAACAAGAAACATGACAAGCTTGCAATGAATATTGTGTTAATAAAGAAAATGTAGTTTTAATCTGTGTACAATCGACATTTAACAATTACGCATTGATGTGTGAAAGGTGTTGGTATAAATACGCTATCTTTAATTATTGATAAAGAAGTAGGAATAATCTTGGAATATTATCCGCTGGTCTTTTACTCTCTAGACGTTTAGTAACTTACAGGTTTAAGGAAAATATCCGAAAAGTGTCAAAAAAGCCAGGATGAAGGCAGATAACTCATGTAACAGGGTTAAGGGATTAGTTTAAATCCTTCTTAGTACATGTGGTTTATATCAATAAGGTTACAACTAAGAATAGTGTATCAATAATTTCATTGCTATATTTGACTACTGTTGTCCTCTATTTGCAACATATTGATATAGGTTAATAATTTCTTATGCTACAGTGCACAGTCCCCTTTTTCTATATATTTTGACTTTCACCTTGCTCTTCAGTGATCTCTTTAATTGATTTAATTGAAGGAAGAATTTAGGCAAAGATCATCTTTGGTCACCAGTACTACATGTCAGATGTATTTTGTTGTCAGTAGGAATCACCTTCACAAGTTTTATTTCACAATGAAACTAAATGTTTGGGAGGTATATAAAATGAAAGTAAATAATTGTGTACGTATTCAGGACTATTGGCAAAAGGTCATTAATGTTAAATTGTCATTTTTTAACTCTAGGCAGTACATACCATTACTTAAAGGCTACTTTTTGATCACATACCGAATAGTCAGTGGACACATCAATATCATTTGAAGTGTCTGCAGTGAATTTGGCTCTTCGTTGGTGATGAGAATAATCACAGTAGCAGTCAATTAGCATGCTCAGCCTGCGATTCAGATAAGAGACATCATTGTGTTTTAATCACGCAGCTATAATCATGGTTGGATGATTACAGTGCCTTGAAAAGAAAGTTGGAGGAACACAAAAAGTAATAATGGCTTGGTAGGGAATTTAGATAGGTAAATGGAAGAGCAAGTTCAGTAACAGCTGCAGGTTACTGAGTGAAATTGCATGCTTTCAAAGTGACACATAAGCCATGGATCTCATGTTAGCCACTTGGTTATTTGCCCATATGCTTGTTTATTACTGGGATATGTTTTGGCCTGTGACCAGATAGTTTTAGCCAGTAGATTTTATTCAACTGCATACAGCTTGGATGTGGTAAATGAGACGATACAAAAATGAGCAACCAAGTATTTGATTGATTTTCTTACAACTGATTTTTATTTAAAGTTGTTTATGTCAAAACATATAGCATATTTTATTTATATATTTGGAGGGGGTTAACTTTGGTCACTTAACATTGTAGTTAAGTGTAAAATCTAGATGACACTTCCTTTGTGAAGTTTGCTATTTTATTTCTACTGAAGACCTTTGCTTTTACTTCCTAGCTCTTTCTCTTTTCAAAAGGTTATATGAATCATTGACATAACTGTGCTGCACAGTATTGAGATGCAGATGCAAGTTGAGCAAGTGTGAACACAGGTAACCAAGTTTGCAAGCACATAGCCAAGATGTGCACGCCTGAAGCAAAGTTCAGCTCTGGCAATTATCTCATTGCACCAGACGTTGAAAGTTGAGAGGCAATTCTTCGTACAAGATACTTTAAAAAAAAAGCACTGACTCTAAAGTAACTTTATTTTTACCACATGGTATTGATGAGATGTGGTTTCATCTCTTTGATTATGTGAATTCTTCAGTATATGTGGGATCTCAGTATCTGTTTGAGCATTTTACTTATGAGAATGATAAATTGACATGAATTACAAGGTATGAATATGAATTAACATAGCTCATCTGGAATAAAGATAAGGAATAGTTGGATCCTTAGTTGTGCATTTTACTGATAGTTGTATGAATCTTGCATCATCTTCTAGCCTTTCTGGTGTTTAAACTTAAGGTGCGTTTTCATTATACAAACACATAACGTTTTATAATATTAGCCAACCATCATCAAACGCACATGTGTTCCACCTAGCAATAATTTAGGATGTTACCAAACACAAGATTAATGTATCATTTAGTATATTGTATCCAATGTTATCAATTAAATTACATAATGATAAAAATACCATTGAACCCCAAGTAATTTGCTCTGCACACTGTTGATATATCACCTCTATTAATTCTATGACCCATGCCAGGCCTGCAAACTCCATTACTTCATTTTAGCTTTGAAAGCATTGCTTTTCTACATTCATACTTCAACTGGGGATGAAATAAGAATTTCACACAGTGAACAGATAGATCTCTTCTCGATTCCTTGCCGTACATAAAGTTGATAGCTGTCGCTGGAACTGAGATCAAAACAAGTTAGTCTAAAGCTAAGAACAATTGTGAATTTTGTCAGTATACTTTTTAAGAGCTATCTTAGCATTTTCATAATCATTTGTTTGGCATGTGTGTGATTTTTTTTTTACTGCTCAGGTTAAATGGATTCTTTTTCACAGAAAATTGAACAAAATTTAACAGTAGAGGATAAAGGAAAGATAGTATATTCTATAAAATATGCGTGTTGGCTATAGTATGCAGACTCTAATTAAATTGTTTGCTGAGTAAATAAATTTGTAAGTTGTTTGCTCTTTGTAATCTCCTCGTGTAATAAAAAACAGTGTGTATAATTATCCAAATGCTGTTCTGACATTACCCTCACAGAACTATATTATAGCTTGTTAAAATGACATAGTGTTTGGGTTTGTTATTTTTGGGTTCTTATTCTCTTTGCTCCTTTTTTAAGTTGAAGTGGGTGAGAGGATGGTGGTTGTCAGACAGGTTTTGCGTGAATATGTTTGCTTTCATCTTAAGGTCAGATCTCTCCTCCTTCATCTAAAAGAATTTAACAGACCTTAATGAGTATAGAATCACCGTCATTGTTAAATGATTGGAGTTACTTCAACCATTACGCTGCTTACAGTTGTCCTGGTGTATTAACACTGCTGTATCATCCTTCTCTAGAGATGGAGCAGTTTTACTATTAGAACTTGAGAAAAATGTTATAGCAAAATCTCTTTTTGCATACAGTTCAGTAAAAGTCATACTACACAAAGGCACAATCATACTTAAGTACAAGTGTAAGAAAGTAGATTGCACTGAGGTTGTATATCTAGTTAACAGAATCTCTCCAAACTGCAGAAAAAAATACCCATAAAGTAAGTTTCCTCTTTAATACCTGGCATGTTTGATAGGAACTTATTGTCTTGAATTAAAATGGGATTGATGGTATCATCAAATGTAGCCTAATTACAATATGGACATGAAACTTTTCATCTGAAGTCATCATCAATATGGGTAACATCTAATATCAATATCAATAACAGAAAATATGCTGATTCAATTACATCATTGTACAGGGACAGTATTTATATAAACTTCAGTTTCAGTGTAAATTAGATTTAATTTACCTGAATCAGTTGCAGGTTGTGATAAATCCTGATGAATAGAACAATGGCCAGATGTTGTGTCTTCCTTAATGCTACTTGTTCAATTAATCCCCATTCTGTTCATAATTATTATTGACCATGGACAATAAACTTGGGGGAACTGCCAAAACATTCATGAATCAAAATCAAAAGCATGCTGGAAGTAAATACAAACTAATGAGCAGTCTTGTTGTTCAACCTTTGCTTAACCATTTAGACATGAAAGTAAATTAAACATTGTTCTGGATTTGTGTGGTTTGAAAAATGAATACTTCAGTATTCTATTCCAATATCAGGGCATTGTATAACTGTTCTCCAATGGCTTGAACAACTGGAAAGTTATTTTTAGACTATACCTTGTGCTTTTCAAATAAAACAATGATTTTGATGCATGCTTGTCCAATATTTAATAAATAAATAAAGAAAATACTGTAACCCTCAGCAGATCAGGACACAGCATTAAGAATTACTATCTCATCGTTTACCTGAAAACCCAGGAAAAGGAGGAAAGGGCAGTGTGTGTGAAGTGAGGGGAGGTGAGGAAAACAACAATGTTGTTTTTAGGTTAGGTTCGAAAATTTAAGAAACTTCAGTGTAGCTGAATTTTAGATATATTGTAACATTAATGGAATTTAGAATTACTTGGCAGTTCTCCATTGCAAATATTTTCATGAATGAGAGATTTATAGTTGCCTGGCTAACAGTGTCTTGGCAATATATATATTTCTGTCTGTATATTTACCTTTCCAATAGGGCAGTTGGCCAATAATTCCTACTGACGGCTTCTCATAGGTGTTACTGAATTATTTAGCACATCACTTTTTTTGAACTTTCCCATAGATGCCCACTCATGCCCAACTGTAAGCATACAGCCAAAGGTGCGACTTTAGAACAATACTGAGGAGGTTCTACACTATTAGAGTAAATATATCCATAAAAACACATGAAACAGATTGGGGGGAATACAACATGCAGTGCCATTCTTATGAACAGCTGTATGGTTGCTGAGAGTCTTGGGCATTCTTCAACCAATGGTTCAATGGTACTTTATTGCCACATATGCGTAGGTACAGTGATAATCTATTTTTGCATGCAGTTCAGTAACAGTCTTACTATACAAAGGGACAATCATACTTAAGTACAAGTGTAAGAATGTAGATTAGGCTGATGTAGTATACAAGAGTCACCATGTTTCTGGCTCCATCTTGTCCCCTTCAAGTTCAGCGTTTATACTGGGGTATTAAATACCATTGTCCTGGCAGTGGTACTGATTTGGAGTTACAGGCAATGGCCTGGCGATGTTGATGTCCTCCACTGCTGCTTCACTGTTCCGTGCTAGTGCAGGTGGTGTCGCTCAGCCACTTGGATTGGCACCTTATCTAATCGAGTCCCAGGCTGCTACATGGCCTCCAGAAACCCACTCCACTTACACCTCGATTCGAATAGATTGACTCGCGAACGCACTGTCCCTAACCTTACAAGGCCACCGCTCGGCCTCCATGCCCCAGGGTACCTCCCGCAGCTAATCTTGAAACACCCAGAGCACCACAGAATCAGTCTTCACATCACTTTTTCAACAGACTTGTGTAATATGAATTACTGCCACATTTGTTCCAAAACAACATTAATTGCACTAACAAGAAATTAATTGGTGGTGAGCATTGAGAGAAAGGGTAGGCTAGGACTTTATTCCTTGGAGTGCTCAAAGCTGAGGGGTGATCTTATAGAGACGCATAAAATCATGAGGAGAAAATATAGGCTGAATGCACAAGGCTTTTACCCAAAGTAGGGGAATCAAGAACCAGAGGAACATAGGAGGGAAAGATGTAACCTGAGGGGCAACTTTTTCACATAGGGTGGTGGGTATGTGGAATGAGCTGCCAGAGGAAGTAGTTGAGGTCAGTACTATAACACCATTTAAAAGGTATTTGGACAGGTACATGGATAAGAAAGGTTTACAGGGATATAGGCCAAATGCAGGCAGGTGAGACTAGCGTAGATGGGGATTTTGGTTGGCATAGGCAAGTTGGGCCAAAGAGTCTGTTTCTTTGCTACATCCCCAATATTTATGATTTTTGGTAATAACTTATGTTGTGAAAAGTTCTATCCATGCGCGTTCTTTTTTTCTTTGAATTCATTTCTGGGTCTCCCTCGCTTTAAAATTAATATGAAGTGGAAATGTTTCCATTACGTCAATACCAAGAAGATAGAACAACCCAAGACTGTGTACTACCAGAGACTTGTCCTCTATTGCTTATTACCCCTCCCCGAGTAAATCAAATTAGTTCTCTAGGAAATACTGGCACATCATAACACAGTTCTCACATCCCCAGGGTCATCTTTGATCAGAAACTCTGTTCAATCAATCACATAAACACTGTGGCAATATGAACAGATACCGCAGTAAATAACTCACCTACTGACACTCCGTGATCTACAATGCAAGATTCAGGAAGGTGATGGAATGCTCGCCACTGTCAGAATGACAGTAGATTCAATAAGTACAGCTGTCAGGGGTTATGGGGAGAAAGCGGGAGAATGGGGTTGGGAGGGAAAGATAGATCAGCCATGATTAAATGGTGTAGTCGACTTGATGGGCTGAATGGCCTAATTCTGCTCCCATAACGTAGGAAGCATGATGCCATCCAGGAAAAATTAGCCCACTTCATTTGTACCCCATTTACCACCCTCAATGTTCATTTTCACCAACACTTGCTGCATTGTCTACCATCAACAAACCTCTATACAGTAAAATATGCAAATTACTCTGATAGAAGCTCCCAAACACCTGAGCACTGCTGCCATCAAGGACTTCAGATGCTTGGGGACAATACTACCAGCATGTTTCCTTCAAATTACATACCATCCCGAGTCGGAAGTAAATTTCCAGTCCTTCATCATTACTGAGTTTAAATCCTAGAAAGCCCTCCTTAACTACACTATGAAAATACATCATCAGAAAAGCTGCAGTTATTCCGGAAGGCTTCTCAAGGACAATTAAGAATGGACACTAAAAGATGGCCTTGCAAGTGATGCCCAGATCCTGAAAATGTGAACTAATAAACAAAGATGCTGTAGATGCCTAGATGCTTGTAAGTGAGTACCATGACCTAAGGATAGGAGCAGGCACAACATTAACACCTGAAGAATGCATGCAGCGTAGAGAGATCCTGATTACAGCATTAGGTCTATTTCACATTAGCATGGAAAAATCAGAGCTCAGGACTTAAGTTAATCCCCTTTTATTCTTTCACAGCCAAACATATCATCTTTTTCAGCACAAACAGGGAATTAAATTTAGGAGTGTTTGCAAAGTTTGGTGCAGTAGCAAATGATAATTTTGCCACAGCTTTCGAATGCACAAGAAAAGCTCAATATATTGACAGGAACGTAATAGACTTTCAAAGGGTCTGATAGACAGCCTTAGGTGAAATGTTGATACCTTTCTCTTTAGTTATTGACTGACCCGTTGTGCATTTCCAATGTTTATTTGAGTTCCTGTTTGTTTTGTAAAGATTTAATTATCTTCCAGTTTAGTGCAGATATTGAAAGGAAACGCTAAACGATTAGCGATAGCACAGAAGGTACTGGTGTCGTATTTATCATCAGTGCAGTTAAAATGCAGATGGTGTGGAGAACAACATATAATCAATCCATGCTCCATTCGATATTGGCAATTCAACGGGATCTTTGGAGATCAGAGAACAGGTAAATTTCATAATCTAACCTAACCTTGAGTATAGAAGTTGGGAGGCCATTTTGCAGTTTTATAAGACGCTGGTAAGACCGCATCTAGAATATTGTGTTCAGTTCTGAGCACCATGTTATAGGAAAGATATTGTCAAGCTTGAAAGGGTTCAGAAAAGATTTACGAGGATGTCGCCAGGGCTAGAGGGTGTGAGCTACCGGGCGAGGTTGAGTAGGCTGGATCTCTATTCCATGCAGCACAGGAGGATGAGGGTGATCTTATAGAGGTGTAGAAAATCATGAGAGGAATAGATCGGGTAGTCGCACAGAGTCTCTTGCCAGAGTAGGGGAATCAAGGACCAAAGGACATAGGTTCAAGGTGAAAGGGAAATGATTTCAAAGGAATCCGAGGAGTAACTTTTTCACACAAAGGGTGGTGGGTGTATGGAACAAGCTGCCAGAGGAGGTATTTGTGGCTGGGGCTATCCCATCATTTAAGAACAGTTAGACTGGTACATGGATAGGACAGGTTTGGAGGGATATGGACCAAGAGCAGGCAAATGGGACTAGTGCAGCTGGGACATTGTTGGCCAGTGTGGGCAACTTGGGCCGAAGGGCCTGTTTCCACACTGTATCACTCTGACATTGTGACTCTAACCATGAAATTGACCAATTAAAACTGCTTGTGTCAAGACATTGATCCGGATACAAATTAAATCTGCAGAAAGAATAGCGTAGCTAACAGAATAAATAAAACGTTAAGATTTCCTGCATGATCAGCAAAGTTTCAGCGTGGCAGCCCAGTGACACAGCTGGTGGACCTGTTGTCACAGATTCAATGCTGAGCTCAGATGCCACCTGCGTGGAGTTTGTAGCTTCTCCCTGCAACCACCTGAGTGCTTTGGTTTCCTCCCACTTTATGAAGGCAAATGGGTTGACAGCTTTATAGTTTACAGTTTAGTTTATTGTCATGTGTTCCGAGGTACAGTGAAAAGCTTTTGTTGGTTAATTGGCTGCTGTAAATTGCACTGACAGCTGAGTGGTGGAGTACAGCAGAAGGACAGGAATACGTGGAGAATGAGTCACGGGTAAAATTAGTGAATGATGAGTGGGCTAAAGCAAAGTAACGGAAATAATGAAATGACCAGATCACTTTTATTGATTATGTTGGTGAAGTGCTAACAAGAAATGCAGTTGCAGTTGCAAAAATTGAACTGGAGTTGAAACTATCAACAGCACTGAGCAAAGTGATTCATCTGCACTCTGGGCTCAGTCTCTTCTGCAAATGATTTGAGAATCTTTCACTCAAGAAGCACCAACAATCCATTGTTGTACCAGATCACAACAAGGGCTGCCAATGTGAATGCTGGAGATAGTCAGCATTCACCACTAGCCCACCAGTTGATGGATCATTTTAGTCACCTTGGCTTATATTTCCAGCAAGCTTGCAAATTCCCTAGATACCAGCCATCGCTCTACAATTTTACTAGCACTGTGTTGAAACTGACAATGCAAACTGTCCAAGAACCCACAGCGATCATTGTGTAATCGAACAGGTGCATTAAAGCAGCTCACATAAGTAGAAAGTTCTCAAGGGGCCAGAAATGCATTTGTTTCCTGTGAAGAGGAAGCACTTCTTCCCGATGGTGACATTACTCAGTGGATGTGATTCCCCAACCAGGGGACAGAACAAGAGAAACCATGTCGAGTCAAACAGCATGGAAACAGTCCATCCAGCCCACCGAGTCCGTGTAGATGATTGACCACTATTTTACGTATCCCACAGTAACATTTATTCTTTTATTCTTTTCACATTTTCTTGTTCCCAGATTCCTCCACTTACCAGCACATTAGGGGCAATTTACTCTGGCTAATTAACATGCCAAGCCACACATTTTTGGGATGTGGGAGGAAACCAGAACACATGGGAGAACATGGAAACTCCATGCAGTCAGAGCCCAAGTTCTGGATTGAATACAGAAATGGGGCACTGTGAGGCAGTAGCTGTATCAGCTACATCACGGGGTGGAAGATTGCAACCTTCACGTGGTCCGCCCTGTTTCGACTAATGCAATTAACTCGACGTGCACAAACGGAAGATCAAATAGAACAAGTTGTCCAACAACTTTAGGCTGTGCACGCCACACGAAAGAAGAAGAAGCTACATCACAATGCTGACCCTAATCACCATAATCAGGCATGTAATTG
Source organism: Amblyraja radiata (assembly GCF_010909765.2). NCBI lineage: Eukaryota > Metazoa > Chordata > Chondrichthyes > Rajiformes > Rajidae > Amblyraja > Amblyraja radiata. The sequence goes on from NC_045973.1 coordinate 20,246,014, forward strand.
GGGATGGAGATAAATTAAAGAGAAATAACAGCAGATGTTTGTGTCACAAGTGTTTGTATTTTTCAGTTTTTATATTTGGTTCAGTCATGGCAGTTACTTTCAGGTTTTAATTAGCATTTGGCAAAAATTGACTTTGTATTAGATTCAACAGCATTGAAGAGGTGCATCAACTTTCAATCCCTATAAAGCAGAGTTTAAATGAAGCCAGTGGGGACGGAATTTGCAGAGCTGCTCAGGCTTTATTAGAAGCATTTATTTTTGAAATGTATCTCCTGTGTGATTGAAGTTTGCTTTTTATTTTGCTTTCACCTGCACATTTACTCTCTGGGCTTTGTCATGCAGGTCACCCAGCTAACCAGCCCAACTCACAGATAAACATATCATCTGCGAGCACATTTTAAATGCTATGTGTGGTATTCTTAAAGCGAAGGAGATGAAAATATAATTTTAGCATAGGTTGCCAGAGCAGAATTTTATCAATGTGCGGAAACAAATGAATAAAACATTCTAGCAGAGCCTAAGGGAGAGTAATGTTCTTATTATATATATATTGGTTGCAATTCAAAGGTTCAATCCCAATGGCAACTGTACTAACCAGGTAATTACTTGCTTTCAACTCTTAATTTATGATAATCTAGAACAGAAAATGACTCCCTTACCGAGGTCAGACTACAGAGATTCACCCAGTAAAGTATGAGAAGAAGGCTTAATTTTACTGGTGTGTGTGGCTTTACCAATAAAGACCAATGCTCTTATCATAGCAGAAGTGTTTGCAGCTAAATATAGCGTCACACAGCTTAAGAAGAATCTAATGTTTTAAAAGCATTGAATCTTCATGCCAGTCTTTCAGCATTCCTGATCCTTTCTAATACGTGATGTACTTAATTGCTGAAAATCAATACATTTAATGATAAGGAAGGCCAATGAATCCTACAACAGTTCCCACTTTTTGAAGGATGAACACGCATATTTAGCTCCTAATTGATGCCTTTACATTTGACAGTCCAGGAACCTTTTTGATTGATTGATTGATCTTATTTGTATCTTTAATTTGGATGGTTTCTGTTCCTAATTTATTGTATTACCTTTTTACATGGACTGAGATAAACACACAAAAACTAATTATATATACATTATACATAATTGCTGCACTGGCACAGTCACACATTTTCCATTAGAAAATGGTGTTGATTTTGAGTTTCTTCCAGACATCTGTGAACACTCTTGGTTACACCCATCATATGCTTCTTGTCTGCCTTATCACTGTTCCCGGTGAGAATTTGCACCATTATCTCAACTTCTTGAATCCTTTCTGAATATTTTACCATCAAGCTTTCCCCCTGTGATCACCTCAGATAATTAAATGTGTTTCTTTAAAATGTTTCCTAAAATGTTGCCTATTTCCTTCGCTCCGTGGATGCTGTCTCACCCGCTGAGTTTCTCCAGCATTTTTGTCTACATTTGTTGGCAACATCTTGGCCAAAGAGACAAAGAACCCTACACCAGCTCCTAGGTTAGTGCTCCCAAATCAAGCTTTAACTTAGCACCAGTTATAGTCAATCTATTAATTGCTGACAATTGCAGTAAAAAGTACTGCAACCTGAAAAAAAAATCATCAATAAACCGCTCCAATTCATCTCTATTATTATCTTTCACCCTTTAATTTTCAATTGATTGAAAGAACCAGAGGCAAAGTCCAGAGCAGTAATCATTGATTTTAATTTGCTATAAATGTTTAAAACTGCAAAAATGTAATCATCATGGTGATTTAATACTTTCTATTAAAAACCTCAAAAGCAGAGTTTTAAAATTGCTTTATGGATGATTGCTCTCAGCAGTATTATCTTGATAACATTCCAAGGATTCTTCTGCAGTTAATTGGTGAACGGTAATTAGTAATATCCTGAGTTAATTTTAAAAATAGTGCAGATGAAAGAGGTTGTGATTCAAAATGGCTTTGTGTTGAACATTTCTAACACTTACATCTGTATAAAATCATGAGAGGAATAGATCGGGTATTGCAGTCTTTTGCCCAGAGTAGGTGAATCGAGGACCAGAGGACATAGGTTTAACGCGAAGGGGAAAAGTTTTAATAGGAATCTGAGGAGTAACTTTTTCCACAGAGGGTGGTGGGTGTATGGAACAAGCTGCCAGAGGAGGTAGTTGAGGCTGGGACTGTCCCAACGTTTAAGAAACAGTTAGACAAGTACATGGATAAGACAGGTTTGGAGGGATGTGGACCAAATGCGGGCAGGTGGGACTAATGTAGCTGGGACATATTGGCCGGTGTGGGCAAGTTGGGCCGAAGGGCCTGTTCTCACGCTGTATCATGACTCAATCTATTGAATCAAATGGATTATGCTCTTAATAGATTCTGTGTGAACATCGTGATACAACTCTACTAGTCATTAGTGAGACCACACTTGGATTATTAAGTGCAGTTCAACCCCATCTGTAGGAAGGATGTCATTAAGATAGAAATTGTGCAGTAGAAATTCTCCAGGACAGTACCTGGGCTCGCGGGCTTGAGTTCTAGGGAGATGTTAAATAGGCTGAGACTTTTTCCTTTACAGGGTAATAATAATAATAATAATGGATGGGATTTATATAGCGCCTTTCTAATACTCAAGGCGCTTTACATCGCATTATTCATTCACTCCTCAGTCACACTCGGTAGTGGTAAGCTACTTCTGTAGCCACAGCTGCCCTGGGGCAGACTGACGGAAGCGTGGCTGCCAATCTGCGCCTACGGCCCCTCCGACCACCACCAATCACTCACACACATTCACACACAGGCAAAGGTGGGTGAAGTGTCTTGCCCAAGGACACAACAACAGTATGCACTCCAAGCGGGATTCGAACTGGCTACCTTCCGGTTGCCAGCCGAACACTTAGCCCATTGTGCCATCTGTCATCCCGCGCCATCTGTCGTCCCAAGGGTAGGAGGCTGAGAGGTGACCTTATAGCAGTGTGCAAGATCATGAGGGGTATGGATAAAGTAACTGATCGCAGTCTTTTGCCCAAGGTAGAGAATCCTAAAACTAGAGAGCATTGGCTTGGTAATAGGGGAGAGATTTAAGAGAAGTCTCAGGACAACTTTTTCACTAGAGTGTAGTCCATATCTGGAATAAGATGCCAGTAGAAGAGTCAAGAGTGTTTTATTGCCATCTGTCCCAGATAGAACAATGAATTTGTACTTGCTGCAGCACAGACTTTCATTCAGAAAGTTCAGACTTTCTGAATGCAATATATATATGTATATATAGCATTCAGAAAGTATTCTGACCCCTTCACCTTTTGCACATTTTGTTACATTACAGCCTTGTTTTAAAATGGATTAAATTCTTTTTTTCCAATCATCAATCTACACACAATACCCCAGAATGAAAACAGGTGTTTAGGAATTTTTGCAAATTAAAAAGAAATAACTGAAATATCACATTTACATAAGTATTCAGACCCTTTACTATGACGCTCAAAATTGAACTTAGGTTCATCCTGTTTCCATTGATTATCCTTGAGATGTTTCTACAACTTGATTGGAGTCCACCAGTGGAAATTGGACATGATTTGGAAAGACACACACACCCATCTATATAAGGTCTCACAGTTGACAGTGCATCTCAGAGCAAAAACCAAGCTTTGAAGACGAAGGAATTATCCGTAGACCTCCGAGACAAGATTGTGTCGAGACACAGATCTGGGGAAGGGTATAAAACAATTTCTGCAGCATTGCAGTTCCTGAAGAGCACAGTCATACTTAAATGGAAGAACTTTGGAACCACCAGGACTCTTCAGAGAGCTGGCCTCCCGGCCAAACTGAGCAATCGGGGGAAAAGGGCCTTGGTCAGGGGGGTGACCAAGAACCCGATGGTCACTGACAGAGTTCCTCTGTGGAGATGGGATAACCTTCCAGAAGGATAACTATATCTGCAGCACTCCACCAATCAAGCCTTTATGGTAGAGTTCCCAAACGGAACCAACTCCTCAGTTAAAAGCACATAGCAGCCCGCATGGAGTTTGCCAAAAGGCATGGGAAACAAGATTCTTTGGTCTGATGAAACCAAGATTGAACTCTTTGGCCTGAATGCCAAGCGTCACGTCTGGAGGAAACGAGGCACCGCTCATCACCTGGTCAATACCATACCTATGGTGAAGCATGGTGTCAGGATCATGCTGTGAGGATGTTTGTGGAGAGGGACATCGGGTCAGGGGAAGATGTGACGGCTGCGACGGCTTTGTGTCCGGCTGGAGCTGGAGCTGGAGATCGGGGGTAAGTAACCCTAGCCCCAACCCTAACCCTAATCCTAGCCTTAACCCTAGCCCGAGCCCCAGCTCTAGCGCTAGCTCCAGCCCCAGCCCTAGTCCCAGCCCCAGCCTTACCCTCAACCCTACCCTCAGCCCTAGCCCCAGCCCGAACTCTATCCCTAAAGATCGTTTAATCATCTCCATCACATGACTCTCCCAAACTTGATTATCTCCACCATGCTGTGTCATATCCGTCACATTAGTGTTTTATGCTCATAATGTGTAAAATAATACAACAATTACCATAATTATCAATTGTAATTAATAAATGAGCAGTATGCTTCGTCTATTCATCTGAAGTTAATATTGTTTTAGAGGAAGTTGGTGAAAAGTTATGTGAAGGTTACCATTCTTGCTGATAATCTCTACTTTTTTTCGGCAGTAAACTGTTACGAAGGTTTAAAATCAATGCGTTAGACTGAAAAAAAAATTTGTGTTTTATTTGAGGAAGATACTCTATAATTTGAAAGACTACGACAAAAATTTGATTTTATATTCTTAAATCAGTTATATTTTGCAGTGTTCATCATAAAAAATATGACGGCTATGACTGAATGCAATGGGCAATCTGGAAAAAGAAGAGGAAAAAATAAATTAAATTCCCTAAAAGATTGCACCAAACATATTGTTCCCATTGTAGAGATGTTCATCCATGTGAAACAACAGTCAAAGTTGCAAAAATTTAAGTTTTACTAGACTAAGTGGGACCCATTGGGTCCCATGTTCACATGTCCAGTGCAGGTCCCCCAATGCAATATTCCACCTCCACCAATTCCAGATATGGACATTGTTGGCTGAATGGATTCATGGGCTGGCAGCTCAGTCACTCAGGCCTGGTGGGCTGGCAGCTCCGTCACTCAGGCCTGGTAGGCTGGCAGCTCAGTCACTCAGGCCTGGTATACTGGCAGCTCTGTCACTCAGGCCTGGTATACTGGCAGCTCAGTCACTCAGGGCTGGTGGGCTGGCAGCTCAGTCACTCAGGGCTGGTGGGCTGGCAGCTCAGTCACTCTGGGCTGGTGGGCTGGGACTTCACTCACGGCTATTCCTTGAAATTCCATTTCAAGCAGAGTGCTGGCCACCACATTCAATTTCACAGCATTTCAGGCAGAGTGCAGGCCATCACATTCAATTTCACAGCATTTCAGGCAGAGTGCAAGCCACCACTATCAATTTCACAGCATTTCAGGCAGAGTGACAAATAATCTCCGTAATCTTCTCAGGGGCGCTGATGTGCTTTCTTTATAATTGCATCAGTGTGCTAGGTCCAGGAAAGATCGTCGGAAATATGCATGCCCAGGAATTTGAAGTTTTTGACTCTCCACCATCACCATGATATAAACAGGATTGTGGCTCCTCAACCTTCCTCTTCAAAGCTGTAGAAGCAAATACAATGACAACTTTTAAAATACATTTGGTCAGGTATATGGTTGGGAATGGTTTAGAGGCTATGGGCTGTGCAGGCAAATGGGACTCGCCCAGTATTTTCAATTTAGTTGGCGAGAATAAAGTAGGCTGGAGGGCCTGTTTCTGTGCTGCATAATTCCACGACTTTACGACTTTTTGAGTTTGTAAAATAAACCAGCAAATCGCACTGGTTTTAGTTCTTTGACAAACTTTGTGTCTCATATTTTACTACACATTAAATTCCATTAAATTAAATTACATTTTACTGCAAATTAACTTCAATGTGGCAAGCTCTATTATGTGATAATTTATCAAATAGCTTTTGAAATGTCAAATACAAAACACCATTATTCTCATCAACCATTATTATCATCCATTATGTCATCAAAAAACTCCATCAAGTTAGTCAAACATAATTTTCCTTCAACAAGCATTTTTTTGCCATTTATTAATCATGCATTTGCGTGGCAATTGTCTTGTATTGTGTCTGAGAGATCCCCCCACCCCCACACAACATTACTAACCCATTGCTTCTTTGCATACACAGATTGATTTTTGTAAAGTTATATATTTTATTTCTGATTGCAACACACAACCATTTGTGTTGCGAGAGTACAAAATTAAAATCACTTTTATTCAATAGAAAAAAGCCATCAAATCAGAAATGGTTCATTCGATAGAAAATGGAGTTGGAAAAATGTTTGTGGACAAGGTGTCTCGTGAGTTACTAAGTAAGCATAGAATCATCCACTCGTAAGTCTGGCTAGCTCTTAGCATCATTTGAAAGGATCCAAAGTTAAGACAACACTGAAATGGAACGAAGGAAAAAACACAGCTCTGTTTGTCAAATATTTAATGTCAGATGTACAGAGAAAATGTTGCCCGCGGTAATATCTTTGCCCATAGATTTTTGAAAGCTTTGCTAATGGACCAGGTTGAAAGGACAAATAAAGACACAGAGGTCTGGAGTTACGCAATGGGCCAGGCAGCATCTCTGGAGAATATAGATGGTGATGTGGGTCCAGACCACCCTTCCTCGGACCAATAGTGTGGTGGTGGGGGGGGGGGGGGGGGGGGGGGGGGGGGGGGGGGGGGGGGGGGGGGGGGGGGAAGAGAGGAGGGGCAGGATAAAGACTGACAAGTCATAGGTTGATATAGGTGAGGGGGATATTTGATAGGCAGGTAGTCGGACAAAGACCAGAGATGAAAATATAGACAAAATTAGACAAAAAGATTGAAGAGTTGTAAATTGTGAAACGAGGAATTAATGTAGGTGGAGGGGGAGGGGAAGCAAGCAAATGTGTGTAAGTCCTGGTGGGGCATAGGGGAGGGATGAAAAGAAAGGGGAGGTGGGAGCAGAAGGGGAGGGGTGAGTTTAAAATTACCTAATATTACAGAACTCAACTTTCACATTGCTGTGCTGCAAACCACCCAAGTGGAACACGGGGCACCATTCCTCCTGCTTGCGTATGGCCCCACTCTGGCAACGGAGGAGGTCCAGGACAGAAAGGTCAGTATGGGAATGGGAACAGGATGCAAAATGTCTAGCAACCGGAAGATCCAGCAGGACCCAATGGACCAAGTTCAGCGAAACAAATGCCGAGTCTCCCCGATGTACAGGATGCCACATCGGGAACACCGGAGTAGATGAAGTTGGAAGTGAACCAACATCACCGTATTTTATCTAATGTTCTAATTTCTGTTCCTGCAAAATCATTGTGTGAACATTGGCTCCCACATTTCCTCAGTTACAATAGCAACCACAACTGAACAGCACTTCACTGAATCATTTCATGTGCCAAAATGTTTTATCCTGCAAAAGTATTTATTTAGCATTATTATATGCAGTATCAAAGTGTCCAAGAATCATATTACTACATTCCTTTACCGTTTACCAATCAGTTTTCAGACTATTGCAATATAAAAGTGGAACTGTCAACTGTATGGAATGGTGTTCCATATGCTGAGACACTACTCTGTGCAATGAAAAGTACTCAAGGCACAATCGGATTTTTGTCTATGCATGGACCGTGTCCTAAGTAAACACAGGCACTACGCTATTTAAGGAATAGTGTTTCTCTGCAATACATCAGACTTCCAGTCAGAAAAACACCCATCAATCACTGCCCTCTGACACCTATCACCAAAGCAATTTTGGGTCTGGTTTGCCAACACTGCTCGGATTCCTTGTGCCTTAACCTTCTGTACCATCCTACCATGCAGAACTTTGCTTTAGGCCTTACTGAAGTCCATGTTAACCACGTCTACCACTCTGCCTTAATCAATGACCTTCTCAACAACACTCAGTCAGATAGATGTGTGAGGCATGATCTCCCCTACACATAGCAAGAGCACAACTTAACAGGACTCCACAGAAGGATTCTTGTGCCCTGACTGGACGTTTGTTATACAACGGCACCTCTTCACGAAGGAAGACACAAACAATCTCCCTGATGTACTAGTGGCCAGAGGATCCAGGGTGACGGAGGAACTGTAAATTCACATTAGGCAGGAAATGGTGTTGGGTAGACTGATGGGACTGAAGGCTGATAAATCCCCAGGGCTTGATGGTCTGCATCCCAGAGTAATTAAGGAAGTGACTCTAGAAATCATGGACCCATTGGTGATCATTTCCCAATGTTCTATAGATTCAGGATCAGTTCCTGTGGATTGGAGGGTAGCTAATGTTATCCCACTTTTTAAGAAAGGCAGGAGAGAGAAAACGGAATTATAGATCAGTTAGCCTGGCATCGGTGGTGGGGAAGATGCTGGAGTCAATCATAAAAGATGAAATAGCGGCACATTTGGATAGCCATAGCAGGATCGGTCCGAATCAGCATGGATTTACGAAGCGTAATTTGCGAGCCAAGGACGCGTAAGTGGGACAGGCCCTTTAGATAGAGTGAAGGGATATGGGGAAAGGCAGGAACGGGGTACTGATTGTGGATGATCAGCCATGATCACAGTGAATGGCGGTGCTGGCTCGAAAGAATGGCTTACCCCTGCACCTAATGATTATTGTCTATTGTCTAATCCTATTTCATTCTCCCCGCATTCTTGCCTACTCCACCAGATTCTACTCCTCACTTATGCAATTGAGGCAATTTATGGTGGCCAATTAACCTACTTAGGATGGGGGATGAAACCAGAGCACGAGGAGGAAACCCACATAATCACAAGAAAACAAGCATATTCCACGCTGGTCTAAGGTCAGGACTGAACCCAGGTCTCTGGAACATGAGTCACTCTATTAGCTGCACTGGCATGCAGTCTATAATTAGTGGGTTTATTTTGCATTTAAGACACTAGTTTCTCACTAAACATTGTCCCTCTCAAACCGCATTCAAAGTTCTGTCATGTTTTATTCAGTAGTTAGTGCTGTACATCATGACAGAAACTGCACTATCCTAAACAATAAGCAAGGAAGTTGCAAATGGGTTCACGTCATACTCTAGGCGTGCAAGCACCATTGGTATATTTACTGACCACTTTAACATTGCCTCTAATGTTAGAATAGGCTGGAGGATGTGGGAGCTGATTAATCTGGAAGGCATTGTTGGGAATGTGGGTAGAATAAAATGTTATTAGTGTGGAAGTAAGGTAAATGGGTGCTTGATGGTAATTTAGACTATGCCAGATGACTCTGTGACTTTGCGCATCAGATACCATAGATCAGACACCATATCCCTGTCTATCCAGCCAAGGAAGCCTGGAAGCACAATCGATAGCTCTTCCCAGCTGAGCTCACAGAAAGCTGTAGGTCACGATCAACAAAAAAAACATTCAAAGCTTTGACATCGCTTCCCCAGGCTCCCTCCTGCTGCATAAATGATTACCTCTATGGTGCAAAAGTGCCGATGATCACAAACTGTTGGAGGGCAGACTGGAAATGTTCTCTCTCTCTTATCTAACAGCAGAACTAAAGTTAGCAGAAAAGCAAAAAAGCTTATGCTTTTTATACTTTTAATGCATTAAAAAGTAAACACTACTAAGAGCAAATTATGTCAGGGCTGTCAACAGCAGGTGATGTTTGGATGGATAATGGAGACTGAAAACCCAATGGCAAAATAGAGGGTGCACATTTATTCTGTAGAGACTTGCCAAAGCAGGACATATTTTTAAACCAAAGTGAATAATTGACTCATTTGCAGTGGCAGTCAGCATACTGAAGGGAAAAAAAGATGTGTTTTCAAGCTTGGTGCGAATTACAGACAAGCAAGAATCAGTCATAAATCTGTTTAATATTTTCGAAGCCATTACTCACTTAGCATTTATGTTCTGACTGCATTTCAAACGGTCAATTGTGAAAGTCAGCCCCTGCTGAACTAATATTAGACAAAATAGTTTTTCCCTTTCAAAATAACCACACCCATCAACAACAATCTTGCTAACAGTCCAAAATGGAAGTTTACTACACTTTGCACAAGTATCAGAAAATTAAAAACACCTGTATAAGTGTTTCCTGCAGTAACAGTCCTTAAAGCTTTTCTGAGTTTAATGTTAATGTGTAGCTCCCTACTATTCAACTCTGTGGGATAGAAACATAGAAACATAGAAAATTGGTGCCATTCGGCCGTTCAAACCAGCACTGCCATTCAATATCATCATGGTTGATCATCCAAAATCAGTACCCCGTTCCTGCTTTCTCCCAAAATCCCTTTATTCCGTACAGATATTTTCTGTACTTACGTACAGAGTTTTTACAGATGTCCTGAAATTTAAAAGAGAGCATTACCTGATATTTTTTTTTAAATGATAAAATTGTTGATTTGAAGCAGGAACCCCAAAGACCGGAGAGCCGAGGAGGGGGGCACTAGCGATGACGGACTCTTCCATTGAGCCTTCCGTTGACAGGACGATCTTGGGGTGATTCTTCAGTAAGTGTCTACTTTGAAATTTCTTGAAACCCGATTATAAAACTTACATTTTGCAACTTTGAATGTTGTTTCACATAGATGAACATCTCTACTATGGGAAACATATGTTTGGCGCAATCTTTTAGAGAATTTAATTCATTTTTTCCTCTACTTTTTCCAGGTTGCCCATTGCATTCAGTCATTTCCGTCGCATTTTTATGATGAACAACACTAAAATATAACTGATTTAAGAATATAAAATCAAATTTTAGTTGCAGTCATCAAATTATAGAGTATCTTCCTCAAATAAACCACCAAAATTTCAGTCTAATGTATTGAGTTTAATCCTTCGTAACAGTTTACTGCCGAAAAAAGTGGAGATTTTCAGCAAGAATGGTAACCGTCACATAACTTTTCACTAACTTCCTCTAAAACAATTTTAACTTCAGATGAATAGGCAGAAGCATACTGCTCATTTATCAATTACAATTCATATTTATGGTCATTGTTGTATTATTTTACACATTATGAGCATAAAATACACATGTGACGGGCATGACACAGTGTGATGGAAATGATTAAGTCCGGGTGTGTCACGTGACGGAGATGACTATAGGGTGATTCTTCAGTAGCTGTCGACTTTGGACTATACTGCCCACAATGAATCACTGCCTACACTTCAAAGGTACCTGTGTGGCTGGAAAGTACATTGAACTCTCCCAAGCTACAGAAGTACAATTCTGTCTTTTAAAAAATAACTGTCATTATTTAAGGGACATGATCCAAAGCAAGATAGTTTAGTTTCATTTTGTTTATTGTCACGTGTACCGAGGTACAGTGAAAAGCTTTTTGTTGTATGCTAACTAGTCCGCCAAAAGACAACACATGATTACAATGATTACAGTCGAACCATACACAGTGTACAGATACATGATAAAGGGTATAACATTTAGTGCAAGATAAAGTCCAATAAATGATGGTTCGAGGTAGATAGTAGCTCAGGACTGCTCTCTAATAGTTGATAGAATGGCTCATAACAGATTTCTGCCAATGCCTTATAACAGCTGTGAAAAATCTGTCCCTGAATCAGGAGGTGTGCGTTTCACACTTCTATACCTCTTGCCTGAGGGGAGAAGAGGGAGTGATCAGGGTGAGACTCATCCTTAATTACTATTGAGAAAAGGACTTCACTGGCCTTTCTCTTCATATGCACTACCCTGCAGAATTCTCTTTGCTTTTCCTGTAACTGTGGAGAGCATCTTGTGACATTTGAAGGTTATTCTGAGATCAACACAAATGCCAATAAAATGCAATACTCTTTCCTGTTGATCCATAAAATCCATCATGGAATGCGGCAGAGTTACAACATCAATGATGTAGCATTGGCACACTTGGCTGGTAATTCAATTATTTTAATCTGCTTTCTTTCCAATGTTATTCAACTGTAAAATTGACATATTTGTTGGCAATAAACAGGATAATATTTATATTTGAACAACCCCATTTAACTCTGAAGATTTGACCAGGGAATTTCAGTCTTTTGATAACATTCTGACCCCAAAGTTATATCTGTGCCGGCGCCTCATGGGATAATGCCATTCCTTGCATAGTATTCCTGTTCTCGTGTTTTGGGAAACCCGGCCTCTAAATTGCTATTCGGCGCTCCCAGAATAAAATGATCTGACATCCTTCAGTGCCAAACTGGGATACCTGTGAGATAAGTAAATATTTAAGTGCATTGCTAACGTCAGTGCACCGAATACATCATCTCCCCATAAAAGACCTCTCTCCAGCCCATCCGAATCTACCATCCGATTTCTGCCAATGTTTGATGCCAACTCCCCCTCCTCGATTACTGATACAAAATATTGCCCTGACTTCCTCATAACTAATTGCTAAAGCAAACAACACAGGAACTGCTTCCCAAGGCAAGTTCCAATGAATGGGAATGCAAGAGAGAGGTGGGTTCAAACCCCCACCTCCCACGACCCCCACCATTGGAATCATCAACAAAAGGCGCTTCCTCAAGAAAGCACAGCTATCATCAAGGACCTGCACCTTCCAGATAAACCTCTCATCTCACTGCAAGTGTTGGGCAGGGGGTACAGAGGCCTGATGTTGTACACTATCTTGTTCAGTCACAATTACTTTCCTACAACTATCAGGTTCTTGAAAGACTCATAAAACCCTAGCCCTACCTTGGCAATGGAAACTGTGGGCTGCCTCTTGCACTTCCATTGAGTTGTTTTTTCTCCAATTGTAGTTTGCACTAATGTCTCTTTTTTTTCTGGTTTTGTTTTTTCTTTTTACTCTCTTGCTGAATTCATGAGTAAACAATATATAAATTACATATAATTTATGTTTGTGTGTACTATGAGTCTGTGTGAATGTGGTGTTGCTGCTCCAAGCAAGATTTTCATTGTACTGTACCTGCATCTCACTGTAAACTCAACTTGAAATGTGGATTTCTCCCCACCCTCCCTGATTTGCAATGCAGAATTTTGTACTTTCCTTTCCCCCCCCCCAATTTCCAACACTCTGAATGCCATCATTTCATCAAATTCAGTTCTTCCCACTGATTCACAAGTAGAATGCTGGGCCTTCTCCCTCCCCACTGATTGCCGAAGTTGAATTTCAGTCTTATTCTCTACCGCCACCTCCCCCCCCCTCTATTTCCCATTGCAGAATTATTCCCCATTGCAGAATTCTGAACCATGCCCACTGATTCAAAACAGATTTCCAGTCCTTCTCACTGAATCCTAATGCAGAAATCCAGCCCTTCCGTCCTAGCCCAGTTCCCAGTGAAGAATACCAGTACTTTCCCACCGAACTGTTGTGATGAACTGCCACGGCCTTTTGACTGAGGTTTCATGAGAATGAACCTAATTACCCCTGGTCAGTGATCATAAATGTGTCCAGACATAGCGGGGGGGAACAAAATGATTCTATGCCAGGAAGACTCTCACTCTCTCCTAGCAAGCTAGCTGATGGTTCATCTAAATCAAGCCATCGTAAAGTCATTGATTTATGGTGAACCCATTTTACGATGCTGGCGAAGACCAGTTGAGCCCCGAGAGAGTGCTGTACAATCTGAACTATTGCATATTTGAACAAACCTGGCTTCTGCTGCCTCGTATTTAACACACTGCATCTTGGCTCTCTATTCTTGGTGAGGTCTAGTTCTGCATTAATTTATTGACTCTCCAACCACTTTTCCTCATCATGTGGACGTCATAATGGAGTCACCAACTGCAAGAATCAAGTTGTGGCGAGAACGCTAAACATTTGCCTGACTGTGGAGCAACAGTGTCAAACCTATCGAATCTATCAGACCTGTCCACTCAGTCAACATCTACGTTTGGGCTTGATGACTTTCAATACTTCTCTTCAGATTTATAGAGCCATTTGATAAAGTCTAGTTATGTTGTTCCTCGTGGTCAGAAAAGCGGCAAATCCTCTGACATTTATCACTGGGCCCAAATGGAAAGGACAGGTCCTGTCTTCCCACCAGAGGCAAGTGTAAGTGGCTGATCTCATCGGATGCCATTGAGTGAAGGTGAAGAAAGAGAAAATGCAAAGTTAACTTTACTAAAGTAAACTAAACACAACACAAAGGCAGAGAGGCAGGTGGATGACGATGACAATACAGCGAAGAAATGGGTGGAGTGGAAGATTCCAACCTTTTCTTCTCGTCAGTTGCAGTTGCAGCTTCCTTGATTTAGCAGATCCCAAAATGTGAACAGCCCTTGGAATGGGTTAACCATACCGTGAGCGACATTTTGCATCAGGAAACAATAAAAGCCCTAAACTCAATCTCGACGGGCAATCTTGGTCTCAGCAGGAGAATTCTGCTGGCTCTTAAATGGCCCCGACTCTCCGAGCGCAAGCCATTACCGAGAGATTAGTTATTTGGGGTGGAGGGAGTTGCGGCAAGTTCATTTATCACCACAGTAAATTCAGTTGTAACTTTAATCCTGCTGTGGGGATCAACATTTCCAAATGTTATTTTCTCCAAGCGGAAAGCAGTCGTTCCACAAAACGCAGTTGAGAAATTAACATCACATGAGTCTCAGAGGTGGCATTCCAATATCTGTAGAGACTTTGGAGAAGGAATTTCCTGACTTAGAGTTATAAAAGAAGTCATCAAAAGAAGCTAAGCTCCTTTGACCTCTACATTCCTATGCTTTGATGCTTTGATCCTCCTGGAGGCATGTCTGGAATAACAAAGCGGGTAGACCTGATCCAAGATGCTGCGCCGACCTCTTCCCTACTACTGAGGTAGAACTTACCAGGTTGGCTGTGGGATATCGCGCTGCACGGAAGTGCTCAGGTTTCTTATGAGTCGGAGCTGTGTTCTTCCTATTCCGTGGCAGTGTTTCAAACCGCAATCCCACCCCCGCTGCCTCTATGTCTAGATGGCTGCCTTGTGTTCCCACATTCTAGGGTGGAGTTGCCACTAATATGATGGACATTGAATCATTCATTTGGCTCAATAATGCAGACATTTACCAATTTGCATGTTTTCACATGAATGTGTGCAGGCATATGCACGAGTCTGTAGCTGGATCCATCTTCGCTGTGTAAAGGACCATAAAACTCGCAATCTCCAAAGATTCCTCTTGGAAAGTAAAACACAATGTTTTAAATAAACGATTTCAGCCCTAATTCTTTAACTGATGCGGTCTGAACTGTGGAATTTTCCCAGCATTTTTTGTTTTAATTTCCGATTTCTAATCTAGATTAGTTTAGAGATACAGCACAGAAACAGGCCGTACGGCCCACCAAGCCCGCACCGACCAGCAATCCCTGCACACTAGCACTATCCTACACACATTCGGAACAATTTACATTTATACCAAGCCAATTAACCTACAAACCAGTACGTCTTTGGAGGGTGGGAGGAAACCGAAGATCTCAGAGAAAACCCACGCAGGTCACGGGGAGAACGTACAAACTCCGTACAGACAAGCACCCATAGAGGGGATCGAACCCGAGTCACCGGCATTGTATGCGCTGTAAGGCAGCAGCTCTACCATTGGGCCACCGTGCTGGCGGTTTTATTTTTGTTTTGAAAGCTTCCTCTTGCAGCACTGAAGAAGGGTCTCGATCCAAAGCGTCACCTATTCCTTCGCTCCAAAGATGCTACCTAACCCGCTGACTTTCTCCAGCATTTTTGTCTCCCTTCATCACAGGACCTCAATTGCTCGGCCTTGTAACCTGCCCATTTCCCCCACCTCCAAAGTTCTCTGTGTTTTATTTCCATTCTGTCAAGTTGCTTGGGAGGTCCAGGAGGTTATCCTCTTAGGTTGGCCCTCTGTCATAGATTGAATGAAACCCATTTTCTACTTTGATTATGTAGGATTGTATCAAATGACACCCAACATCTGATTTGTGTGCATTAATTGAATTGAATTAATTAATTGCAAAATACAGCATGGAAACAGCCCTTCAGCACAGAGTCCATGCCGACCATCTATCACCCGCTCACACTAGTTCTTCGTTATATAATTATTGCTTCCAATCCCTATACATGAGGAACAATATACAGAGCCCAATTAACTTGTAAACCCACATGTCTTTGGAGTGTGAGAGGAAACCAGAGCATCCTTTAGAAGGATGAGAGGGCATCTTTTTGAAACATATAAGATTTTTAAGGGTTTGGACAAGCTAGAGGCAGGAAACATGTTTCCAATGTTGGGGGAGTCCAGAACCAGGGTCCGTAGATTAAGAATAAGTGGTAAGCCATTTAGAACGGAGATGAGGAAAAACGTTTACACACAGAGAGTTGTGAGTGTGTGGAATCTCAGCCTCAGAGGGCGGTGGAGGCTGGTTCTCCGGATGCTTTCAAGAGAGAGTTAGATAGAGCTCTTAGGGTTAACAGAGTTAAGGGATATGGAGAGAAAGCAGGAACGGGGTACTGATTGTGGATGATCAACCATGATCACATTGAATGGTGGTGCTGGCTCGAAGGGCTGAATGGCCTACTCCTGCACCTATTGTTTATTGTCTATTGTCACCCGGAGGAAACCCACACGTCACAGGTAGAACATGCAAACTACGCACAGACAGCAGCTGAGGTCAGGATCAAATCTCGTCTCTGGTGCTGTGAGGCAGCAGCTCTACCAGTCACCACACTCGGCCTCTGAAATAGCAAAGGCAGCACACGGGAAGTTTGGCTATAAAATGGAAATGGAGTAGATGATGTTACACTGACAGCAAGTCTGAGAGATATTGACCACAGATGTGAAAAATGTCTTACATCCATAGAGCACCGGGGTGAGAGTATCCCCAAAATGCCTTATGGAATTGAAGGAAAATATTGAAGGAAGGTTAAAGTGTTCTCATTGTCATAATTGAATACACAGCAATCAACCTGTGTGAAGTATGATGGGTCCAGTTACCTTCAGACTACATTTGAGCAGCTGAAGAACGCTCATCAATTTGTCAGGACATGGTTGAAGCAATGAGAAACAGGGGGAAGGGATGGTAATCACCACACATTTAAATTGGTGGTGGGCACCTACAAAGACATGTGTGTCGGACCGCAGCTATGAACGGCTTACGATCAAAGAGAAAGCCACAAACCCGGATCTCCCAATTGTGCAAATACATGCAGCATAACAAGCAGTGTTGCCAAAACATTAAGTTACAAAGAAGCATTCGTAGATTCAATGAGTGAAAAGAAAAGCTGTGATGAACGGATTTCACTGCAGGCAGTTATGAAGTCAACCACTTTGGATCTAAAAGAAATAGGACAGTCCAGTTACTTTATAGTGAAACATTAAAAACAATGGATCTCCAAAGTGAGTAAATAAAAGTGCTGGAGGAATTTAGCTGTCCAATCAGCAACTGTGGAGGGAAAGGGGTCGTGACTGAACTTCAAAGAGATTTGGGGGTGCATGTCAGGAGTAAAAAACAGAAAGCAAATAAACTACCTAGCAGATTGGAATTCAATCAAATAAAAGAGATTAGAGTTCAGATGCAGGAATCTGGATCAAAAAGAAAGCAGTGTTGGAGGACTTTGACCAAGGCAGCATCTGTGGAGGGAAATGGACAGTCAACATTTTGAGTAGAGATCTTTCATCTGGAACTCATCTGGTAAAGTTATGGTGTAGTTATACAAAGCCTTTAAACTCAATGTGAAGTACCGAATTCCAAGAAATATAGGATATATTGGAGGAAACATTGCATCAATTCTGCAGGACGTAGGTCATGAGTGGAGATTATGGCATTTCAAAAATCAAAGTAAACATTTTTCTGACATTTTCAAAGTTTGAAAGGGAATTGTTGGAGTAGATTGAAGCTGTACAGGATGTGGAGTCCAAGATTGGGTCCAGTCTAAACCTTAGAGTCATACCTTTCAGAAATGAAGTTGCAAGACTAATATATCACAGATGTTGAACAGTAATTGATGCTAGGTAAATAGTGAGGTCGGAGCCTCTGATGATAGGTATTTACTCACCAAAAATATTTGGTAAAATAGGACAAATGTTGAATATCCAGTTAGGTTATAAATCATTAAACAGTGGACCAGGTTGAAAGGCCTAAATGATCTGTCTATAGTCCTAATTTGCTATGACCATATAATCTCCATTAATGATGATTGCCAAGGAATAAATGTTGGCCAGAGCTTCACAGCTCTTCTTGGAAATGGTTTTATAGAGCCACATCTGCTGAGAGGATGTGTTTACTAGTCTTGTTCATTTACTACTTGTTTCCTTTAGTTCTGCACGCAAAATCCAGGCTGAGTAATGTTTCCTTATATCAACTGTTCATTCCTCATTTAAAAGGGCTGGTGCACATCTTCTCTCCATTCAATAAAAATAACGTCAATCCCATTAATATCTCCCACAATCTAGAACTTAACCCAACCCACATCTCTGTTGCCATTTCTTGGACGTTCTCTAATGCACTAGATATTGACCAGCAGATGCCCAAAAACAGCAAGTATTATTAGAACCATCATCTCACCAATCATACATAAAACTCAAGACGTTTATGGTCACCAGTGGTTTTTTTAAGTAATAAGAGCTTCACAATTGTAGGTTATTCCTCATTTGCTAATTCCATAAGTTCATAAGTGATAGAAGTAGAATTAGGACATTCGGCCATCAAATTCTCTCCGCCATTCAATCATGGCTGATCTATCTCTCACTCCTAACCCCATTCTCCTGCCTTCCACCCATAGCCTTTGACACCCGTACTAATCAAGAATCTATCTATTTATTCCTTAAATATAAACACTGACTTTGCCTCCACAGCCTTCTGTAGCAAAGAATTCCACAGATTCAACATCCTCTGACTAAAGAAATTCCTCCTCATCTCCTTCCTAAAAGAACGTCCTTTAATTCTGAGGCTACGATTTCTAGTCCTAGACTCTCCCACTAGTGGAAACATCCTCTCCAAGTCCACTCTATCCAAGCCTTTCATTATTCTGTATGTTTCAATGAGGTCCCCCCATATTCTTCTAAACTCCAGCGAGCACAGGCCCAGTGCCGTCAAACACTCATTATAGGTTAACCTACTCATTCCTGGGATAATTCTTGTAAACCTCCTCTGGACTCTCTCCAGAGCCAGCAATCCTTCCTCAGGTATAATGCCCAAAATTGCTCACAATATTCCAAATGCGGTCTGACCAGCACCTTATGGAGCCTCAGCATTACATCCCTGTTTTTGTATACAAACGCTCTCGAAATAAATGTTAGCATTGCGATTGCTTTCTTTACTACCAATTTGACTTGCAGATTAACTTTTTGGGAATCCTACACCAGCACTCCCAAGTCCCTTTGCACCTCTGATTTCTGGATTCTCTCCCCATTTAGAAAATAATCTATGCCTTTATTCCTACTACCAAAATATATAACTCCACACTTTGCTACACTATATTCCATCTGCCACATTTCTGCCCACTCTCCCAACCTATCTAATTCCTTCTGCAGAGTCCCTGCTTTCTCTACACTGCCTGCCCCTCCACCTATTTTCGTATCATCCACAAACTTAGCCACAAAGCCTACAATCCCCTCATCCAAATTATTAATTTACAATTTATAGTAAACTAGGAGAATTTCTGTGCTACAGATTAATGGCCATTCAGGAAATATCTGACAGTTCCACACATTCTTCTAATTGTACAGCATCAGATGCACTATATATACAGATCATTTTTTCCTCAATTATATAAAAGGTGATATGGTGATCAATGTAAATTCACAGTTGATTCAATGGTTTCAGCTTTTGGAATTCTAAAAAGGTCGTGAAATAACATTTAGTGTAACCTTGTTTTCATTTTTTGTTGTCAAGAACTAATGAGAGAACTCAACAGAAAAGGGCGAGGGATTTTTTTTCTGTATCTTCTTCAGCTTTTAGATTGCAGTTGCCATACCATACTGTGATGCAGTTGGTAAGGATGCTCTCGATGGTGCAGCAGTAGAAGTTCACCAGGATCTGAGGAGACAGATGGACCTTCTTCAGTCTCCTCAGGAAGAAGAGACGCTGGTGAGCCTTCTTGATCAGAGTTGAGGTATTGTGGGTCCAAGAGAGGTCATCGGAGATGTTGACTCCCAGGAACCTGAAGCTAGAAACACGTTCCACCTCTGTCCCGTTAATGTGGATGGGGGTGTGCGTGCCGCCCCTGGACTTCCTGAAGTCTACAATGAGCTCCTTGGTCTTCTTGGAGTTAAGGGCCAGGTTGTTGTCAGCGCACCATGCTGCTAAGTGCTGGACCTCCTCCCTGTAGGCCGACTCATCGTTGTTGCTGATGAGGCCAATCACTGTTGTATCATCTGCATACTTGATGATGGTGTTAGTACCATGTACAGGTGTGCAGTCATAGGTGAAGAGGGAGTAGAGGAGGGGGCTCAGCACACAGCCCTGTGGAACGCCGGTGTTCAGGGTGAGGGTTGAAGAGGTGTGCTTGTCTAACCTAACAGACTGGGGTCTGTTGGTTAGAAAGTCCAGTATCCAGTTGCAGAGGGAGGGGTCGATGCCCAGGTTACCGAGTTTGGTGATCAGTTTTGATGGTATAATGGTGTTGAATGCTGAGCTGTAATCGATGAACAGCATTCTTACGTAAGTGTCTCTGTTGTCGAGGTGGGAGAGGGCGGAGTGAAGTGCCGTTGAGATGGCATCCTCTGTACTCCTGTTCTTGCGGTAGGCAAACTGATAGGGATCCAGTGTGGGGGGTAGGCAGCTTTTGAGGTGTGCCAGGACCAGCCTCTCGAAGCACTTGGTGATGATGGGGGTAAGTGCAACTGGGCGGAAGTCGTTGAGGCTTGCCGCAGTGGAGTGTTTTGGCACTGGCACGATGGAGGTGGTTTTAAGGCACGTGGGGACAACTGCTTGGGCAAGTGACAGGTTGAAGATGTCAGTTTAAGAGTTGAAATCTCCAAATTAAGTGTTAAATAAACCAGTAGAAACTTCCATTTTCTTAATCTGCCAATGTGTTCTTTGGAAGAAGGAATGATCTGATGTAAGAAAATCTGAAAGATTTGAAGGAAGCTGAGCATCCTTTCAGGACTTCCACAGAAAAGTGTCTCTGGTTTCTCCATTACTTACTTACTGAGAATGCCTGAAGCTTCCTTGGCTGAGATGAGTAACTTTCTGACCTTGTGCTACACCAAGTAATGTGGAACAATGGAATTAAGGAATGAGAATGTCTTTTCATGCCCGGACCCTGTTCCACCACTCAACAGGTTGTAGTGAATCTGAATCATTTTCTCACCATGGTCCTAAATCCCTTAACATGGTTCCCAAACAATGCCATATCATTTTTACATTTTCAGCTAAATCTTGGTTTTTGGGGGATGAGATTTTGGATTTCCACTTTGCTGTGTGAAGAGCAGCTCCTTGACATTGCCCTCATACGTCTTATCTCTAATTTTAAGGTTATGTCCACAAGGTCACGACACATGTTAGTGACGGAGAAACCAGAGAGCAAACCATGACAGATCCCAGTGACAAGAGGTCAGGCAGTCGACCTGTAGTCTTGTTCACTCACTTCACAAACACCATGAGAATCTTAACTTTAAACATGATCCATGTGGGTGAATGGGAAGGAAAGTCTTAGCTCCAATACACTCAAGCTTTTAACAGATTGTATGTAATGTATTGCCTTTGAGGCCGTCTAAATTAAAAGCATCTTTTAATCTGAGGAAGTTTGCATGTCCCCAGCAACTCTCACCAACTTCTACAGATGCGCTGTGGAAAGCATGTTATCGGGATGCATCACAGCACGGTTTTGGGAACAGCTCCATCCATCCAAGACTGCAAGAAATTGCAGGGAATTGTGGACGCAGCCTGAGTCACACCCTGACCTCTCCCTCTTCACCCCTCTCATATTGGGCAAAAGCTATAGAAGTGTGAAAATGCACACCTCTAGATTCAGGGACAGTTTCTTTCCAGCAGTAATCAGGCAACTGAACAATACCACCAACAACTAGAGAGCAGTCCTGGACTACTCATTGGAGACCCTCAGACTATCTTTAATTGGACTTTATTGGCTTTATCTTGCACTAAACTTTATTCACGTTATACCTTTTATCATGTATCTGTACACATAGAAACATAGAAAATAGGTGCAGGAGGAGGCCATTCGGCCCTTCGAGCCAGCACCGCCATTCATTGTGATCATGGCTGATCATCCCCAATCAATAACCCGTGCCTGCCTTCTCCCAATATCCCTTGATTCCACAAGCCCCTAGAGCTCTATCTACCTCTCTCTTAAATCCATCCAGTGATTTGGCCTCCACTGCCCTCTGTGGCAGGGAATTCCACTAATTCACAACTCTCGGTGAAAAGGTTTTTTTCTCTTAGAATAAAGGGGAGGCCATTTAGAATAGATCTTAGAATAGACCTCCCCTTTATTCAAAATATTGGACTCACTTAGATAGTCTTCTTTGCAATGCTGGAGGTTGAGGGGAGACTTGATAGAAGTATATAGGTTCTCTGGTGCTGTGAGGCAGCAGCTCGGCTGTGGTAGTACAAATTCGGTGGCAAAGTTAGGTTTGTATAGGGAGGTTCAAGAACTTGGGCGGTCACGGTGGCGCAGCAGTGGAGTTGCTGCCTTACAGCGAATGCAGCGCTGGAGACCCGGGTTCGATCCCGACTACAGGTGCTGTCTGTACAGAGTTTGTACGTTCTTCTGATGATCTGCATGGGGTTTCTCCGAGAACTTTGGTTTCCACCCAAACTCCAAAGACGTACAGGTGTGTAGGTTAATCGGCTTGGTAAATGTAAAAAACTCTGCACCAACTCTTATCTGTTTGCATAGTATCCATATCACTCCATTCCCTGCATATCCATGTGCCTATCCAAAAATCTTTTAAATGCCACTATCGTATCTGTCTGTACGGAGTTTCGTACACGTTCTCCCCGTGACCTGCGTGGGTTTTCTTCGGGATTTCTTACTTCCTCCCACACTCCGATGACGTGCAGGTTTGTAATGACGTGCTGGTTGGTTTGATTGTAATCGTGTATTGTCTTTCCACTGCCTGGTTAAGCACGTAACAAAAGCTTTTCACTGTACCTCGGTACACGTGAAAATAAACTCATCTCCAACTCAAACTCAAACTCAGAACTCGCAAAGACATTGCAAGTTTAGTTAGATACTCAGAGTTATCTTGAGTACTGTAAAAAGTTACCAATACCTGTGAGCGATTTGTGATAATTGAAAATTTGTTCCACCTGTCAACTGGGTCTCCAGTTGAGAGGAATGTGGCTATGAGAGAGTACCTGTGACCCCTCCTGGTGTCTCTGTCCCTGAAGGAAGCAGTAGGGAGCTTCTTTCTTCAAGAGAACAATTCTTCATATTAGTTAAACAGCTACGTTTGTCTCTATATCATGCTTTCGGCACACAAAGATGTCACAAGATACTTTACAGAAGACAAATCAGGCAATACTATTTATGTACAGCCAGTTTATTCTGGTATATTAGAAAAGTCCAATGCTGAGCCAAATGACAATGAGAAAGATGAAGCAAGATGATCTGCTGTGCTGCATGGAGAATATGAAAGTGCATGCACGTGAATATGTACACAAACATATATAACACTATAGCGAGACCAGGCAGGTTGAGTGAAGTAATTTTTATTATCAATAAAAACTAAAACAAAACTCGTGCAATACGCGTGCCTTGTTTGCTAACAAAAAACAGCTCCTGTCGCTGAGAGGCGCGCTGACGAACTAACTGAAAAGCCCACGAACGAACCTCCGCAGTCACGTGATCGAGCCGACCAATGACGAGGGTTCTTTTTCTTTTTAAATCTTTTTCTTAATTTTTTTCAAAAGCAAAAACAAAACAACAAAAAAGTAATGATAAACATAACAGTGATATTGATACATAGGGATCAGGGTTACATTAATGGCAGGTATAACCTAAATATGAGTCCAGTGTCAAAATACACATTGAATATAGACCTCCCAGTCTCTATGTAAATATAGTTAAGTGTTTAAAAGAGAACATATGTATAAAATCAAAAAGATAAAAAGAAGAAAAAAAAGAGAAAAAACAAAACCCTCCTAAACTAAAGGAAAAAAAAGCAAAACAGAATCTGGGCTGCAAAGAGTTTCAACAATTTAAGTCCCTGTTTGTCGTCAAGTCCGTTCCACCGTATAACGGGAATTTTTTTTATTATAACTGTTGGAGAGGGGACAGTTTATGTCGTATGAAAATGTTGAATAAAGCTTCCCCAAGTCCTATCAAATTTAACCAAGGGTTCAACAATGTCACTCCTAATTTTTTCTAAATGTAAACATGCTATCGTTTCAGAGTACCAATGGAGTGTGGTCGGAGGATTAGAATCTTTCCATTAAAATAAAATAGATCTTCTGGCAATTAATGTGGTGAAAGCAATCAGCCGATGGGCGGAACGGGACAGATGAGTAGAGTCTAACATTGGTAGCCCAAAAATTGCAGTAATAGGATGAGGTTGTAAATCAATACCTAAAACTACAGAAATAGTATCAAAAGTTTATTTCCAATATTTTTCCAAAAGTGGGCAGGACCAAAACATATGAGTCAATGAGGCCACTTCAGAATTACATTTGTCACAGGTAGGATTTATATGACCATAAAAACAAGCTAACTTATCTTTTGACATATGAGCTCTGAGAACCACCTTGAATTGTATCAAAGCGTGTCTTGCACACATTGAGGAAGTCTTAACTAATTGAAGAATCCTCTCCCATTTCTCTATAGATAAAGAAATTTGAAGTTCTCTTTCCCATTCTTAATTTTAACAAATGTATCTTTTTTTAAATATCAAAATCAACTCATAAATAGTCGTTATTAAGCTCTTCTGATAAGGGTTCAAATGTCATTTTTTTTCCAAGATATCGGTTTGATGTGGTAACAGAAAAAAGTGTAGAGTAGCCCTCAAAAAATGTCTAATTTGTAAATATCTAATAAAATGTGAGTTAGGTAAATTATATTTATTGGAGAGTTGTTCAAAAGACATAAAACAACCATCCAAAAACAAATCACGAAAAGCTACTAATCCCTTCCTCTTCCATAACAGAAAGGCTTGATCAGTGCTAGAAGGTTGGAAGAAAAAATTAGATATGATAGGACTCGATAAAATATAATTGGTGCACTTGAAGGAATATCAGAGTCCAGCCCGAGGGCATGGCAGCTACTTGAAGCAGAATTAATTCATGGAAAGTGCATGCAGGCATGCAAAGCTATAGAGCTTACATAAGGCAGGTTAGAAATATTGGATGGTCAGCAGTAGGAAGCACCCTTGGTGAAATGTGGGACAAAAGGCAGAAAAAGGAAGCTAGTGTGGAACGTCAAGGAAGTATTTGAGTAGCTAAAAAATAAATATCCTGTGGATGGGATAAGGTATATACAGTGTGGATTGAAAATTCCTTTCTGCAAATAGCCTACAGGTCCACCACCAACTGTCCAGCATCCTTGGTTCCAGAGCTTCTCTTGATTTTCTATTTTGCCAGACCAACACAGGTCACAGCCTTGGGGTTCCGAGATACTGGCCCACAAAGTTGGCCACGGCAGTCGGCTATGGGAATGGATCTGCAGGAGTTCCAGAGCCCCGGCCGTAGGGGGGCAACTGGGACCCACCAATCGGCCATGGAAGTCTCGATGAGGTCGAGATCAGCTGCCTCACCCGGCCTAGGCATGACATTTTTGGGGGAACTCCCGGGGGTGGTTGGTCCGGATTACATGGAGGCCGGATCACCAGTTGCCGGAAAATCGGTGGTGGAACTGTATAATGTTAAGGATATTAAAAATAATGGTGTGAAGATGGGATGTATAATGACAGAGATGGGTCAGAATTCAGAGTATGGATTGGACAAAATGTTCCTGAGGTGAAACAAGTAAATTGTAGAATATTTGCTGCATGTATCTACTCCAAGACATTGGTGCAAAATCAATAGCATTTCACCTTGACATTTCATCTTGGGGTGGTGCGGTTATAATGGATGAGCCACATGCTATACATGGATAGCAAGAAACCACTGTAACCTGCTGGGAGGGATGCTCCAAAGGTGGGAGAACTAAAAACTCATGCGAATATGATGTGAATGTCATTGCCATAGAGCAGAAAGATGTCACACCCATACTTCGAAGTTATGCAGTACAGCAGATGGGATTAATAAGGGCACACCATGACAGTATAATTGTTCAATGCAAGGAATCATTCCGGGCAAGCAACACACAGATGGTAATGCAGATGTTTCTTATTGAACATGGAAATGAGAAGGCAGATCTATCGTCCCACATGGTCACGAACCCCAATAGACATGCAATTGTGCAGGCACATGGACATGAAGAGAATGTTATACACAAGTGCATTTATACATGCACACATGCCGACAGATATATATTAGCAAAAAAGACACAAAGTGCTGGAGTAACACAGTGGGTCAGGCAGCATCACTGGATAGGTGACATTTAGGGTTGGGACCCTTCTTCAGACAGATTGAGACGGGGAAGAAAGCTGTACAAGATGTGGGGGCAGAACATAATCATAATTGTAATTTATTTGCCAAGTCTGTTTTGCAACATACGAGGAATTTGGTTTGCCCTACAGTCACACCAACAAAGCAAAAAGACACACAACTACATATAAATTTGACATAAACATCAACCACAGCAGCTCCTCCACATTCTCCACTGTGATGGAAGGCAATAGTCTTATCTTCTTTCTTCCTTTGTTCCCGCAGTGAGGGGAGTCGAACCATCCACAGCCGGCGATCGAGTTCCCATGTCTGGGTGGACTAAGCTCCCGCATCGGGGCGGTCGAACCCCTGCGGCTTGGAGTTCCCGAAGTCGGTCGCTAACCAGTGACCGTGAGCTCCGTGATGTTAAAGTCCGCAGCTCCTGCAGGTTGGAGCACCAAAGGCCGACCCCTGGCTAAAGGACCGCCCGCTCCGAGATGTTAAAGTCCACAGGCTCCACGGTTTTGGAGCTCTGGAAGTCCCAGCAAGAGGCCGCCAACTCCACGATGTTAGTCCGCAGTGGGGACGGAGAGGCGGCACGGAAAAATTTGCATCTCCGTCGAGGAAAGAGTTAAAAGTTCCCCTCACCACCCCCCAAGTAATACAAAACTAACGACAAACTAAAACATTCTGCAGGGGCTGCTGAGCGACCTCAGGATCATCCAGGCGACTAAGGATATCAGAGAGGAGTTGTAGTGAGGTGGTCCTGTCTAGGATACAGGCAGAAAGTGGATGGGTGACCACCAGGATAGAGAAAGATAAGGCAGAAGAAGTCTGAAGAAGGGTCACCCTCTCAGTCCTGATGCAGGGTCTCCACTCAAAACATTGACCATCCCATTCATCTGCACATATGCTGGTTGGCCCACTGAGTTCCCCTGGCATATATGTACTGCAAGTGCTCCTCCAGCAGTTTTCTATTGTAACAGCTGTGCTTATGAGTAAAGATACTAGAGCAAGAGGAAGCTTTCTGTGATCTTTGCTAATGAGAGTCTGCCTAAGAAAGATAACAATGTCTAATTACCATAACTGAACACAGCCTGGGGAGATTCAGACTTCAATTGCTGCACACAGGAGAGAATATGCATATAATGTGGTTGAAAATTCTCTACTCGATGAGAAAGAAACCTGATGAATAATGGCCTGTCTGCACCATCATTATATACTGTTGTCTTGGAGCAACAATAGAAACTAATAAAAAATTCTAACTGGTAGATAATAGTGATTTCTCTAAATTGATGTCAACCATTGCAGCCAAGTATTCCAACACAGAATAGCAGAAAACCTTTATTTTTCTGTACTTCAGTGAAGGTAAATGCACTCATATTTGTTCTTTTACTCTTACATACTCCAGTCTGTGTCAAAGTTTAATAGGTTGCCTAGATGTATAAACCATGCTTTCACTTAAGTGACTCAGTGATCAGCAGACCTCACTTGGTTAGAATAGGTCATAACATTTCATCCCTGACTCAACGCTGGTGCTTCTCAGGGTTATGTGCTCAGTCCCTTGCTCTGGTCCCTACACGTCCATGGCTATGTGGCTAAGTCCAAAGCCAGACAGATGCTGCCTGACCTATTGTTTACTTCCAGCGTATTTTTTCTATTCTTTTCTATTTCCACAGGTTTTTGTATTTAGTAGAATGGAACTGGATCCTACCATTACATTGTTTTCTTTGTATTTGATCAATTATTGATGTTTTAAATTGTCAAAAGTTAACCACAAAGGCCTAATATATTATCTCCAACTGTTTGCATACCATTGGAAAATAATTTGACAAAAATGTTCCTCATTCATTTCTGTCTCTGCTTCCTGCTGTTCCTTTCATTTACAACGATGAAGCAAAGGAATTTATTGTGCCAAAGTCTGCCCTATTTGCGCACCAATGTCATCTGTCATTAGTTAGAGTTGTTCATGCGTGTTAATTTAAAAACAACTTTTTTAATGTTCCAAATGTGCCAACTTGTGAACCCTACTATCTGGAAGACTTAATGTCAGAGTGAGGCCCAGCGCAAATTGGAGGAACAGCACCTCATATTTCGCTTGGGTAGTTTACACCCCAGCAGTATGAACATTGACTTCTCTAACTTCAGATAGCCCTTGCTTTCTCTCTCCATCCCCTTCCCCGTTCTCCCACTAGTCTTACTGTCTCCGACTACATTCTAATTTTGTCCCCCCCCGACATCAGTCTGAAGAAGGGTCTCGAAACATCGCCCATTCCGTCTCTCCAGAGATGCTGTCTCACCCGCTGAGTTACTCCAGTATTTTGT
The DNA here is from genome assembly GCF_010909765.2 of Amblyraja radiata. Taxonomy (NCBI): domain Eukaryota; kingdom Metazoa; phylum Chordata; class Chondrichthyes; order Rajiformes; family Rajidae; genus Amblyraja; species Amblyraja radiata. Next base: position 20,274,801 of record NC_045973.1, read on the forward strand.
GTCTATCTGGAATAATTTGTGCGTATAGAGACTGGATTTTAGTTTTGATTTTTTTTCCCCCTTAGTGTTTTCATTATTAAAGCAGGAAAGGAAATAACATGTCACATATAATTCTGGTTAACAGCAATCATTGCGGTACCACTTTAAGGACTGATTGTTGTTAGATAGACATACAGGTAGATAGACAATTCTCTCAAGTTAATGATCATACAATGCAAATAGCAGTCAGTCATGACATGATCCTTAAAATACTGTCCTAATGGAGTAGACTCTCTTCACTTAATAATGTATATTTTGTAGTTTATCCCCTATACTGTATATGGATATTAATGGACTCGAGATATGAGGATAGTGCAGGAAAATAGCACTGAGGTAGAAGATTAGCCACAATCTTAATGAATGACAGAACATGCATAAAGGGTCGGCTTCTGACTCTGCTTTCTTAAATTAGCATGGATTATTGATTAATTTTTTCATACTTCAGATAGGGATACTGAGAAGTGGTGGCAGAAGTGCTGATTCTGAAGCTTTGCATTTAAGTGCTGTGCCTGCTTCAGTAGGACAGACCCCAGGTTTGATGCCTCCCAAATGAGGCTGAATGCGGACGTACTTCAAGAGATAGTGAACTGCTTGCTTCTATTGAGGAATACCACAATAGGACAAAAAATGAGGTCCAAGTCTCTGGATGTCCAGGGAAGTAACCAAGTGGACATAGGCGTTTAAACTATATACTGAGATGGCCAAAGCAGAACAAAAGGGGAAGTTAAATATATCATTGGATTTCATTGTCCAAAATAGAATCATTTATCCCATACCATGAAATCATCGGACTCTCAGTGTGTCTTATGTGGGGGGATAAAGGTGGAAACCATTTTTCGGTCACTTCCTCATGGGGAGACGACTTTTTCCATGTCGATTTTCTGCCTCCCTCGCGGCCTTTCCCAGAGTCAGGCCCAGAGCTTCAGCAGCGGGCGCAGCGTGGACTTTTCCTTCACGGAGCGGGGGCGAACCCTTGCCGGGGGTCGCCAGAAAGAAGTGCTCCGATCGCTGGCCTGGTGACTTTGGCATAATTAGGCTGTGGTCTGGGGAGCTTCTAGGCGTGGCGTGGCGTGGACTTACCATCTGGAGTCTGGGATCTCTTGCCGGGGATCGCCGGAGAAGAGCTCCGACCGCCGGCTTGCGACCTATATCATCCTGAAGCCGCGGTCTCCGGTAAGAAAGTGGCCCTCCAAGCCGCGGAGTGTGTTCGACCATCCCGATGTCGGACTTTCAATCATCCCGACGAGAGGGTCTGTACATCTGGCCGTTCATCACGGCGACTACAGAGGGTTTATGGCCCCGACCACGGATGAACATGAGAGGGCTGACTGAACATTGTTGCCTTCCACCACAGTGAAGAATGCTGCGATGGATGTTTGTGTTGGATTTTTTTATTGTGTATTAAGTGTTCTTTTTTTCAACTGTATCGCTGCATTAATTTCACTGTACCTTGGTTGGTCATGTGACGAATAAATTTGATTTAGTCTTTGATATTTGGGAGTGTCACCACAAGCACATAGCAAGCTGCCTGGAAATGAAGCAGCTGTCATCTATCATTTACTTACATGTCGCTGGGAGCAGATATTTGCAGTGTTGCGGACTTAATTAGATGATTTGCTGAATCCAGGAGTCCAGCCTGCGGGAGGAGATATGACATGAGATGGGTGTAAATTTGAGTAACCAGGCTGGGAATGATGGATGTGTGGGACAAAAGGCACAACAACAAGTGAGTCAACAAAGAACTTGGCAGGAGCACTGCACCTGGTGGATTGTCCTTTCCTTTCTGGGTAGGTCTATCTGCTCCAAGGTATTGGTTTAAGAGCACACTAAGAATTTCAGCTTGATGTGGGGGGAGTAGGCCATTAATCTTGAGGTCCCTTGACCATGTCTTCTCACTCACTTCTTCCTTCCCTAACAAGGATAGAGCTCCCCTTTCTCCGGCCCACCAGATATCACATTCAATGGGTCATCTTCCCCAGTTTCTAAAACTCTAGGATAATGCTACCACCAAACATACCTTTTCCTCTCCTTCCCTTTAAGTAGTCTGAAGGAATAGTTGCTTCCCTAATATACATGCTCGGTTTTCAACCCCCACCAACAACCCTCCCTTTTTCTTGGCAGAATCACAGGCACAATGACTCAGACAACACTCTCGGAGTCTATGTCTTCTATGTAGTAGTATCTTATAGATTTGGCGGAGGATTTATATGGATTGAGTGGGAGCTTTGGCGAAGTCTATTTTGCAGTTTGCAAACATGGCCTCAAGCTTCCATTTGCTTGCCACTTCTTTCTTCCTACACCCACAACTTTCCTATTCTCAATCCCCTACACAGTGAAGCTCATTGTAAGGTCAAGGAACAGCTCTAGCACATTTTTTTAAAATTTATTTATTAGAAGTAGACATATTATAAAATGTAGTTACATATTATAGTAAAAAAAAAAACTTTTCATATACATCAGTCATACATTATTAAAATTTTCCATTATCAATTACTTCTGCTTCTAGTATTTTTATTTTTTATAGAAAGCGAGAAAAAGAGAGGGTAGAAAGTTACAAATAAAAAAGAAAGCAAAAAGAAAAAAAACACAACAGAAAAACAAGGGAGGTGGAATGGGTTACCTGTAATACATCAATGGAGATAGGTTCGTAGGTTATAAAGTATAGCTTTTCATCTGTTCCTGAGGTCAAGTTTCAGCTGGGTCCTCGTGCTGTGCCAATCTATCCCTTCAGATAGTTAATGAATGGAGCCCAAATTTTATGGAAAAGATCTTGTTTGTCCATTAAGACAAGTCTAATTCTTTCTAAGTATAGGGTCTCCGACATTTCCGTAAAGCTCTAGCACATTTTAGGTTTCAGAATTCACTGTTGAGGTTCAATCAACTGAGAAATTCCATGTTTGCGGCATTTTTATTTCAGGTTTCCCACATTCACATTAATTATCTTTGCAATTTTCAGATATTGATCTTTCTGTTATTTGTATCGTCTCCAGAATGAAGCTTTATTTCTCTGCTAATCTCCCTGACAAATCATTCACCTGTACTATCATCTCCTTTGATACTTTATTTCTTCCATATTCCATCTCCACTCTTGCTGTTTCCCTCATATTGTTGGCTTCATAAAACCTATCGTGACTTCATAAAACCTATCGTTATCTTTCGTGACTGCTCTCAACTAATGTGTTCTAACAGCTTCTGGCAGCTTCTATTCCATTACTGTCCTCAACTGATTACATTGCATGACAGCCCTCAGGGTTTTACATTGGATTAAACAAATTCAGATCAAAAGCCTTTTTGAGGTTCGTATCAGACCTTGCCAGTTCTGACGCAAGGTTGTTGACTGGTAACAGCAACTCTGTTTTTCTCTCCACAGATTCTGACTGACTTCCTGAATATTGACTTCATTTTCTGTTTTTAATTTCACATTTCCAGCATCTGTAGTGTTGCATTCCAAGTTCCATCATTTTTTTTTCTCTTTCTCGCTCCTCTTTATTCATTTATTTATTTCTATTTACATCTCCTCCAGACAGATCAGCTGAGGTTATAAATCTCCATCACCCTCTCAGCAGGCACCAATCCCTCAGTGTCTTTCAATCACTACCTTATCACAGGCATTCTCTTCTCTTGACTCCGTCACCCACCCCCCTCACCATCACCTTCACTACATCTTAAAACATGTTTGTTTTCTCACTTTCTTAGTTCTTAGCGAGATGTTATTAACTTGACACGTTAACTTTGTTTCTTTCTCCACAATTTTCACTGACTTCTGGGTATATCTATAACTCTTTTTACTTCTGAATTTTAGCATCTGCAGTTTATGTTTTTTAGAATTGCTAATTTCTTCTGACAACAGCAATTTAGCCTACACATTGGAAGTGGGGCTGGGGAAATAACTCAAAGCAAACCAACAAATTTACATCAAGCGGAGTCAATGTACTCACAAAACAAAGTCTTTTTAAAGTGTAGAAGAAATATAAACTGCAATCAGTTCTTCCCAAAAAAGCAGATTAATTTGTTTACACAGATGAACAATCACATATAAATTAGAAGTATAAAATCAATTTCAGCTAATCATAGAAATGACGGACTGGAGAGGGAATTTATCCATTCAGTGTCTGTTAAGGCAGCATTGACTAAAGGACTTTATTCTTTGTTCCTTTCTCCAGAAATGCAACCAGATCTCCCAATTCCAGCGATTTATGATTTTATTTCTGATATTCTGTATCTGTAATATTCTACTTTGCAATTCTACAGGCTAAGCTACATGATTACATTGATTACATTGATTTGCAGTTACAGAACACTCACAGAAATAATGGCAGCTTGCATTTACAGTATATCACACCTGTAATATAGTAAAACATCCCCAGGCACTTCATTAAGGTGCAGACAGAAATCAGATTAAAATAGGCTTGATTTAGAGAAATCTAGTTAATTGAGTGGCTGAAGGGCCTAGTCATGTGCTCTACTCTTCTGTGTTCCCATGCTTCATGAATTAGATTACTCTTGTAACATTTCTTTAAATACGTTTCAGAATGCATTTCCATTATTCATTTTCTGCAGAATATATTTGATCACCTTCCATATTTGCATTAAGAAGAGTCTCTCTCACCTCTCTATTCATTCCACTCTCCAACGCACATTGCTCTTAGATTTAATGATCAAAATACCCTTGAGGCACACGTATGATGCCAGCACTCACCCAGAAAAACTAATTGACACCACAAAAACCTTCTGCTCTACACCAATTGTTAACACTCACGGTAGATAGAGTGAGCTGCATCTCATGGATTCTCAGCAAGTCAAAAAAGAATATTGCCCCTGAGATGCATTCTGTAATATTGAGTGGTGGGATCTGAACGACACACATCAATTATAGATTGTGAACCAAAATTAATCTGTTCCTGAGAGATGTTTAGTTCAAAGACAAATTCTCTCTAGGAGCAATTTGTCCTTCCGTCCCCCCAGCATAGTCTATAACCCCTCTTTGGCCAAGCCTTTGATCAATTATCCTAATGTCTCATTGGCCTCAATGTCACACTGATGATGTGATAGACTTTACTTTAGATTTTAAAGATATAGCGTGAAAACAAGCCCGTCGGCCCACAGAGTCTGTGCCGACCAGCGATCACTCCGTACATTAGCACTATCCTCACACACAAGGGACAGTTTACAATTTACAGAAGCCAATTAACATACAAACCTGAACGTCTTTGGAGTGTGGGAGGAAACCGGAGCACCCGAAGAAAACCCACATGGTCACAGAGGGAACATACAAACTCCTTACAGTTGGCACCCATAGTCAGGTCCGAGTCTCTGGAGCTGTAAGGTAGTCATTATACTGCTGTGTCACTGCACCCGAAGTAATGATGCATGCTGAAATATTTTTTTGCTTTTTTGGTGCCATGAATACATATTGTAGTTATATGGACTACTGATCCTTCATGTTCAATAAACAAAGAAAGTTGAGGACATAATGCTTTAATTAATTTGTCTGATGCAGAAATGCTGTATTTTTCATGTATTTACTGTTATAAAATGACCATGTTACTGCATGACGGTGATTGATGCAATGGGACTTGGTTTGATGGATTAGCTCTCAGATACCCTGTGGACCTGATGGGCAGATTTGCCTGTCGTAAATATAAGAAGTATAAACATATCTAGAAAATAAATGTATAGTGGTTCAAATTCAATGAAAGCTTTAGTTATCTCTTGAAGATCTGCTTCAATGTAGTTTGTTGAAATAGGCGTAGGTTTTGACACGATGATTTACATCCAGATCTGATGGATTCTCCACTTCGGAGATGTTTGGATTGTGATTTCTAAGAATGGCAGGTGTGAGATTATATCGAAAGGGTGAAGTGTGAAGCTTCAATGAATGTTTCAAAAACGTAAGTGCCGTAGGACTGGGATGATATTCCAACTGGGACAAAACCAGACCTTTTTGACTGGGAGCTCACCCATCACTTTAAACCCCTATTCCACCACAACTCTTATACTGTATTGTATTGTATTGTATTCAAATTTATTGTCATTGTCTCAATTAGAGACAACGAAATGAATTTTCCTTACAGGCAGTATCATAAAAATAAATAAATAATAAATAATAAAACATATTAAAAATAAAATTGAATTTAAAAAAGAAAAGCACAAACACAGAAAGTCCACGACACAACATAACACAGTGGCACCAAGGTGAGGAAGGCACCATAGTCCAGCCAGCCTCCCCTCCGATCTTCCCAGATGTTCATCCGTGGTCTGGGCCTTCCGAGCACCCGCAGTCGCCGCACCGGAACTTTCCCAGGCTTCTTCAACAGCTCTTCCCAATCCATTTATCCCACACCCTGAAAGCAAAGCCAGTAAGTTGAGAAACACCACCGATTCCAATTATCTTTCATATTGTCACTTGGAACTTGTAAATTTGATTCTTGTTGCACATTATTTCAAGTTATTGTTTTGGGGCCTGTAGATAACTCCCATTAGGGTCTTTTTACCCTTCCAATTCCTCAGTTCTATCCATACTGACTCTACATCTCCTGATTCTACGTCACCCCTCGCAAGGGACTGAATTTCATTCCTCACCAACAGAGCTCCCCACCCCCTCTTCCCACCTATCTGTCTTTTTGATAAGACGTATACCCCTGAATATTCAGTTCCCAGCTGTGGTCCCCTTACAGCCATGTCTCTAATTCTCAGGAGATCTTCAGTTTCCTGGTTTCCTCCCACACTCCAAAGATGTACAGGAATGTAGGTTAATTGGCTTGGTGTATGTGTAATTTGTCCCTAGTGTGTGTAGGATAGTGTTAATGTGCGGGGATCACTGGTCGGAGTGGACCCCGTGGGCGGAAAAGCCTGTTTCCGCGCTGTATCTCTAAACTAAACTAAACTAAATACAGTTCTTCAAGAAGGACTCAGCCAGTCACCATTACTTTGCTGTGTGCTCATTACACTTACTGTGCAAACCTTTGTCATGATATATCGCATACCTCACAAATGGCTCATTGTCCACTGCGTTTCACGTACCAGAACCATCACCAACAGGAATTAGTTGTTCACTTTCAATCAAATATCTTCCTGATGGAATTACTATTTTCACCTGTTCCACATTATACCCCATCTTCTTGTCTGATTGTTTAATGAGTCTGTATCCCTTTGTTGGCTCTCAGTGACTTCAGAGGACAATTCTCCACGTGTTCATATCATCAATGAACCTGGATATGTTAGAGTGGGTCCTTCTTCCAATTTTTGATATAGATTGTAAATAAGTGGGTCCTAGCACAGGTTCTGGATCCCAGCAGTCTGCCTCAAGTTACAAAGCACCATCCCATAGACACTCTGTTTATACTTACTCTCTGTTTTGGGGTTCCTAACCAATATGCAATCTGCAATCGATGCAAAGACGCTACCTCCAATTCAAAGAGGGATAATCTTGGATGACAGTCTATTGAGTAACATCCTATCACTTGCCTAGGAAAACTAAACAAATACTACTACCGGCCTTGATGTGTTCTTTACATACCTTTCATTCGTTTGTTCTTTGTATCTCTTTATGCCTGCAGGTTCCCCCTCCCCTGACTCTCAGGCCAAAGAAAGATCATGAGCCGAAGCCTCACCTATTCCTTTTCTTCAGAGATGCTGCCTCACCAGCTGAGTTACTCCAGCATTATGTGTCTATCTTCAGTGGAAACCAGCATCTGCAGTTCCTTCCTATACATTTTTACTGCAATTATTTTCTTCCTTAGAAAATTTGCTGTGGGTCAGCTTGGGAGCCTCAAGAAGTTTGAGATCCTAAATGTTATTGGGTAGTGTAGATTGATGATGCATGTGAACCAATCACACATAAGCCAGCATCACTAACTCCACCCAACTATAACACTTATACTAACACTCGTTCCCAGCACTGCAGTTGGATGCACTGATAACCTGTGGTCCTCAATGCTGCTAAGTTTCAAGTGCTCATTAAAGATGTGTTTAAATCACACACTGTCTCTGTCTCTTGTTTACATGGTGTCAGAAGTGGGATCTGCCATAAAGAGTTCTTTGCATCGAGGACAGAAAAGAGGGTGGCCATTCCGAACTTTGCCGCAACATCCTCAACGGTCCTCATGGGATGGTGTGGGCACTTAATGGCAGTATTCAGGTCTTTCGGGTTGATGCACAGATGGATTTCGACTGTGCCTGACCTCATGGCAAATCAAGATGCTGCCATGTAGCAACCCCTCCCTTTGGACAATCGCTCTGACACCAATACTGTGGTCACAGGGACCTGTGTCTACTTGGGAATATAAACCCACGGACTGAAGAGCTCACCAAAGAGAGTCTCGTACTTCATCATTCTCCGTTGCACACTTCATGATGTTGGACCTGAGCCTCGGCCCCTGCCTGCAGGGCAGCAGAAGGACGAGAGGGGTGATGTTGTCGAAATATGCATGTCCTGAGATATCCGTTGCCTAGAAGGAGTTCTTCCTTACCCTTTTGCTATAAGCTCGAGCCATCCAATGGCTCTGGAATTGCCAGGAGACATGTCAATGTTTCTCAGTCACCACCAACATTAATAGGAAATCTCATCGTCTTCTTGGACTCAATGACAACAACCACATGCCTTTGCTGCCAGACAGGATCAGCAATTAAATTATATTGATACCTGAAAACTGTAGCAATGGGCTAAAGACCAACGACAGTAGCAGGTCTCTTCTCAATCGCCAATGTATCCCCACCTCAGAAGCTGAAATCCAGAATGAATGCTGAGGAACTCTCCCTACCCTCTCTCCAAGTTGGAGGCTCACCAGAAGGTCACAGCCTACCTACTACCTGCAGCTCCACCAGCACTGAACAATGCCCGACCTCACTGTAGACCATGACACTGCCAACTCAGTCAATCCCTCCCCTTGGACCATGACTCTGCCACCAATACTGTAGTTACATTCAGTGGAGTGGTAGGCACATGTGGCGGAGTGACTCACGTTGCAGCGGCCCCTTTTTTTTTTTGTCTAGTTAAATCTAGTTGTTCGTGTTTTTTAATACTGTTTTTAACTGTGTATATGTGGGGGGCGGGGGGGGAGGGGGAAACTTTTAAAAATCTCTTCCCTGCAAGGGAGACCTGACCTTTTCCCTGTCGGGTCTCCGTTATCGTTGGGGCCTAACACCGTGGAGCGGCCTCCAACTAGAACGACCTGGGGGCTCCAGTCGCGGAGCCTGCGGACTACTCACCATCGTGTGGCTGGCCGGCTTCAGAGCGTGGGGAGCGGTGGTGGCTCGCTACTGCGGCCCGACTCCGGAGCTCGGAAGCTCCAGCTGCAGACCTGTGGACTGGGACATCGGGAGCTCGCGGGTCCGGGTGGGAGAGCGCTTTTCGGAGCTCCCACAACGCAACTTCTCCAGCCCGTGTCGCGGGGTTGGAACGACCCGGAGCGGGGCCGTACATCGCCTGGCGCGGCCTTAAATAGCCGTGGGACTTACCATCGCCCGCCTGGGGCTTCAACATCGGGAGAGAAATGGTGCAGGGGAGAGAAAAGACTTTGCCTTCCATCACAGTGAGGAGGAGATTCACTGTGATGGATGTTTGTGTAAATTGAATTGTTTGTATGTCTTGTAGGAATTGTTTTTGTTTGTATGGCTGTGGAAACGGAGTTTCATTTGAGCCTCACTGAGGTTCAAATGACATAGAATAAAATATTGTAATTGTAATTGTAATATTGTAAGCTCATGAAAGTTCTCCAATGTGGATCTCAAATCACACAGCATCCTCATCTGGATACTGTGCTTGCTTCCAGATTGTTAGTTTTACTCCCTGCCAGCATGGTTTACTCCCACCGCATGTGGTTGCAGTGGGCTTGGAAGGAGACTTCACCACAATCATGGGAAGCCAAGATTCCACGTCAAATGATAAGTTCTCTGTGTTGCCCAGCACTGATTTCCGCTAGTGAACAATGACAAATAGAAATCCCCACCCTGAATCTGCTTTCCACTATGTTTTTCTCTTGTGTTATTTAACTCCATCCACACTGATTCTCCTCCCTGCCTTTGCCCCTCCTTTGTCATTGGGTTGTTCCATCTCCCACATAACCATCTATCTCAGCAGAAGACTTGACTGCAGGAGCAATTTTTTAACTACCAGTAAATTGTTTATACTTTAAATCAAAGGCATGATTAGGCTAACATTACATCAAATATTACACCATGCAAAAATTACCGAATCACACTTGTGCTATCCCTTTGTGATTGCCACCTTTAGACATTCACTTTAACTGATGATGTAGTACACTTTACTTTAGATTTTAGAGATACAGCATGGAAGCAGGCCCTATGGCCCACTGAGCCCACTCCGACCAGCGATCACCCCGTAAACTTGCACTATCCTATACACCAGGGACAATTTACAATTTACAGAAGCTGATTAACCTATAAACCTGTACGTCTTTTGAGGGGGGGAGTGAACCAAGCACCCTGAGAAAAACCCCACGCGGTCACAGGGAGAACGTGCAAACTCAATGCAGACAGGGCCCGTAGTCAGGATCGAACCTGGATCTCTGGTGCTGTAAGGCAGCAGCTCTACCACTGTGCCACTGTGCTGCTCCAAACGCCTTTACATCTTTACCTAGCTTATGCGGTGCTCAGGAGTTAGTGAATAACTGCTTCCGATAGCAGAGGGAGTGACAGATGGCCATGAGGGATGATTGAGAATCACTCAGGCTGGCTTGGGACTGCATGGCCTTGACATAAATGGCTGGGGGACAACTGTGAGGTCACTGCTGCATTGCCACACATATCTTTCAACCTACCTTGAGCCAACTTTGATCTGAACAAAGGCTTCCAGGCTTTTGTCCTGGAAATAGTTGGAGGATTGCTTCCAGCTCGCAAGAAATTTGGTTGTGATTAAGAAAGCATTTTTTTTTAATGTAACTGAAAAATCTAATTAATAAAAAATATGTTTGGAAAAGTATGACATTGACTAAGTTATTAACGGAAATATGTAATAAAGATTTTTATCATTTGTGATGCCTTTCAACATGTTTAATTTTCATTACCATTTACAACTGAATTAGATAATTGCTTTATTGAATAGCTATACTTTTGAATGGCCCAGTGGAAAATGTTTTCTCTCAATAAAACTCAACAAATAGATTTTTAGATCTTAACTGTTTACGGCCTTCTGAGTATTTCTCTGTCTATATAATTTACTCAGTCTTACATCCCACATATCTCTGCAAAACAACTCCATATCCACAATGTCTTTTCACACCCAACAAAGAACACCATGTGTCCCATAATGAAATAAACCCGCAGGAAATGCTGCAGATATTCCTTAGACCAGGCAGCATCTGTTGGAGTGGAATAGAATGTTTCTGGCCAATACCTTTCTGCAGAGGATGGGCAGATTGGATAAGCTTGTCCTGATGGTTTTGCCATCATGGTAGGGGTAAGGAAAGCATTGCCTGAGGGTAAGGACTAACCTGTACTCTGTACTGTCCTGCTAGAAATTTGCAAGAGGAGTGAGATGCGCAAGAGCATTGGATCATTGGAAGGTGTAGCATATTCTGATGTTGCTGGGAGGGATTGCCATAATTTCCTTGACCACACTGGAGAGCATGCTCAACCTCTCCCGGCAGAGGGACGTGCATGGTGAACATTGTTATTCCCATTGTTCTTGTTTACTACCTTCAACATTGTGGCTTGCATTCCCTGTGTCTGAAACACCATAGGTGCCCTACAAATGGAAAGTGATACTGTAACTGAAGTGAAGCTTGTGACCTCAAGGGTCTCAGGGATGGCAAAGTGCCAAAGCTCTCAGATGCCTCACGTATGTTAGCTTTCAGGTCAAGGGGAATTGTTGCCTTTCATTCTCTACAATTACCCAAGTTGTGTTCTTTTCTAATATTAATGTTCTTGATATTAGACGCTTGGTTCCTCATAAATTGCCAGTGTTTGTTCTACGATGACAGACACAAAGCATTTGTTTAATGTTGCTACCATTCTGAGATCTAAAGTTCATTTTTCCCTGTTGAATATTATTCCCAGAATCCAGTTCATGAACTCATCCCCAACCTTCTTTTTCCAATTTGATTTACTCAGTGTGTGGACATTTTTTTCCAAGGTTTATTGCATTATCTTTTTTACATGTCCCACTCACTTCCTGGCTTGTATTTTCCATCCAATGTTGCCAGAACTGCTTGGTGGCCTTTAAATGTATACACCAATGTGTTTGTGCTCATTTGTAGCTTTGTCCAAGCTGATTCTTCACACTGCCTTTATCTCTTCTTTGTTCTCAGGGCTGTTCCATCTCCCATCCCATTCTGCTTTTCAAAATACTAAACATGCCTCCATGCAGCCCACACACCACAGTCTTTACCGCTATTTGTGTTGTTAATCTTTCCATTGTTAGTGGTTATGGGAAGAAGGCAGGAGAATTGGGTTAGGAGGGAGAGATAGATCAGCCATGATTGAATGGCAGAGTAGACTTGATGGGCTGAATGGCCTAATTCTACTCTTATTACTTATGATTTTATGATTGTGCTACCATAACTTTGTGCATTTATATCTAATGTGTGGCACAGTGGTGTTACAATGCCAGAGACACGGGTTCGATCCTGACTAAGGGTGCTATCTGTATGGAATTTATATGTTCTCCCTGTGACCGTGTGGGTTTTCTCTCAGTGCTCTGGTTTCCTCCCACACTCCAACGATATACAGGTTTTTAATTTAATTGGCTTTGGTAGAATTGTAAAATTGTCCCCAGTGTGTAGGATAGTTTTAGTGTACAGGGGTGTTCACTAGTCGGTACGGACTCGTTGGGATGTAGGGCCTCTAGTAAATGAGGTTGAGTTCACAAAATCCCCTATTAAATTCTCCCTCCTCACCATTCTGCCTTTGATGATTTGCACGTTTTCTCTGCAAATGTATGTTTCCTCTGGGTGCTAAAGATTCCTCCTGCGTTTCCTCATTTAGTTAATAATCCCGCATTACGTAACTCTCTGTCCTTTTCTTCGCACTATCTGCTTGAGTCACTCAAAACTCTATCCAAGTCTATAAACAATCTCTTTTATTGTACCTTTTCTTGTTTTTTCTTACTGAGCTTGTGCATGCTGAAGCAGACAATTCATGGTGAGTTTGGAATGTGTTCAGTGTGTGAATAGTTTCCTTATAGTGTATTAAAAGGTCACACTGCAAACAACAGAGCTATTAATCCCAGGAAGAGACTGCAAATGCTAGAATCTTGAGCAGAACACAAACTACCTGAGAAACTCAGCTGGTCAGGCAGCATCTGCGGAGGGAACAGGAGATGATGTTCTGGATCTGGAGCCTTCTTCAGTCGGACAAGTTGTTTGAATCTTTGTTTGAAATTTGCTGGCAGAAAGTTTATTTTCTGGGAGATGCATTTCTAATTTTCATCACCTGTGACCTTTCTCTGATGACTTATGCCCCTGTCCCACTTAGGAAGCCTGAACGGAAACCTCTGGAGACTTTGCGCCCCACCCAAGATTTCTGTGCAGTTCCCGGAGGTTTTTGTCAGTCTTCCTACCTGCTTCCACTACCTGCAACCTCCGGCAACCACCTGCAACCTCCGGGAACCGCACGGAAAACTTGGGTGGGGCGCAAAGTCTCCAGAGGTTTCCGTTCAGGTTTCCTAAGTGGGACAGGGGCATTGGGGTATATGAGGCCTGGGAAGGTATATGTCATTTCTTATTCTTTTTTTGTAAACCAGCATCTATATTTCCCTGTTTCTACAGGTATATTTTATTGCTCTGTTTCCGGCCATCTGACCACTAGCATAACAGTTGTTTAGACCCTTAGTCTTCGAGGGAATTGTGTTTATTCCCAAAATCTGATGCAATGGGAAGAGGAGAAATGTCATAATGTGGTGAGCTTCTTTTATGATGGCCAGTATGTTCATAGAACATAGAACGTGGAATAGTCACAAAATGCTGGAGTAACTCAGCGGGACAGGCAGCATCTCTGGAGAGAATGAATGGGACATAGAATAGTATTGCACGGGAACGGGCCTTTCGGCCCACGATATCTGTGCTGCACATGATACTAAATTAAGCTAATCTCTTACTGTTCTGTATATCCCTGTGATTCTTTGGCTTTCACAGAGAATTTGGTAGGCACTTGAGAGAGAATAATTTGTAAGGCTATAGATGAACAGAGGGAAATAAGAATGGTGGATTTGCTCACCTGTGAGCTGGCATAGGATCAATAGGCCAAATGGCCTTCTTCTGTGCCATGATCATTTGATGAGTCTGCTATTTTCTTGTTTACTTTTCAGCTTTTATTTAGTAAGAGAGTATCCTTGAGGTGGGATGTGCTTCCGCAGAGCAAGATTAGAAAGGTAGAGGGTCTGCCATCCACCCCTGAAACCAACTAAAGTCCACCTGCTACATATGTTGGTTGTGCGCAGCATCTGCAAAATGCACTGCAGATCCTCACTCACTCTTCCCTGACAGCCTGTCCCAAGCCCTTGACCTCTAATATCAAGAAGGGCAGCACGTTTCTGAGAACACCACGCTCGTACTCACTCGCCAACAACACCTTCACCAGAAGGACTGCAGAGGTGCAGGAAGGTAATTCATCACTGTGTTGTGAAGGGTATTAGGTAATGGACAATAAATGCTGATGTTGCTAATGATGCCTACTTAAATTTATTAAAGGAAATTATTCTTTGTGACTGCCTTCAAAAAGTGTTCCGAAGCACTTTAATTGTGGGTAACGGAAGATAATAAATTATATTTTTTTCTCTGATGGAAGATTTTTTCATTCGATATTATTACAGGACATGATAAGTGCAATGCTACAATACGGTCTCACCGGTAACTTTAATGGGCACAATGCTATGTGACTTTCTCATTCATTGTGTTAATAAGGTTGTGCAGAGTATAATGATGTACTGCTTCCACATTAGGTATCCCCACGACAGAGAGAATCTTAATCATCTGTAACTAATGTTCATTGTTCTGCATATGGTGAGGAGAATCTGGAAGATTCAAATGTTGTGTTCGTTACTATTTTGCTCATGTCTATTCCTTCATTAAGCAAGAATTTCAAAGCCAATTTGGACGAGGTAGAACTTTATTCAGCACCGAATTCATGTCCCAGGACCGACATCGCTCACCTTAATGATCAAAGCAAACGATGCAGCAACTATTGACCTGAAAGGTTTCCATGATTACTTTAGGAACTGGTAGTTTATGAAATAAAAAATCCCTGCAGTAATTTACTATCAGTGCACATTAGGTTTACATGGGGCTGATGTCCATTCAGTTGAAAGAATCCGTGCACATCCTCATTGACTTGTGTGTGGCCCTGCACTGCATTGCCATTTATTACAACATTAACAATAGTATTTTATTTATATAGATCAATTAGTGCTAGAAATGTCTCCCATGGTATTTAGTAAACAGAAAAAGACAGAGGTTGCATTGGCTGAGGATTGGATGAGTAACCACAAGCCTGCTGTGCATGGGAAACACTTCAAAACAGAAGGATTGGAGGTATGGGAAAGTGTTGAGGGAATGCTTAGAACACTAGCTTTGGTGCTGATGAAAGGGGGTATACACCAAGTGGCAAAGAATACAGTATATACATAAAGTGGGAGTATATATATAGTACCAGGGGATATGCATCAAAACCTAGAGATATATTGCTGGAGGAATGGTGATAATTGTCCAAGTCTTGCAGTACAGTATTTAAGAAACCTGGCAGTTAATTTGGCGCACAGCAAGTTCCCACAAAAAGCAATGTGTTATCCCCCAGCAACTGGTTTAGAGATATCAATTAGGAAGTAAACATTGGCCTAGTTACTGGATAAATTACTCCTGTTTATCCTGAAACAATATCCATTTGAGATGGTAGGTAAGGCCTTCGTTTAACATCTCATCCAATGGTATTGCACAGGATTGATATCTGGATTATTGCCCAAGTTTCTGCATTGGAAATTGATCCCTCGCCACCCTAACTCACAGTTCAGGGCCTGCACACGGTGCGATGGCAGAGTAGAGAAGGAGACCCACTCCTCCATTCATCTGTGAATTGTATCATTGGTGCAGCGTACAGGTGAGGCTTTGTACATTGTAGCTTCTGCCCAAAGTTTGTCTTTTGTGCTTGAAAACCATTCCTTAATAAAAAGATTAACATAAGATAGGCCCCAACTGAAACACATTAGAATCCTCTGAAGGGATTGCCTTTAGGAGCAGTCTGAAGAAGGGTCTCGATCTGAAACGCCACCCATTCCTTCTCTCCAGAGATGCTGCAGCTCTCAGCTCAAATTGAGAATCAGAGGACTTGGTGCCTGGTGTAATATATCAGCTAAATACATAACTCTGAGTTATCCTATACTATTACCAACAAACAAACTTTTTCAGTATTAAAACTTTCTATTTCAGCCTTGTTATAACAGAGCTAGAGTTTGCTGCTCTCTAGCTTTGAGAGAAATTATTGAAATTCTTATAACGTAAGACCTGATTCATTGAGAACAATTTAGTCAGTTCCCATGGTCATTTTTGGCATTAGAACTTGCTGCCCTAATGATGCATGAATTTAGCGGAAGCGGTGGTTTATATTTTCTGGCTTGTCTTCCAGTTCTCTTCCTCAGGACCAAATTTCCCTCCATCTATTTTTTTGTCCCATTAAATATCACATTTTTGTCAGGTGCAGAATGTAAATGGGCTGAAGGAGTCAAGGAACATATCAACTATGAGTTGAGAGAATATATACTGTAATTAAACTGAGCAGTCTGCTCTTGTTCTAATGTTTATTAAGTTATGCACTGAGGACAGTGTTATGAAACTGCAGTCTGCCTGACAGGTTGACCTTCTGGAAGGTGGAAGAGGGTCCATCAGATGGGAGTGGGCGGCAGTGCTAACACGTGCTAGCACATGTAGTCAATGGGTGGGATACATCACTAACATCCTGCATTCACAGACTGGGGATCACTGACCTGATAGAAAATACAAGAGCACCATATTCCTGATAGGCAATAGAGAGATAACATGTAAATGAAAGCATGACATTTTTTTTGGTTTGCTATTGGTTTGCTAACCGTGACGTCAAGATATTCAAAAGTGAGCAATGCGTGCTTGTGTGTGTATGTGTCTGTATATATACACACACACACACACACACACACACACACACACACACACACACACACACACACACACACACACACACACACACACACACACACACACACACACACACACACACACACACACACACACACATATATATATATACATATATTTGTGTTTGTGTGTGTAATCTGAGTGTATATGTGTGTGTTTATGTGATTGCATGTATGAGTTTATAATCTGTGTCTTTACATACGTAACTAAAACTCTGATCATGTGCTCTTCCGGTTTGCATGGTTTTTCTATTTGCCCAAAAACGGTACACGATAGTGCTACGATTGTTCGGCATCTTACTCACCGTTCTTCTGTGCTGCAAGTGCAACAAGTTTGGTTTCAATCTATGGTATATTTTAAAAGTTATTAAGGTTTAAAAAATTTAAAAACCGCGCATGCGCAGATTGATCTCTTCTCCTGTCAGTCAGCGCCACGCAAATTTGTCTCCTCTCCTGTCAGTCAACGCTATGCCCGGGATGGCGATGCCCCTTCCTGCACCACGGCGTCTCCTGCCTCACTCACAAACTCCTCTCTCCCCTCCTCACAGTAACTTGTCTACCGTTTCCCCCACCACTGGTGGCGACCGTGGGGGTGGGGTTTTAGTGGAGGCCCTGGTCCCGTCTCTCTCTCCCTCACTCACCCCTCTCCCCCGCCTGTCCTCTGCGGTATTGGCGGTCCCGTCTACCCGTCCCCACGGGTGAATGGCTGCAACCGTCCATCTCCTCTTCCGCTGCCGTGGTAACTCATCCTCACGGCCCTCTCGGAGAAGATCTCCTCCACCAGCTCGTCAAAACTCGTGGTGCCCACCATGACGTACACCGACTCCATCCCCCACCCCGGAGAGGAGGGGGAAATGTGGGAGGTAGGGATTGGGGAATAAAGGGAGAGGAGGGCAGTGGAGGAGGCCAGGATGGATCGTGAGGGGGGATAGGGGAGGTGAGGAGTGGGGGATAGAGGGATAGGCGGGGGTAGGGAGGGGAGAGGAGTTATGGTGGGAGGGAGGGAGTGACTGAGGGTAGGGGAAAGGAGAAGGAGGGAGAGGTGAGGGAGGGAGGGATTGGGTTAGGGGAGGAGGAGGAGAGGGGAAAGAAGAGGAGGGGGATGGATTGCTGGAGGATGAGGGGAAATGAGCCGCCCCTGTGCAATTGGGGGCTATGTGTGAGTGGTGGAATATTGAGGTGGGGAATGGGTTGCGTTAGAGGAACAGGTGAGTGGTGGAATATTGTGTTGGGGAGCAGACCCAATGGGTCTGCACTTAGTCTAGTATATGTGTGTGTGTGTGTGTGTGTGTGTGTGTGTGTGTGTGTGCGCGTGTGTGTGTGTGCGCGTGTGTGTGCGCGTGTGTGTGCGCGTGTGTGCGCGCGTGCGTGCGTGCGTGCGTGCGTGCGTGTGTGTGTGTGTGCGCATGCGTGTGTATTTGGCTGCATCTATGTTTGAATATTCACAGGGAAATGCTTATAGGTTCTGAGTATTTACGGAGGAGGTCATCAGTACATACTAGGGTTCTGGGAATGTATCAATATTCATTGGAAGGTCAGTGTTTACCAGGGGAAGGGGGATGTCTGAGAGTGTGTTACTATGTACTAGGACTGCCTGGGATATTTATTGCATCAATATTTACATGAACCATTTGGAATTATGTCAATATGAACAGGCACTCTGGGTGTGCGTAACACTGGGAATTAGTCAGCATTCACTGGAGCTCACTGATAGTGTTTCAATACTTACATGTAGGGGTGGGTTGATATTGACCAGTGCTCTGGAAGTGAGTCAATATCCTAGGATATCTTTGGGAGTATATGGATATTTACTGTGCTGTGGAGGGAAGCCTCTTCTGTAGTAACTGACACAAGGTGCTGGAGTAACTCAACGAGTCAGGCAATATCTCTGGAGGACATGCATAGGTGATGTTTTGGGACATGTCCCCTCTTCATACTGATTGTGGGGGGCATAAGTAGTCAAAGAAAGTTCCCGACGAAAAATCACTTATCCATGTTCTCCAGGGATGCTGCCTGCCCGTGGAGTTACGTCAGGCACTTTGTGTCTATCCACAGTTTGTTCCTTATGTTTGAAATGTAATGTTGCGAACTTTAATACTACCCACCTTCAGATTTCCCTCCTGACCAATTTCTACCTTCCTCAACCACACTTGAAATGCTCCCCTGCTAACACTGGACCTTTGAAAACCTTTGGAACCCACCATGTACTCCATGATCTAAACTCCACCCCAGGGTCTCTCTTCCTCCCAACCATACGTCTTTCCTCTTGTAGATGACATATGTCTTTTATTTGACTGGACAGCATGCAAACAAAAAGCATTTCACCGTACCTCAACACACTTGACAATAATAAACTGAATACAACTAAACCTTTGTGGAATATGCTTTCTGCTCAATAGTCCCGTCAGTCAAGCTGCCTGTGGTGGAAATACTGACAGAAAGAAAAATAATAATCATCCTGTAGTTAAAAATACAGGACATCAGGCAATTAACATCCAGCTTTTATCAACGTTGCACCTCCTGATGGCCAACACAGTAGATTATCTGACCATTACTACACTACCATGTGTGGATTGGCAGTGTTTTATAACAGAGATTACGCTTCAATAGGTACCTAATTGGCTTTAGCGGCTTTGGGACATAATGAATTTGTGGAATGCGCTGTCTAAATACAAGATGTTTTTTTTAAACACATGCTCATTCACCAGCAGTTAGAGAAATCACATGGGACTTCTTAACCCCATTGTGACGTCTGGGCCGGATTTGAAGCACAGCTGGTGTGCAGTTGGAATGAAGCTGACCGTGTGTGAGTGTACCGAGCTTTGCTAACTCCAAGGTGGGGAACAGACTTTTAGCACTCTTGCAGATCCCAAGTTTGGGAAACACCAATTGCCCTCACTGGGAAAACTAACGACAGCTCAAGGAATACCATGAGTTGGTCAAGCTTCAGGGCAGATGATTCATTTCAAGGCTTTGATTCATCTGGGGATAATGCAGACATTATATAACACAAGCTATGCTGGCTGGCTCGCGGCCACAGAGGGAAAAAATCTCCTCAGGCTTGTCAGTCCAATAAAATCACAAACATGTACTTTATAAACACTTGTCTACCCACCAAAAAGAGTATGATGATATTGACGCATTTGTTGGGTACATTCTGGCTGACATGCCACGTAGCGTCTTTCAATGACCCAATTAAACTATTTTGCATTTTTCATAAAGAGGTTAAACAAATAATAGCTTGCGGTATATAATTGCATTATCCACAGATAGATCAAAGCCTTGAAATACTTTTGAATTATTTAGTTATTGTTGTTCAAGGAGGTAAATGTAGCACCCGCGCTCGAGAGCAAATGTTTCTTCAAACCCGCACTTTTAGACAATGGGAATAAGATATTGATATTCAGTGTTACACTTTCGCTCAGTCCGCCTAGGCCTACGCCTACATTTTAAACTACAGGGTGATTATTCTTTTTCTTTCTGTCAGTATTTCCACCACAGGCAGCTTGACTGACGGGACTATTGAGCAGAAAGCATATTCCACAAAGGTTTAGTTGTATTCCGTTTATTATTGTCAAGTGTGTTGAGGTACGGTGAAATGCTTTTTGTTTGCATGCTGTCCAGTCAAAGAAAAGACATATGTCATCTACAAGAGGAAAGACGTATGGTTGGGAGGAAGAGAGACCCTAGGCTGGAGTTTAGATCATGGAGTACATGGTGGGGTCCAAACGTTTTCAAAGGTCCAGTGTTAGCAGGGGAGCATTTCAATTGTGGTTGAGGAAGGTAGAAATTGGTCAGGAGGGAAATCTGAAGGTGGTTAGTATTAAAGTTTGCAACTTTACATTTCAAACATAAGGAACAAACTGTGGATAGACACAAATTCCTTGAAGTAACTCCACGGGCAGGCAGCATCCCTGGAGAACATGGATAAGTGATTTTTTGTCAGGAACTTTCTTAGAACTTTCTCCCGGTTGCTAAACACTTTAACTCCCGTTCCCATTCTCATACTGACCTTTCTGTCCTAGGCCTCCTTAAACGGTCAGTGAGGCCCAACGCAAATTGGAGCACAACACCTCATACAGTATTTCGCTTAGGCAGCTAACAGTTTTGATTTCTCTAACTTCCTTGCTCCGTCCCTCCCCCACCCTAGTTCTTCAACAAGTTTCATTGTCGTCCTGATTAATTTTACCGTTTGTATGCCACGTTGTCACCTTCCCCACAGCCAACAATGAACCATTCTACATTTCCTTGATCAGTGTCTGCTTTGACCTGTCATTTTCCATATCTCTAGATTCCATCTCCTCTGACTCTCAATCTGAAGAAGGGTCTCGACCCGAAATGTCACCCATTCCTTCTCTCCAGAGATGCTGCCTGTCCTGCCGAGTTACTCCAGCATTTTGTGTCTATCTTCAGCGTTGGTTCTGTTGTTTGGACGCAAGTAGCAAAAGAGCAAGAATTCAAAATCTTCTCCTAGTGTGAGTGGGCTATCAAGTTCACAGTACAGATTGATTCCCCAAATAGGTTGCCACATTTGCCATGTATTTACTTTGGATGAAAACCAATTGCCTGTAGTTTGCAGAGATCTGACCCATAGTTTTGTTGTCAGCTCCAATCCATGCAACATTCAGATATTATAAGCAAATGATAGTCATTTGTCCAAGGTAATGTATATAGAGTCACAGCGTCAAACAGCGTAGAAATAGGCACTTTGGCCCAACTTGCCCACATTAATCAATATGTCCCAGCTCCACATGTCCCACCTACCTGCGTTTTGCCCATATCCTGCTAAACTTGTCCGATCCATGTACCTGTCTAAATGTTCCTTAAATGTTGCAATAGTGCTTGCCTCAACTACCTCCTCCGGCAGCTCGTTCCATACATCCACCACCCTTAGTGTGATATAGTTACCCCTTAGGTTCCTACTAAATCTTTTCCCCCTCAACTTGTCCATTGGTTCTCGATTCCCCTACTCTGGGCAAGAGACACTGTGCGTTTACCCAATCTTTTCCTCTCATGATTTTGTACCCCTCTATAAGATCCCCTTCCTGCGCTCCAAGGAAGAGAGTCCTTGCCCGCTCAACCTCTCCCTATAGTTCAGGCCCTCAAGTCCTGGCAATATTCTCATAATTCTTCTCTGCACACATTATAATATTTTGTTTACAGTGATAGAATTGGACATCTCTGGTTATATTTTAATGAGGAATCAGTCATTAGTTATGCAAACTGTCTAATAAAGCCTTAGGTATTTTGAAGTAATCAGAAATCTGCATAATGTTGGAGATGATTTATGCAGTTTTGCCATGCTTCATTAAATATCTGAGAGAATGTTTAGTGCAAGGATTATGTACAGAATAACATATGGCAATAACAGAAAATTGTGATGTAAGAATGCACCTTGTTTTTGTGAGTATTAGCTTTCTGGCAGCTTAACTGAGTATAAAAACATCTGCAGCAACTATTCGGGATGTAGATGGTGACTTTAAACAGCGATTTTAACAGCTGTGATAAGTAAAAGAGACACTGTCGAAAAGAGTGATGATTTTGGACTGGGAAAACGTTACTGATTTGGCTAAAGTGTTATAGAAACACAGAGGTTGCTAGAAGCACTCAGTAGGTCAGCCTCCATCAGCGGAGAGAGAAACAGTCAACTGATCAGGTCATGGACCCTTCTTCAGAACTGTAAAAGTGAGGAATTCAAGCATGTTGTGGTGCAGAGACAAGGAGCAAGAGAGAGTCAAGAGTGTTTTATTGTCATATGTCCCAGATTGAACAATGAAATTCTTGATGTTAAGGTCACCATTACTTTAAAAACCCAGAAGTTGGAATCAGGAAAGTAAATTTTGCACACCTCACTTTTAAATAACCAGCTCCTTGTTGTGTACCCATATCCCCTTGTTCACGACTCTTCCACTAGTGAAAACGTCTGAACATCTACCCTATCAAGTCCCCTTAGGATATTATGTGTTTGAATAATGTCACCCCTCAATCTTTCAAACTCCATAGAATACAGACCCAAGCTGTCTGACATCTCTTGATAGCTCAGCCTATGTTGCATTGCACAAGGTTAACATTTTGTATGGAATAGAAATGTTCTGCAAAGTGGTTCCCAAATCTACATTTGGTTTCTCAAATGTAGATGGATCACACTGAGAGTACTGAATGCAGTACATTAGGTTGGAAAAAGCATGAGTGAATTGGTTTTCCACATGAGAAGGGAAGAGGTTAAAGGACAGATGCTGTAGTAGTATGAGAAAATGCTGTGGCATAAAAGCAAGCCAGGACGTTCTGGGGGAAATAGTTCTCCCGGATGGTTATAAAGGGAAGTGCCTGGTGTAGGAATCTCATTGAAAATAGAAGGAATTAGATTAAACATGGAGGCTGAGAGGTAGACAAGAATCATTCTACCTATGTGTAGGAATGAACTGCAGATGCTGGTTTAAATCGAAGATAGACATAAAATGCTGGAGTAACTCAGCGGGACAGGCAGCATCTCTGGAGAGAATGAATGGGTGACATTTCAGGTTGAGACCAGTCTGAAGAAGGCAGATGATTGGACCAAGGCCAGAGATGAAAAGACAAAAGGATTGAAAAGTTGTGTTTTGTGAAGGTAGAGGAAGAAATGTAGATGAAAGGGGAGGGGAAGGGAAGAAATAGGTGCAAGTCCAAGTGGGACACAGGGGAGCAAAGTGAAGAAAAAGAAAGGAGGAAGAATGGCGGGGGGTGGAATTGTTGGTTGGTAGTCACCTAACAGTCGCCGAGTCTACGCTTGGTCTCTTGGTCTCATCGAGGCGGCAGTGAGACCTCACGGCGATGGGGTCTTGGCGGTGGTGAAGACTCGCGGCAGCGGCGATGACTCGTTGGTCGATGAGAGCGTGGAGGACCGTTGTGAGGGGGGGAGAACGATGGAGCACCCAGTGGGAGGACTGCTGTGGGGGGGGGCGGAGAACAATGGAGAGGGAGGTAGAACAAAGGATAATGGGGACCCAGCGGGGGGAGGTAGGGGGGGAGAACAATACGAGGAGCCGGCATGCTTTGTAACTTTGTCTGCGCCGTAGGTGACCACTATTTGTGTACATTGGGTATACAAGCAAAGAATTCACTGTGCCTAGTCACATGTGACTATAAAGTATTCCATTCCAATAAATTATTCCATTCCATTCCACATAAAGGATGTCACATCAGAAACAAAAGATGCAGCAGATGAGGTTAGAGGGGGTGGGTGTCTCACCTGGAAGTACTGCCGGGGTCCCTGGATGGAGTTGAGGGAGGAGGTAAATTGAAAGAAGTATGTACAATAAAATTGATGCTGAAGAATTCCTCAGTGATGACTACAATGTATCAACTATGGTAAAGGAAAAAAAAACACAATTAAGGACAAAGGTAAATAATGTGGATAGTCTCGTCATCAGAGCTGAAATAATGGAGAAGGAGAATGGAAGAGAGGTCTTAGAGGAAGCAGGATTGGAGGAGATATAGTGGATCTAGCTGTGAGGACCAGTACACGCAAAAATAAACATGGTGATTTAAAAAAAATGAAATTTGGGATCCCATTGTGACGTCATTGTGACGTCGAACATGGTTGACGGTCAGGGCAAGTGGAAAAATGTTTTTTTTTGTAAAGTTTAAAATGTGAATAACTTGCAAAATATACCATCAACCTGAACATGTTTCATTTACATCGCAGGACAATGGTGAGTAAGGTGAGCCAAAAATTGTAGCGCTACTGTGTACTGTTTTGGCAGAGTTTCCGGAACTCACGCACGCATACAAACAAACAAGATGAGAGTATTAGTAATATATATATAGATTGGTAACTAACCAAGCCCATGGCATAGAAAAAAGAAGTCAGGAAGAGTGTCAGAATGACTCAGTAAAGGTGAGAGGGTAGAAAATGACAGCAACGATAATTAAATATTCGTACAAAGGGGAGCACTTATTCAAAATAGCCTAGACTTGATCCTTTCATCTTGAAATAATAGCCAATTTCTAATCTCTTTTAGTGTCTAGGGCTCTTGAGGATCATAGAACAGTTTTGTGTTCTCTGTTCAAATCCTAATAG
Source organism: Amblyraja radiata (assembly GCF_010909765.2). Lineage (NCBI taxonomy): Eukaryota > Metazoa > Chordata > Chondrichthyes > Rajiformes > Rajidae > Amblyraja > Amblyraja radiata. Next base: position 20,300,018 of record NC_045973.1, read on the forward strand.
TAGGTTATTGACCTTCATTAAACACAAGGAAAACCTTGGAATTGTCAGCGATAGTGTGTGTGAGTATGAATCTGCTGTGCTCTCCCTTCTTAATTTCCCTCTAGATCTTGTTAACAGGCTATTTTGTCCAGGTTAAGTGTCTCCAATGCATCGTGTGTCTCTATCCATTAAATAGCTTTTGTTTTCATTCCTATCTGTCCCGGTACAATTAGTATATCTTCCATAATGAACCCATAATGAACCGGTATTCAACCAGAGCTCCCGGCGAGTGCGCGGCAGTGCAGTTATGGGCCTGTCTCACGGTGCGAGTCCACCCACGAGTGATCCCGAGTGAAATAAAAAATGACACTCGTGGTTGTCTACAAGATTCCAAGTTTATGTTCACGAGTTTAAACGAGTTCCCACGTGTATGTCTAAGTTTGCCGTTTACTTCTCATTTCTGCGATATACCAAATTCCTCTCCAGAGTTACCAAGTTCCTCTCCAGAGTTACTCTTGAGCCAACCGTGAATGAAGGTCTGTTTTAAGTATCAAATAGAGGAACTGGACAGCATCTCATACAGTAAGTATATTCTGATTCAGTATTGAAAGTTATTCAATTTCAGAATTAAAAAAAACTAGGCAGGATCTCGGCCCCGCACTCGCTGCCATTGTGCAGCAAGGAGGTGGTGGCGGCAAAGCAACAGTGTTAAAGAAGACAGCTCCATCCTGCGGCTTTGAGTTAAAGATAGAATTCAGTGCGGCCGCACCTATTGATATGACCTACAAAGGGAAAATGCGCACCGTCCAGTGCCAGAGCAGTTATACTTAGGATTTGTTTGAAACACGCATCACGTAGTTAGAAGACCAGCGGGCGGAGGTTTGCTATATTTTAATTGAATTTACTGCCAGGTCTACACACTGCGGGGAGACGGGAGGTGAAATCTTTGAATGTGGACGGATGTCTCCGCTCCTGCTCGTTCTAAGCGGAATATATTTTTAGTTGCCTTTCAAGCCGGGCTTTGGTTTTATTCCTTGTTTTTGTTTATTCACACACACTATTCGTGTGTGAGGGTGTGAGAAGTCCATGCCGGGTGCTGGCCGGCCGCAGCCGCTGTTCTTTCACATCAGTTGCACATCAGATTGTTGGGATACGGAGCCCAGGGTTCGGCTCCTGAGCTGCTCTGGTGCACAGGCGTGAGTTGAGGTGGATGGAGGATGGGGTGACAAGGCTCTTGGGTTAGGCTGGGATCATTCTCTGCTCTCATCTCTCTCTTTCTGTGTGTGCATTAGCAGGGGGAAGAGCGGTCTACCTCGCTGGGGCACAAGACCTCTGCTGCCTGCCCCTTGCAGCCATCAACTTGTTTGTTCCTTTGGTGCGCCTCATCTGCCCTGCTCCCATCCCAGCCCTGCCCCAGCTCACTGCCCCATTCTCTTGGAAATGTCGCTTCCGCCGCTGTAAAGAGGAGGGGTCCGCTGGCTGGCTGGCTTGGTGGGTGGGTGGGCAGGGAGGGGAAGTGGGTACAAACCACCAAATTCATTCTCAAAAGTCGGGCAGAGCCGTGTAGAACTCACGTTTCTTTCTGCTTCATATACGTGGGAATTCCCTCAGTGTTGTCACTTTTCACACGTCCCGTGACTCAGGCCAAACCCACGAGTTACTCACGAGTCACCACGGCAAACTCACGGGCTACTACGTTATTACAACAAGTTTAAAAGTATCAACATTTTCCTTCAAGAGTATATTTGACTCGTGGAAATCTTTCAACATGATGAAAGATTTTCACAGAGTTAACACGTTTCCTGAGTACCTGCCGTTAGCGTTACGAGTCGCTAAGTTACGTCCACGAGTTCCGACGTTCCCGCTACGTTAATTCTACGTGATTACCACGAGTTTGATTTGTTTTTAACTCGGGATCACTCGTGGGTGGACTCGCACCGTGAGACAGGGGTTCAAGGAAGATCCTGGTGAATGTCGTGGAGCAGTCCCAGAGAGGACCCGGTGGTGGGCGGCTGAGGACAGGCTGTGTGATTCCCCACGGTCAGTCAAGGACGGGCTGCCGAGACAAAGGGGGACCCAGCATTGGGGGTGGGGCACTGAGAACAATGGGGGTCCCTTGGGACTATAATGAATACTTTGGTAACATTGTCGGCATCCTATACGTGGCAACTCTTATGCAAAACAAAGAATTTCACTGTAACTCTGTAGATGTGACACTAAAGTATTATTCATTCACCTTCCACATCTTGCAGTCAATTCAGGTATCTCACAGATGATCACCGTGAAAACCTCCTGTTCCTCATCCACATGCTGTCGTGCAATAATACTATCTAAGCCATGCAGTCGGTTTCATTATGTCATAACTGACACTCCCACACAGCCTTTAACCTAAACCCTGTGCCACCAGGTTGGTTGATTTTATACTAACATTTCAGTTCAAAGTCCCCATCTTCACTTTGCAAAGCCTGACATGCACCATTCTATCATTCCTCCTCAAATACTATGTACCAGGCCCAAGACTGCAGGTGCCACAAAACGCTGCCTCACAGCTCCAGGAACTTGGGTTTGATCCTGACCTTGTGTGTTGTCTGTGTGGAGCTTGCAAGTTCTCCCTGTGATTGCGTGCGATTTTTACCCCAGGTGAACTGGTTTCCACTTACATTGCCAGACATGCCTTAGTTTAGTTTAGTTTATTGTCACATGTACCAAGGTACAGTGAAAAGCTTTTGTTGTGTGCTAGCCAGTCAGCAGAAAGACTATACATGATTACAATCAAGCCATCCAGTGTACAGATACATGATAAAGGAAATAACATTTACTGGAAGATAAAGTCCAGTAAAGTCAAATTAAAGATAGTTCAAGGGTCTCCAGTGATGTAGATAGTAGCTTCGGACTGCTCTCTAGTTAATGATAGTTCTTGATGCTGTTAGGTAATTTACAGATTACGATACATTACCCCAGGTATAGGTGTGTAACAGGGGATTGAAGGGAAGTTGTTGACCTTGTGACAAGGGACAGGTTACATAGTCATGTGGAGGAATATGAAGGATGGGTTTGAGATGGGATAGCCAATATTTATTCAGCAGGACAAATAGCCTCCTTCTGTGATGTAACGGGATACAAAATATATGAGAATTTCCCTGTATAACCTCTATCATATCTCTGCCACACTTCCATATTTTCAAGTGGCAGCCTTCAGCTGTCGGGAGCATGCTTTCCATATGGTAAAATTGTTTTCATCTTTCAGACTATTCTCAAGATTAATATCCATGACCATAATTTGACAGCAAGCAAAATCTTTTCCCAGCAACTGCTCAGCATCGGTGCATGTCCTGGAGCTGAATATTAAATTAAACATAGTTTTATAACTACAAAATTAATGATGTTTAGAGTATGAACTGTCTAAAACGTGTTTGATAAATTAACACATTTATACTCATGCTAGCAGTTAAAAGCCTGTAGAATTAATTAGGTAATGGTTGCACAGATCTTCATGTATACACTATTACTGTGTCGTTGGATCTGGCCCCTCATATCATTGAGATAGACACAGACTCTTGGGTCAGTCAGCATCTCTGGAGAAAAGGAATAGCTGAATCTGAAGAAGGGTTCTGACCCAAAATGTCACCTATTCCTTTTCTCCACAGATGCTGCCTGACCCGCAGTGCTACTCCAGCATTTTGTGTTTATCTTCGGTATAAAGGGTGTTGCTGGAGGTTGAAAACATTGGTGCTTCTTCAAGACCATTGGAGTGTCATTCATTGAGGCGTGGAGAACGTTATCCAGGAGCATGAAAAATGTTTTTCAACAACATGGAATGAATCATTCACTCCAGTATAGGTTACCTACAAAGCACTCTTTTAACTACTTTTGCATCTAGTTCAGCTTCGTTTCTGCTCTGTGATTGTGTTTTTAACCTGCACTTTTTCTGTAGCTGTTACACTACATTTTGCACTCTGTTACCTCCATCTTTTTATACCACCTGTTATAGAGCCATAGAGTCAATACACGGACACAGGTCCTTCGGTCCAACTTGCCTACACTGACCAAGATGCCCATCTACACTAGCCCCACCTGCCTGTGTTTGCCCCATATCCTTCAAAACCTTTCCTATCCATATACCTGTCCAAATGTATTTTCAATGTTGTGATGGTATCTGTTTCATCTACCTACTCATCCAGCTCAATCCATATACCCACCATCCTTCGCGTGAAAAAGTTAACCCCTCAGGTTCCTATTAAATCTTTCTTAAAGGTCATACCTTAAAGTTATGACCTCTGGTCTTGATTCCCCTACTCTACTTAAAAGACTGCGCATTTACCCTATTTATTCCCCTCATAAACTCATACTCCACTATAACATTACCATTCATCTTCCTCTGCTCCAACGACGCCTGCTGAACCTCTCCCTATAGCTCAGGCCCTCGAGTCCTGGCAACATCCTCGTAAATCTTCTTTGCACCCTTTCCAGCTTAACAACATCTTTCCTATAACAGGGAGATCAAAACTCAAGAATCAAGAGTCAACAGTCTAGAGTGTTTTATTGTCATATGTCCCAGGTAGAACAATGAAATTCTTACTTGCAGCAGCACAACAGAATATAGAATAGTTTCTTTATTGTCATTGTAACATGAACCATGTACAACGAAATTGTAAAATGTCAGCCAGTCAGTGCACCATTCAAACATTTCTAAAAGCTAACGATACATACAAGGTAAATATTTAAAAAAGATAAACAACTAAAATAAATATCATAAAAATAGCACGCATAAACACCCAGCCCTACATCCTTCTGTCGATTTCACAGTCTCTTAGTATGTCTCGCCCCTGCGTTCCTTGGCGGCTACATTTAGTGCCTTTATAGCAGTGGGGTAAAAACTGTTTTTAAGTCTGTTTGTCCTTGGCCTTGTAGATCTGTACCGTCTGCCTGACGGTAACAGTTCAAACAGGGAGTGTCCGGGGTGGGAAATGTCCTTTATAATACTCTGGGATTTTTTGATGCAGCGGGAACTGTGTAAGTCCTCCAAGGTAAGGAGAGGGCAGCCGACAATCCTCTGGGCGTTGTCAATGGCCCTCTGGAGCGCTTTCCTCTGAGCCGCTGTGCAGCTGGTGTATCATACGCATACACAGTATGTTAGGATGCTCTCAATGGAGCACCGATAAAAGGACAGCAGCAGTCTCTGAGTGATGTTATTCTTCCTGAGCACCCTCAGGAAATGCAGTCTCTGCTGCACCTTTTTCAGCAGCGCAGAGGTGTTCACGCTCCACGTCAGGTCCTCCTCAATATGGATTCCCAGGAAGCGGAAATCCGCCACCCTCTCCACACAGTCCCCTCCGATAATTAATGGTACCATGTCCGTTTTATTCTTCCTGAAGTCTATTATTATCTCCTTGGTCTTTAAGGTGTTGAGGAGCAGGTTATTTTCTCCACACCACATATGTGAACATAGTACACTTTGATTCATCTTTGGCTGGAATCATTCCGGACGGCAGAATTAATAACAACTTACACGCAGGTTGCCTGGATCACGAGAGATTTATTACTGCTTCTATCGAACACCAACTCATTAACATATATATGAATATGCATGAATACATTACACTACTCTCCTTTTTTAAAGTATTAAATCTAAGTACTCAGTTACAATTTTGTTGTGATACTTGATTTAAACCAGTATTTATGAAATTCTAAATGATAACATAATATATTTATTTTACATATTTACACATTTTCGTTTTACTTATACAGTGAGTTGCTTAACCTACAAACCTAATCTGACTACTGGTTTATGGATCCTGCCTGATCATCTTACAGTAACAGGTGTAACAGGTTTAGGTGTTGACTCAACTGTAGGCTTGTTTGGCTCTGTTTTAATACCCTGACTGAACTTTGTGTTTCAATCACAGGGGTCTCTTCCAACTCACTTTCCGATTAAAAACTCAGTGATTAGAACATCATCCTCAGTTTTTGGTTCATCTTTGGCTGGAATCATTTGATCAACATGAACACTTTTGATCCTAACTTCAACTTCAACTCAGTATCTTTTAGTTCCACACACTTCCATTATTTTCCCAACATCCCATTTGTTTCGACTGGACTTGTTGGGAGGACTGAGAACACAAACCTGCTCATCTGGCTTGAAGTACCTCTTTACCTCTGCTCATCTGGCTTGAAGTACCTTTTTGTGGGAGTCAAATGGCATTTTTGCTCAACTCTCAAGGCCAAATTGGGTTGAACTAGATAGGCATATTCTTAGCCTTCTCTTCATCAACTGTTCTGCAGGTGAGTAACCCATTGTGTGTTGTGTGGCTCTGTACTTCAGCAAGAAACTAGCCAAACGATGCTTCATGCTGAGCTTTGAACAACGCTGCAAAACATGTTTCTTGAGAGCATCTTTGACAACTCGAACAGACCTTTCCGCCGCCCCGTTGGAGGCTGGATGGTACGGCTAACTGTTAAACGTTGGGATAGTCCTAGCCTCAACTACCTCATCTGGCAGCTTGTTCCATACACCTACTACCCTTTGTGTGAAAAAGTTACCCCTCAGATTCCTATTAAATCTTTTCCCCTTCACCTTGAACCGATGTCCTCTGGTCCTCAATTCCCCAACTCTGGGCAAGAGATTCTGTGCATCTACCCGATCTATTCCTCACATGATTTTGTATACCTCTATAAGATCATCCCTCATCCTCCTGCATTCGAAGACGTAGAGACCCAGCCTACTCAACCTCTCCCTATAGCTCACACCCTCTAGTCCTTGCAACATCCTCGTAAATCTTCTCTGAACCATATCAAGCTTGGCAATATCTTTCAAGCTTGACAATATAAGTGATGAGAAAGGATAAAGAAGTAATCATCATTTGTCCTTACAGAAGTCTTAACAATCAGTCCCCATCGGGAGCCCTGACACTTTATTTCATTATATTTCAAATTAATAATGAATAAGGAAACTTTCTAACCATGCATTGATATTAATCATCATCCTAATGTATTCCTTTCCAACTAGACTTTCTACATCTGCCACTTGCACACCATGCCCCATATCTGCAACATATCTCTGAACCATATCTGGTTGGTTTCAGATGGCAGCCTTTCGGACTGCAGTTGCCCAGGTACATGGATAGGGAAGGTTGAGAGGGGTGTGGGCCAAACATGGGCAGGTGGAACAAATGTATTTGGGGGATCATGGTCAACACGGGCAAATTGGGCTGAAGGGCCAATATCCAAGCTATATGACTATGATTCTAAGTTGCAGCAGGACACAATCAATATGAATCGTCAGTAACACATCCTGATCAATAACCATCAGACAGATGCCCTGGTCAATCCTGACTACGGCTGCTGTTTGTACAGAGTTTGTATGCTCTCCCTGTGACCACATAGCTTTTTTCTGGGATCTCCAGTTTCGTCTCACACTTCAAAGATGTACAGGTTTGTAGGTTAATTGGCTTGGTAAAATTGCAAATTGTCCCTAGTGTGTATAGGATAGTGGTAGTGTGCGGGGATCGCTGGTCGGTGCAGACTCAGTGAGCCGTAGGGCCAGTTTTCGCACTGCATCTCTAAACTAAACAAAATGCCTTGCTGACGTCCATATTGACAGCATCTGCAGCTTTGGCCTCATCAACCAAACGGAAGTTGTTAACAGTGCTGCACATGATTAGAACTCTTATATAAGTGCAATTCAATTTCTAGGCAACAGTGTTTAGACAAAATCGCTTTGCTTTGAAGGAGAGCCGTGTCTCAACTTCAAAAATAATAACGATGATTTATCTGCACATAAAGTCTGATAACATCACACAAAAATGACATACCCTCATGTTAATGAAAGACTATAAAATAAAAACACATCCACGATTTTGCAATTCTGGGTAAATTATTTTATCCATTCTGGCACTCTCGAACAGGCTTCTGCAACAAAATGGGCAAATATTATGCTCTTGTTGGTCATATCGATCTGTAAAATTTCAGCACCTGGAGATCACACATCGGATACTCAAAATTTCTAACTTGTTTTGCAGCAGCAGGATTCAATATCACCAATGTCCTCAATGGTTCCCAAACCTATAAATCACAACGACCAGCTTAATAATAACTACTGCCTCTGAAATAAGCAATAAAAATACTCATTTAAAAACTATCTCCTGGTCTGTTGGCTTAAAGATAAGTACGATTATGCAGCAGAGAGGGTGAAAGCAATAGTGTTAGATGCACTGAGCCTTATAGCTGCTGCTTGCATTTCTATAGCATCTTCAACACAGTGCAGCACCCTGATACATTTCACACTTACATTGAGCCGCATGCAGATACTAGGTCAGATTCTGGTCAAAGACCTAGGTTTTGAGGGAGACAGGTGGAAAGATTCAGGGAGGGAATTCCAGAAAGTTTTGCCTAGATCCCTGAAAGTGAGAGAAGAATGTAATTAACTCTAGAATTGGAGGATGAGATTACCAGGTGAATAGAGAAAAAGATTGAAAGATATGCTCAAGAAATGCAACATCTGCAGTGACTGTCAGAGTCTGAAAGGAACAGCTACTTTCCTACAATCATCAGGTTCTTGAACTGACCTGCACAAATCTACTTTTACTTCAGCAACAGCACACAATGGACCACCTCTTGCACTACAATGGATTTCTTTCCTAATTGTGTATTTTGGCACTAATGTCTCTTAGTTTTGCTGTCCTTTTCTATTCAGGATCATGTAGGACGTAAGCATGCTTCATTCATAATTTATGTTTTAGTGTGTTGTTTGAGTCGATGTGCTTGTGATGATGCTGTAAGCAAGATTTATTCTACCAGTACCTCACTGTACTTGTGCACATGACAACAAACTTGACTTCACTAGACTAGTACTATGAGAGTCCACCTGGAAGTTCAGGAATGGAGACTCTGGACCTCTCTCAGGATACCGGGATATCTCCTGCAACCACTATATCACAGGCATTGTTAATTGCCAGTGCATCAAAGCTGTATCCCAGACTACAGGCACATGTGGTACCTTGCAGGCAGGAGGCTCTGCCCATCAAGGGAATGAGCTCCTCATAGGCACCCTGAGAGGTCATCACTCCTTCAGAGTCAAGAGTACACCGAGCCACAGTCACAAGTGAAGAACCATAGCACAGGGGTGGGAAGATCACCCAAAATAAGATATCGCAAAGTCATACAGCATAGAAACTGGCCCTTCAGAACAATGTGCCTGTGCCGGCCAGCATGCCCCATCTACACTAGTCCTACTTACTCGCACTTGTCCCACAATCCTCTAAACCAGTCCTATCCCTGTGCCTGTCTTTAAATGTTATGATGGTACCTGCCTCAACTACCTCCTCCGGCAGCTAGTTCTATATACCCATCACCATTTGTGTAAAAAAAGTTGCCTCTCAGGTTCCGATTAAATCTTTTACCCCTCACCTTAAACCTGTGTACTCTGATCCCCGATTCCCCTACTCTGGACAAAAGACTGTGCATTTACCGGATCTATTCCTCTAATGATTTTGTACACCTCTATAAGATTACCCCTCATCTTGCTGCACTCCAAGGAATAAAGTCCTAGCCTACTCAACCTCTCCCTATAGCTCAGGCCCTCGAGCCCTGGCAACGTTCTTGTAAATCTTCTCTGCACCTTTCTACCTTGACAACATCTTTCCTATAACATATTGTAACATTAACCAGTAACATCATGAGGCCTGATCCCGCAGCTGCAAGGACACCTGGTAAGAAGACAAGGTCATCTTTTCTTTCTCAGAGACATCCGAGACGCTCTGCTCCTGAGTTCACCGGACTCCACCATGGGACGAGATTCCAGAATGTGCGAGGACCCACAAATGTCAAGATCCTTCAGTCTAAGCTGTTGCTGGAAGTGCAGGAAGGAACTGCAGATGCTGGTTTACACCGGAAGATAGACACAAAAGGCTGGCTTAACTCAGCAGGTCAGGCAGCATCTCTGGAGAAAAAGAATAGGTGACGATTCAGGTCGAGACCCTTCTTCAGTCTGACGCGTTGCGTTACTCCTACTTTTTGTGTCTATCTTCAGTTATAAGGAGTTACTGGTGAGCTTTTGCAGTAAAAGAATGTGTGAGACTCAGTGATTATCCGCCATTTTGCTGCTGTCCGACTATGGTTTCCCTCTTAATTTCATATAGTTTGTGCGTTCATCCTCCATCATTGATCCAGATCCTCAAAACCTGGTTGTATTTTATTACACAAGCTTTAATAAGTTGCCTGTTTGATGAACATCTTCAGACTGTGACACTGACAAGAGCTGCCTTCCTGGAGCACATTCAGACTCCATATTAATTCAAGATGGCACAGATGTTAAGTTCTTTCACCAGTCTGTGATAGGCTGGTTCGTTCGCTCGTGTGTCAGACGATGTAGCTCGCTGTTGGCTTCTATCATAATCCAACATGTTGACAGAATTGTCGCCCGACACGTCACAGAGTGCATCGCATCGTCACTTCCAGGGATCGCCATGAGGAGACTTCTGTCATGTTCCCCACTAGGCTGGTAGGGCTGTATAAAGCAATTCCTCTAACAGATGAATGAAGACTCTGAAGGTAAACCATGCACTGCCAGAGACAAGGCAGAAAGTAAGTGAGCACTTTGTATTTGTTTACACAGAAGAAGAAACTGCTGCCAATATGGCAATAAAAGATGGAAGACATTGCCCCCAGCAATCATAAAGACCACTTTTTCATGATTTGTGCTTTTACTGGTGAAATTCGGCTGACCAGAAGACTGTACAACTGTACAATTTTAAGTGCAAACTGCATTCAGCTCAGCACCTGGAATCCACAGTTGTTTTTAAGAACCGCAGTCCTGCCCTTTAAGCTGCCAACACCCCAAGAATTTGCAGGTCTAAGCATTAAACTGGATTTTTGGTCCAATAATTAAAATGTAAAAGGTTTTGAATGCATTTGTTTAAATATTTACCATGGAATAGACGTTATTCTCTGCAGCCAGGATCAGGGTTCTAAACATTCAGTTGCCTGATCAGTGCCAGGGCCAAGGGCATAATCCTACAGCTGCAGACATCTGGAGCAAGACAGGGTTCACTTTGTAGAGATTCAACTACACAAGCAGAGATAGGAGTGGTGTTCTAGGAATGACTGACAATCAAGTGTACACATTAAAGCACAGAATCTTGTGCTTTGATCAAAGTGTAAATTCCTGGATGACGAGGGATGTGGCACAAGGGTTTTTATTTGTGGGATGCTGGCACCATTCCCAGGGAGGGAGGTAGCTTGCACCGAGTTCCCATCAAAAAGGGAGCAGGATCCAGAGTCCCATTGAATAATCCATGAAAGGATGGGTGGATTCAGGATTTACATAAAAACTTCATACAGCAAGAAGGATATAGAAAGGCTCCAAGAGGAATCGGTAGCTGTGTTTCCTGGGTGCCAATAATGGCGCAGCGGTAGAGTTGCTGCCTTACAGTGCCAGAGACCCGGGTTCGATCCTGACGACAGGTGCTGCCTGTACGGAATTTGTACGGTCTCCGTGACCGCGTGCGTTTTCTCCAGGTGCTCCGGTTGTTTCACACATTTCAAAGGCGCGCAGGTTTGTAAGTTAATTGACTTCTGTAAATTGTAAATTGTCCCCAGTGTGTAGGATGGTGCTCATGTATGGGATAATCATTGATCAGCACGGATTCGTTGGGCCGAAGGGCCTGCTTCCACGCTCTATCTCATCTAAATTGCAGCTACAATCCAAATGGTCCTTCATTGCTTGTTGTGTGCTTTAGAACATGAGGCTACTAAGTGCTTATCCAAAAGCATGTCACTTTTTATTGGCAGTCTAATTGACTATTTTGCACCATCACACCGCACTGCTTCGTGAAAAATTCATGGAATTACTTAACTGGGGTTTCCAGAAGTGAGTCACTAAAAATCTCTTTCCTCACCAAGGAGGATGTTTGATTAAATCGGTGTGCTGAGTGCCAGTGTTCCTTTACTTGAAGTGCAGTAAAGAACATTGCTCATTTGTTAGGCTTTGTTTAAAGGCCTGGTGCTCATCTGTGGGATTTTGGTCCAAGGATAAGTAGGAGGAGGTGTCTGAGTGTTGTCGCCTGGCCTCAGCCTGATCAGCGCGTCAGACTACCACAGCACCTCCCTTCTTGGCGTGTTTGATTATAATATCAGGGTTGCTACAGAGTGAGCGGGGGGCTGTACATTAAGGGGGGGGGGGGTGAGGTTGGAGTAGGTAAGGGGAGTGGAAAAGTTGAGATGGTTGATGTCACGCAAGCAGATAGAAATATAAAGGTCTACAGAGGGTAGAAGGCTGTTCTAGGGATTCCAAGAAGAGGGGGACTGGTGGAGACGGGAGAAGGGGTCATCACTGGGTGGTGAAGACTCCTTCCCATAGAAAAAGGCACGGACACGGAGGCGGAGGCGACGGAAAAAAAGCACTACTTTAAAAAAAAAAGACCTGGAACTCATTGAGATGGGGGTGGAGGGGAATGAAGGTGAGGCCTCTGTTGAGGTCAGACCATTCTGTATCAGAAAGGGGGAGGTCAGGGGGGATGGTGAAGACATGACAAGGTGGGAGTTGGGGTCAGAGGAGGGCCGGGGAGTGGACAAAGGCCGAGGCGAAATCAGGTGGGGGGATGGTGGGTGTTCAGAGAGGAAGGGGGGGGGGGGGTGGGAGGGGCATGAGGGCTATTGTAAGGGTGGGGTGTGGTCGGGGTAACCTGGTTAAAAGAGGGGGAAATGGAAGACCCATCACCACTGAGGTTCCCTGTAGGAGGGGGGGGGAACAGTAGGATCCAGCAGAGTCAGGCCACGTGCTGTCGGAGTCTGCATCATGGAGGTTGTGGGTTTGGTGCTGTGCCTGGAACTCAGGTGAGGCGATGGCTCCGGCCCGCTGGTGGGCGGTGGAGAGGTGAGGGTCGGCAGAGTCGCTGGTTGAGGCCCGTGGGGGGCTGAGGTAAAATTATGGGTCAGCGGCAGCGGCGGTGGGTGAGAGTCGACGACAACAACAGGGGCCATGTGTTGATGGGTAAAAAGGTCGGCATGAATGTGGTGGGCTGAAGGGTCTGTTTCCGTGCTATACCACCCCGTGACTCTCTGTCATATGTGGAGGCACTCTGTGACTCTCTGTCATATGTGGAGGTTTAGTTATTGTGTTGTATTATCATATTTTGAAACTACTGATGTCATGTGACCAGAGCAGAGCAGTGCAGAGTAGAACCCATTAAACGTGAACCAGAGGCAAAGTGCTCTCCGTTCCTTTTTATTTGGGCTTTGCAACCACAAAACATAATATGGTGGCAGCGATTATGATTCTTAAGCCCGTGTCCCACTTAAGCGATTTTTTTGGCGACTACAGGCGACTAGCCTGTCGCCACATGGTCGCGGGGTGACGCCTGTACGGTCATGAGTAGCCTCCTCAAGTCGCCGAAAGAGTCGTAGCGTTTTTCTGGTTGCCGCTGGATTTTGAAATCTTCAAAACTTTTCGGCAACTGCGGGCTTGACGTAGCTTGTCTTCCCCTGTCGTAAGTGCTGTCATAGGCTGTCGCCAGGATGACGCAGGTTGTCGCCAGGTGAAGTTGGATGTCGTCGGGTGCTAACTTTGGTGAATTCCATTGGCGACTACCTACATCAAACTACGTCAACCGGCGACAGGTACCGGCGACTGAATTGTCTTCAGTTGTGTAGACACTATCGTAAGGGGGGGGGGAGTCCAGTGGCCACTTTTTCGCAGACCTGCTACGACTGTGAGTCACCGAAAAAAATCACCTAAGTGGGACAGGCCCTTTAGGATGACCCATAAGTACTAAAAGTGGTTCAACCAGCTACTGAGGACTAAAATGTTCGACAAAAGGCTGACTTTGTTTCATCGCTATGTGCTAGTGGAAACGAGCAAGCAACCTCGCTGAAGACGTAATCGTATGTAACCAATTGAATCTGCTTTCTCCGGTCACGAACATCGCATCAGACATGGCCACGATGAATACACCCGTTCTAGTGCCACTAATGGACTGCAAAACCACTGACACTGAATGCCTTTGCCAAATTTGGACAGCATTATGACCTTTCTGTCCTTGGCCTCCTCCAGAGTGAGGCCACACACAAACTGGAGGAGCAGCACCTCATATTCCGCTTGGGTAGCTTACAATCCAACATTACAATCCAATGTTGAATTCTCCAATTTTAGGTAGCCTCTAAATTAAACCTCTACTCCTCTAACTAACCCCCCACCCCATCCCCCCAACCCTTCCTTTTTTTCCACACCTACCCTTCAGTTTCCCCTTATTCCCCTGTGCCACACCTAGACTCCCACCCATTCTTCCCCTCCACCCCACCCCCTCCAGCATCCAAGGTCAGGATTGAACCTGGGTCTCTGGTGCTATGACGCAGCAGCTCTACCGGCTGTGCCACTGGGCCATCTGTGGAGAGAGAAACAGAGATGTTTTAGATCGGATTGGAACTAGGGAAATTTAGACAGCAAGCCCCCTTTAATTTGTAGAGAAAAGGGAGCAGTGGTCTGTGATTAGGTGGAGACAATGAAGGGCTGAATGGTCAGCTTGCTGCGAGAGGCTGTGAAGGTTTGTTTTAATTATAGCTGATCTGTCCAGGTGAATAAAGAGAGATGAATAAGGTGAAAGCAAAATTTAAAAAAAAGTGCTGTGTCTGTGAGATACAAAATACAGCGTCTGCAGGACATTGAAATAAAAGGGATTGATGGTAAAGCCCAGAAAATCAGCTAGCATCTACAGAGAGAAAAACTGAGTTAATGTTACAGGTTGGTGGCTTTCCATTAAAAGCTGCCAGGCCGGATACAAAGCTGGAAAGAATGGGTATTGGAAATGATTGACTTCAGTGTTGAGCCCTGAGGGCTTTAACATGATTTCAGGGAAGATAAGATGCTGTTCCTTGATCTTACAGGATATCAGGTTTTGTAGGAAAAGCGTTAAAGGCTTAAGGATAGAGAGATCAAAGTACTTCTGTATTATAGTCTCTTTTGAAATGTTCAAAAACAATTTGCATAAAGTAAAGTCTGCACGAAACAGCAATGAGAAAAACAAACGCAACAATTTTCTTGCCTTTTCCAATTACTTACTTAATAAACACGCTCTTACCTTGAGTGATCACAGGACGCAAATTTCTGCAAAGAATCCATTCAAACCTCTTCATTAATCGAACAGAAGGGACTATGAAATAAGATGTGGAACTGGATCTACTGCAGGGTGGCAGAGTAAAGGGCCTGTCCCACTTTCCTGTGTTACTCACGAATTCTCCCGAGTTTTCCCCTCGCTTCAAACTCGGAGAATGTCCGTAGCGAGTCCGTAGATGTTTTGTAGCGGCTCGTAATGCCAGCCGTAGGTACTCGGGGCATCAGGTAAGTCGGGACGTTTTTTCAGCATGTTGAAAAATGTCCACGAGTAAAAGAAATAGCCCCGAGTACCTACGGCTGGCTATTACCGTAATTCTCCGAGTTTGAATCAAGGGGAAAACTCAGGAGAATTTGTGAGTAACTCGGGAAAGTGGGACAGGGGCTTAACTGGTGGGAGACTGTGGAAACTCTCGGATGGCAGTCGGAATTAAGTTGGAGGTCTGGGATCAGCATTATCGTGCACAATTATGTTTCCGCCATGACAATCTCAATCTTCCTGCATTTTCACAAACAACGTTAGGAGGGTCCACAATGCTGCATCGATGCATTTAAAAGGTGATAAAACAATCTGAAGCCCAGAGAATGCCTGCCACTGGGGGCCACCTGTTTTGGTTTCACGAGCAGAAGGATTGGAATAGGGAATTAAGTTGTGCAAATGAATGGAAGCTGGTGGAGGAGGGAGAGTCCTATCTCTTTCCACAGAGATATGCATACTTGCACAGAGTCTCTTATCTAGGGTCGGGGAATCAAAAGCAAATGAACATATGTTTAAGGAGAGAGGGGAAAGATTTAATACAAACCTGTGGGGCTACTTTTTCATTCAGAGTTGTAGGTAAATGGAACGAACTGCCAGAGGAGGTAGTTGAGGTAGGTACTATAACAGCATTTAGAAGACACATCCAGGGTCTCTGAGAGGAATTTTAACAGTGGGTACAAAGTTTCTTTTGGCCCCCTTCCCTTCTCCATTAGTCATCCTGCTTTTATCCACTACCGTTTTATGCCATGAGCTGTAGCCTGTAAGGCAAAAAGGGGTATGGAAGATGAGAGAGGGGTGGAATGGAGCGCTCTGTTGATTTTCTGCATTTGAGGCCTTATGCTCCTATACTCCCTCCATGATAAATATAAATAAAATAAAAGGATCAGAAAGAAGAAAGCACATTTGTTTTGACAATCTTTATTTATGCTACAATACAGGTAACGATAAAGAATTCACATTGAAACATCCTTTTATATTTCAATGCAGATCAGATCATCAGAAGACATAATTATTAGTGAAAAGTAAAATAAGGTAGATAGGCTTAGTATTTACTTTAAATAAAGAGCCTTCCTGGCCTTTTTTGTGAAAAATTTCAAACCACAGCATGAAAATGTATTGTTCTGGCAATGTTTGATTCAATACTTAGCCTGGCCAAATCCACAAATCCACAAGACGTTCCTGAGACATTGTAGACCTTCATCAGCTTGAGTTTGCTAAATGACCTCTCTGCAGAAGCTACTGTTACTGAAATTGTTAATAGTATTCTTTAGCTAACGCAATCATTTGGAAACAGGTCACCAAGTCTATACTCTGTTAACAAGTTCAACATGTCTAATGGTTTTAACTGTGCATTTACAAAATTCACCCTCCCACTAACACACACACTCAGACACACACCCAGACACACACTCATTCACCCACTCACATACACCCACCCACTCCCACACACTCTCACACCCACTCACTAACACACCCACCTACCCACACACACCCACCCACACACACCTACTCACATACACCCACTCACCCACACACACCCACACACACTCACCCACACCTACTCACAAACAACCACCCACATCCACTCACACACACTCACACACACTCACACCCACCAGGGCTGCCAACATTGGGTGAGAGTTGAGAGTGAGAAATTGCAAGGGAGCGTAGCTACCGATATGGGTGGGTGTGGGAGGAGGGTTCCCCCACTCCTAAGGAAGGGAGCTTTCGCATTTTTCAGCTTGAAATTGTGCAATCTGGTGCGTACTGTAGTGAGTCTTTTAACTTACACTTGAATGCAACATTTATACTTTAAATTGGATTAGGTATGAATAAGGTTAGGCTAAATTACATTCCTAATTACATTCCACAGTGGAGCCAGGCTCTGATCAACAGGTGCAGCACATGAATGACTATATTCATCTATGATAATCAGATTAAAATTGATATGTGGATTATGCAGAATATTATGCATATATATATCGAGAAAAAAACAGAAAATAAGGCAAGAGTCGGACTTCCATCACTGTTCTGCACAAATAAATCAATCAACCTTACCCTTTGACTATAGAAACAAGACGAAAATAATGCCACACATTCAATGGTATATGGTTCAATGTTGAGCTTATAGGACTTGATATTATGATATCTGGCGTCAGGGTGGTCATGGCAACGTGCTGTGGGAATTTCAGCTGTTTCACCAGGTCTATAGATATATTCAGTGACTAAGCCCCATTAGCCCTCCTGGGTAAAGAACCCAGAGGTATAGGCAGAGGTTCAATTGCACCTCCTCCAACCTCATCTACTGTATCAGTTGTTCAAATTGTGGACTATCATACATCGGCAAGACCATAGACTGGGCGATCATTTCCTCCATCCCATTCTCATACTGATCTTTCTGTTCTAGATCGCCTCCATTATCAGAGTGAGGCTAAATGCAAATTAGAGGAACAGCATCTCATATTTCACTTGGGCAGCTTACAGCCCAGTGGTATGACTATTGATTTCTCTAACTTCAAGTAACCCCGACATTCCCTCTCTCTCCCCCCTCCCCCACCCAAGTTGCACCAGCTTCTCGTTCTCACCCAAAAACAGCTAACAAAGACCTATTTCCTTTATCATTGGTTTTTTTTGCATATCTTTCATTCATTGGTCTTTAGCTCTCTACATCATTGTCTATATCTCTCATTTCCCTTATCCCTAACTAGTCTGAAGAAGGGTCTTGACCCGAAACGTCACCCATTCCTTCTCTCCAGAAATGCTGCCTGTCCCGCTGAGTTACTCCGGCTTTTTATGTCTATCTAGAGAATCCAAAGATTCACCCTCCAGGTGGAGAAATTTCCTCAACTTTTGCCTGGATGGACAAACTCTTATTTTGACACCGATATACACGACGGAAACAGGCCCTTCGGCCCACTGAGTCCGCACTGACTATTGATCGCTGGTTCACACTAGTTCTCTGTTATCCTACTTTCTCATCCACTCTAGGGGCAACCTACAGAGGTCAATTAATCTGCAAACTCGCATGTCTTTGGGATATGGAAGGAAACCGGGGCACCCAGAGGAAACCAACATGGTCACGGGGTGAATTTGAAAAATGACAACAAATGACAAAGGGCTTAATCACCCCTTAAATGACAAATGCACTATTCCAGTAATCAATTTTGTAAATATTTGTTTCATTCCCTCTGTCACAAGTCTATCCATCCTTGGGTAGAGAGCTCACAATGGTGGCACGATGGTGCAGCAGTAGAGTTGCAGCCTTAAGTTATCTGTTAGTGATTCCCAGAGTAAATACAACACATGGGAAAGCAGGATTTAGTTACTATGCAACAAATAGCTGGAATAAACTTCCTGAAGATTTAAGACTTGCCTCAACTTTGACCATTTTTAAAACAAGACTGTAAACTTTTATGTTTACTTTAGCTTTCAGCTAAATCTTAACTACATTGCACTTTTAACTTTTGCACTTTTTATAATGCATTTTTAATTTTGCTTTTCTTTTCTTTTAGTTCTTCTATTTTATTTCATTTTATTATTTCATTTTATTGTATGACATGTTTTTATGTGAAGCACGTTGAGTCTGCCTCGTGTATGAAATGTGCTATATAAATAAAGTTGACTTGCCTTGCCTTGCCTTAAGGGCCTGTCCGACGTGCCAGCATCATTGACTGACATATCAGGTCACCGAAAATTTTGCGGCGTGATGCGGCATGACGCGGCGTGATGACATATTGGCGCGTGGTGTTTTTTCGAGTCTTGCAACATTTTTTCGACGCCACTGGATTTTGAAATGTTCAAAATCTTTTGGGGACACTGATATGACGCCGGCAGTCGCCGAAAAAATCAGCAAGTGGGACAGGCCCTCAGTGATTGCAGCACCAAAGACACAGGTTTGATCCTGACTACGGGTGCTGTCTGTACGGAATTTATACATTCTCCTCATGACCGGGTCTATTTTCTCCGAGATCTTTGGTTTCCTTTCTCACTCCAAAGCCGTACAGGTTTGTAGGTTAATTGGCTTGGTATAAATATAAAATTGTCCATAGCGTGTGTAGGATAGTGTTAGCATGCAGGGATAGCTGGTCGGTGCGGACTCGGTGGGCCTGTTTCTGTGCTGTATTTCTAAACTAAACTAAACAACTGCACACAATACTCCAGTCTTATCAGAGTTCATTACAACTGGATCAAGTCATGCATTAAAATAATCTTCTAATGAAAGGCAACATATCTATTACTTTCTTAATTGCTTTTGCGGATGTGTTAACTTTCAGTGATTGTGTACAAGGAAAAGCAGGTCTCATTAAACACCAGTACTGTGTAGCACTGCCTCACATCTCCAGAGCTGAGCTCAATCCTGACCTCTGGAGTTGAATGTGCAGAGTTTGTTCATACTACCTGCATGGGTTTCCTCGAGGTGCCTACGTTCCAAATACCTTAGTTGTCCACTGTAAATAACCTGTTCGCATGTTGGTAGAATCTGGGAGGAGTTAATGGAAATGTGGGAAGAATAAAAAATGGGATTGATGTATGATTAGCATATGTGGGTGTCCTTGTACACAATCACAAAATGTTAACACTAATACAGCAAGCAATTAAGAGAGCACGGACTCGGTGGTGGCCATAAAGCCTGGTTCTGTGTTATATTTCTCTATCACTGTGTTTATTGTGATTGAAGTTCGCACGCAAAAAGCATTGAACATCGTCCCAAAGTTACAATACCAAAACCCAGCCAAAAGAAAACTGAATCTATCTAATTCATAAAAGATGTCCACAGAATGCTATAACTCTATCAGATCATTCTTGTGTCAATAATTACTGTTATAAACCTCCACATCATCTCTGCTAAATTATTATCTCTACTCTCTGAGAAGGATACAAAAGAGCTGAAAATACTGCAAATAAGATTTACAAGGAATGCAGCAGAATGGGGAGGATAGACTCACCAAGATTTACGCATTTTTCTTTTTATCAATGTTTTCCTTCTCGATGATCATTTGACAGGATAAAAATAGCAAACTTTGTGTCCATTCATTGCGCAAACGCCTTACCTATTGTAGACGGTTTAAACGAGGGATTGTTAGCAATAGGTAGAGAGAGAGGCAACTTTCTCAGTTTGAGACTTAATTTCAACTGTTTCCAGATACGTAGGGTACTGTGTATTATCGGATTTTGCTCATACATTGATATATTCAGATGTATTGGAGAAAGAAGAATTGCGCCTATGTTAAAAGGCAAACAATCTTCCCTCTCATTTTTAACCAATTTACCTGTTGACATGTATCATCCATCCAGAAGATTATATTTTCGATGTTGGTCGCCCAATAGTAGAAAAGAGAATTAGGAAGAGCTAATCCTCCATTTTCTTTGGATTTACACAGATGTCTTTTGTGTATTCTGTGGGTTTTGTAGTCCCAGATGAAGTTTGTAATAATAGAGTCAATTTTTTTTTAAATCTTTTGGGGAGATATATCGGTATTGTTTGAAATAAATATAGGAGTTGTGGAAGGAAGATCATCTTTATGGCATTTACTCTACCTGTAAGGGAAATAGGGAGTGTTTTCCAGAATTGAACAAGAGCATTTAGTTTAGTAATTAGTGGTGGGAAATTTGTTTTAAATAGGGAGGTGTATTTTCTCATCACGTATATTCAGTAACGATTCTGAAGGGAAATGTTTGAAGTTGAGACGGATCTTGAGCATTATTTTATTGGCATAATTTCACTTTTATTCCAATTTATTCTCTAACCTGAAAAGGCACCAAATTGTTCTATAAGGTTTAATACATTTGGGATACTAACTTGAGAGTTAGTAATGTATAAAGATACATTGTCTGCATATAAGGAAATCTTGTTACTGGTATATTTAGAGTTATATCCATGAATACCCGAGTGTACTCTGATACTCTCTGCGAGAGGTTCTATAGAACATTGGAAAATTATCACCAATGCATCCACGATTTCTAGAGCCACTTCCTTAAGTACCCTGGGTGCAGACCATCAGGCCCTGGGGATTTATCAGCCTTCAGTCCCATCAGTCTATCCAACACCATTTCCTGCCTAATGTGGATTTCCTTCAGTTCCTCCGTCACCCCAGATCCTCTGGCCACTACTATATCACGAAGATTGTTTGTGTCCTCCTTAGTGAAGACAGATCCAAAGTACCTGTTCAACTCATCTGCCATTTACTTGTTCCCCATAATAAATTCACCTTTTTCGGTCTTCAAGGGTCCAACTTTGGTCTTAACTAATTTTTTCCTCTTCACATACCTAAAGAAGCTTTTACTATCCTGCTTTATATTCTTGGCTAGCTTACCTTCGTACCTCATCTTTTCTCCCCTTATTGTCTTTTTAGTTATCTTCTCTTGTTCTTTAAACATTACCCAATCCACTTGCTGCCCGCTCATCTTCCCTATGTTGTACTTCTTCGCTTTAATTTTTATACTGTCCCTGACGTCCCTTGTCAGCCGTGGTCATCCCTTTCTCCCCTTGAAATCTTTCTTCCTCTGAGGAATGAACTTATCCTGCACCTTCTGTATTCCCAGCTGCCGAGAGATGTTTTATCTCCAGATACGGTTACTCTGGCCCACAGTGGGTGTCCGAGGTATGAGGGCTGAAGGTCGGTTGAGGAAGCGCCGTCGAGAGAACAAAGAGAGACCGAGCATGGGGGGACCATTGGGACTACATTGAACACTTTGTAACTTTGTCAGCGTCCTATGCATGGCGACTCTTTGCATACTTTGTGTAGGGTATATAAAATACAGAATTTCACAGTGACATGTCACATGTGCTAATAAAGTATCATTCATTTATTCATTCATTCATTCATTCATTCATTCATTCATTCATTCATTCATTCAATTTCCAGGGGGATAGAGGTGTTGCTGTACATAACAGTATTCATCCAAACTTCTGTTAATTTATGATAAACTGGGGAATGGTAAAATAATGCTTCAATTACTGGATTAAAACCCAGATTCCTGAACCAATGACTCACAAATACAATAAAATTGTATCATATTCATAATCATATTTTATTAGCCAAGTATGTTTTGCAACATACGAGGAATTTGACTTGCCGTACAGTCATACCAATAAAAAACAACAAAACTCACAAAATACATTTTAACATAAAACCCACCACAGTGACTTCTCCTCATTCCTCACTGTGATGGAAGGCGAAAAAAAAGTTCAATCTCTTCCCTTCTTTGTTCTCCCGCCATTGGGGCACTCGAACCTTCCGTTGACGGGACGATCTTGGCTCCCTTAGCCAGCGGTCGGGCCCTCCGCGTCGGGGCAATCAAGCTCCCGTATCGGGGGGGATCTCAGCTCCCCCGCGCCGGTCATGATGTTAAGCAGCAGAGCGACCGGAGATACGATCCGGAAAATAATCGCATCTCTGGCAAGGTAAGAGATTGGGAAAAAAGTTTTCCCTACCCCATCCCCCACATAAAACAAACCAGAGAACATTAACATATACTTTTAAAACACACAAAAAATAACAAACCGTTGGCGAGGCTGCCATCGCTGACGGCGCCACCCGGAGGAACTTAAACTCAGATATTTAACTACTAAGTAGCTTCCAGAGATAGAAAGAGGTTAAAAAGCAGGTGATAAATATAATACAATGCTTTTTGAAGATAAAACTACCAGACTGTTGTAAGATCCTATTTGGTTCATTAATGACTATTAGATGCCGTACTTATCTAGTCTGGCTGATGAGCGAAAATTCCTACTGGAATATGATTCATTCTTAACGACCTTCTGAAATGGCACAGCAAGTTGTAGAAAATGACTGTCTCGAAACTGGCCGGGCTGTCTTGCGTTGAGTTAGGGAGTAGATTCAGATGCAACAAGAGTCAGCTCAGCATGGTGGAGCATGCTTGCAAAGTACTCCCCATGGACATTCAGGAATGTGCATGAATTGAGAAATTTGTCCCAGAGACATGACAAGATGTTGCATGCTATAGGATCTTTGGTTGCATGTATCATCCTGCATTCCTTAACGGGCCTCTCACTATCTGGTCCGCTGCTAACAAATTTGGTAGTTAATGTTTCCCTGGAATAAATTGCTCTTCTTTCAGCTGTTACTGCTTTATTTTCTTCCCAGGCTTCTACAATCCATGCCTACTTCTTACAGCTGATGCCCCACTGACCATTAAGGGTGTATGTCCACCAATAACCCTCTACCTCTACCCCCACCTCTCCAGGGTAAATCTACCTCAAGATTGCCAAAGTAGGCCAAGCCCTTGTTCCTGCTTTAAACGACGTTGCCACAATGGGAGATCATGGAGAATATGTGGACCTCTGTGGGCTGTGGTACCAGGAAGCTGAGTGTTAGTTTAGTTTACTGTCACATGTACCAAGGTACAGTGAAAAGCTTTTTTTGTTGCGTGCTACAGTATCTAGTCAGCAGAAAGACTTTACATGATTACAATGAAGCAGTCCACAGTGTGCAGATACAGTATAATGGGATTAACATTTAATACAAGATAAAGTTCAGTAAATTCCGATAAAAAATAGTCGGAGGGTCTCCAATGAGGTAGATGGCAGCTCAGGACCGCTCTCTAATTGTGATAGAATGGTTCAGTTGCCAGGGAAGAATCTGTCCCTGAATCTGGAGGTATGCATTTTGAAAGGTGCAAGATGCTTTGCACAACCTGCTCTTGTTATTGTCTCACTGAATATATCAATTAATCCAGGTCCCTTGAGTGCATCTTCTTGAACACATGTTTGCATGCACTGAATGATTTCAAGACCTCCATCTTAAACACATCTCAATTCTGATAAGTTGCTCAAAACGGTTCTAATTCCATCCTTATGGATCAAACTGGCAAATTGTCCACAGCACTTTCAATTTTTATTTCAAATTCCAGCCACATATTATATTTCACTCTTAATTGGAGACCGCTCCTTGAAACTTTCCAGGCAGCTATCGGTATCATGTTAAATCTGATCGCAGAAGGTATTGGAGTCCAAACAAGATAATAACCTTGTGTTGCATTGATAGAACAGAGCTTTGGCTAAAACGTTTTGTTTGTAATTCTTTGTTTTTTAAACCTGGTATGCTTTGTACTTTTGTTTATGTTTCTGCTGTAAAGATATCTTTGCAGGAAATGCCTAATGATCTTTATCTTAACATTAGGAACACTGCATTTTTTTCCTCCTGGGCCAAATTACTGATCATGAATCATTCTTTCTTCTTATTTAAATTAAAACGTGTTGAGGAGAGATTATTTTCCGATTTCAATGATATGGTACATGGTCTGACAGGTGACAGGAGATCTGAGAGATTCAGATCCTGCACATTGATTTTCCAATCGTTTAATCAGAGGGAGACAGGGCAAAATTGGAAGTTTGCTCTAGAAGTTTTATAACTGTAAAAGTTAGGACAAATATATAAGGAGAGTCATGGCATTGATGGAATGAGATCATGATGACACAGAGGTGCAGCGGTAGAGTTGCTGCCTTACAGCGCCAGAGACCTGGGTTCGCTCCTCACAACAGGTGCTGTCTGTACGGAGTTTGCATGTTCTCCCTGTGACTGTGTGGGTTTTCTCCGGGTGCTCCGGTTTCCTCCGACATTCCAAAGACGTGCAGGTTTGTAGGTTAATTGGCTTCTGTAAATTGTTCCTAGTGTATAGGATGGAGCTAGTGTATAGGATGGAGCTAGTGTATGGGTGGTGGCTGGTCGACAAGGACTCGGTGGGCCAAACCGCCTGTTTCCACGCTGTATCTTTAAATTAAAACTAAAACATGTTTATCTACAATGACAAATCTACACCTTTCCAAGCTGTATCTTTAAAGTAAATTAAACATGTTTTTATGTTAGAATTGATTTAGAATTGATGGAATAGATTTATTGAATACATTTTGAGTCATTTATAAAACACTTTTTTCTTTTAGTATTTTGATTAGCTTATTTCAATCACCACTTTCTGTGGAAAGGCAAGACTGAGGTATAATCCTCTGTAGAGATGCAGAAGATAGGAAGGAAGCCTATTCCTCTCTGGATAACCCCAACCAATTTTTGTCTCTCCTTTGGGGTATTATTGTGCCAAGTTAGAGAGCTAAAAGATTGGCAAAGTTCGACTAAAGAGACATGATTCTCTTTGGTACTATTTCATGTTAGAGTTGAGTATGTGCTTTAAAGTTTAATGAGTCAGAATCTGAGTTGCTTTGTCAGATTGTTTTTCCTTCTTAATTCTTTCACAGTTGTTGTGCCCATTAGGAGAAAGAGTGGCAGTGTTGGAGAAATGAACCAAAATGGAGCTTTGGAACCAGAGAGACATACAGACCATTCAACCCCCATATCCATTTGTCCTAAGCCTTATTATCTAAATGGCATCAAGTTGGGAAAAGGGGAAGTACAACGGTTCTGGGGGTCCTTGTACATCAGTCTATGAAAGTAAGCATGCAGGTACAGCTGGCAGTGAAGAAAACGAATGGCATGTTGGCCTTTATAACAAGAGGAATCGAATATAGGAGCAAAGAGGTCCTTCTGCAGTTGTACAGAGCCCTAGTGAGACCACACCTGGAGTATTGTGTGCAGTTTTGGTCCCCTAATTTGAGGAAGGACATTCTTGCTATTGAGGGAGTGCAGCGTAGGTTTACAAGGTTAATTCCCGGGATGGCGGAACTGTCATATGCTGAGAGAATGGAGCAGCTGAGCTTGTACACTCTGGAGTTTAGAAGGATGAGAGGGACTCTCAATGAAACGTATAAGATTGTTAAGGGCTTGGACACGCTAGAGGCAGGAATCATGTTCCCGATGTTGGAGGAGTCCAGAACCAGGGGCCACAGTTTAAGAATAAGGAGTAAGCCATTTAGAACGGAGACGAGGAAACATTTTTTCTCCCAGAGAGTGGTGAGTCTGTGGAATTCTCTGCCTCAGAGGGTGGTGGAGGCAGGTTCTCTTGATGCTTTTAAAAGAGAGCTAGATTGGGCTCTTAAAAATAGCGGAGTCAGGGGATATGGGGAGAAGGCAGGAACGGAGTACTGATTGGGGATGATCAGCCATGATCACATTGAACACATGAGCTGGCTCGAAGGGCCCAATGTCCTACTCCTGCACCTATTGTCTATTGTCTAAGCCCATCCCCTAACATTTAGCCCAAACTCCTCTATGCCTACTTGATACGTGCTCATGTAGAGACTTCTTAAATGCTATCAGCCATTGGCAATCTTACTTTGACCATTCTTTTTGGCAGTGCATTCCAGGTACTCGCCACTCTCTGAGTTAAAAGGATCCCCTCAGATCCACTCTGAATCACTTCCCCTTTACTCTAAATCTATGTCCTCTAGTTTTGTTCAACTCTAATAAGTGAAACATTTCCTGCAGTCTGCCATATCTAAAACCTTCATAGTTTTATATTCCTCACCCTCTTAACCTTCTCTGCCCCAGGAGGAACTGACCGAACTTCGCCAGTCCCTCATCATAACCCAACTGCTCCATCCAAGGAGATATCCTGGTGAATCTGCTCTGCGCCTTTTCTAGCCATAGCACATGCTTCCTATTATGTTCAGTAGCCTGAAAAACAAGCAGTACCTCAGTTGAGGCCCAACCTGCGTTTTATAACGTTTTGCCTATTTTTGGTTTTAACTAATTTCTGAATATAGCTAGACACAACTGGTCAGGAGCTATGAGGAAAGAATTGTGGTTTATATTGTGTTTTTCATTCTTCAGAACTGCCTTCATAAACCGTGAGGTACTATATGAAGTTGCTATTGTAAGTGGGAAACACAGCGGCCAATTTGGCGCAGCAAGCTCAGTCAGCATGGGTCAATGGATTCTTTGGCACATATGTTGCGAAGTTATGTTTGAAGATCGCAGTGCAGAAATTCTGAACATTTGATTTTTTTTTGTTTGAGTTTCAGTTTTACAGAATTCGGCAGAGTTGCTGGCTCACAGCATTTACAGTGCCATAGACCCGGGTTTGATCCTGACTACATGTGCTGTCTGTACGGAGTTTGCATGTTCTCTCCGTGACTGTGTGGGTTTTCTCCGAGATTTTCAGTTTCCTCCCAAACTCCAAAGGCGTACAGGTTTGTAGGTTAATTGGCTTGGTATAAATGTACCAAGTTCAAATTTAACTGAAACATCCTATTTCTGAATTTGGTAGGTGATGTTGTCATATAAACTCATCGTGTTTAAACTGTTTCTCTCCATCACTTTTGTGCGCTACCCCGGCATATCATACCATACCAAAGTACAACCGGTAGTACAAAACAGAAAATAAACAGAATGCAGAATGTAAGGTTACAGCTGCAGAGAAAGAGAAGATAATAAATGTGCGAGGGCCACAATGGAGATAGATTGGAAGATTGGAAATATATTCTTCGCAAATGACAAAATCATTTATGAGTCCGATAACAGCTGGTAAGAAGCTGTTCTTGAATCTGCTGGTACGTGCTTTCAAGCTTTTGTATATAATTATCTTGTATTCAATATAATATATATCATACATTTACATAGAGTACATATTCCCTTTTTTGAAGAGAGTAATTCAAATACATTATTTACACATTTAAGCTATTTTTCAGATTTTCTCAGTCTCTTTCATCTTCTCAAAGGGATCTGGGTGATTGGCGTTTCATCCACTTCTTGTCAGGAAGAAGGTCTCACTCCATAAATCAATTGTAAAACGTACGTCATCTCTTCCAGGGTCCCCACTGGATCAACATCTGCAACACACTCGGAATCACATAACTCTTCGATAGTTGCTTGTATACCTCCTGCTGGAATTATGATTTATTCGTGTATTATTGATGGATTCTTCTATTTTCACAAAATTGTGCCACATATTTCAAATTTAACTGAAACATCCTATTTCTGAATTTGGTAGGTGATGTTGTCATATAAACTCATCGTGTTTAAACTGTTTCTCTCCATCACTTGAGTCATAATTTTGTTTCTGACAACTGCCTCTCCTGCAGTTTCCTGTCAAGATTTGGCAGAACTAAACTCCATTGTGTTCTGAGTTCTCTACACATTCATAACTCAGTGGTGGTACAACCTGTTGTGTCAAGTGTTGTATTCTGAGTTATGAAAGTTTGTTAATCAAGGTATAGAGTCATAGAGTGATACAGTGTGGAAACAGGCCCTTTGGCCCAACTTACCCACACCGGCCAACATGTCCCAGCTACACTGGTCCCACCTGCCTGTGTTCGGTCCATATCCCTCCAAACATGTCCTATCATGTACCTGTCTAACTGTTTCTTAAACGTTTTGATAGTCCCAGCCTCAACTACCACATCTGGTAGCTTGTTCCATACACCCACCACCCTTTGTGTGAAAAAGTTACCCCTCAGATTCCTATTAAATCTTTTCCCCTTCACCTTGAACCTATGTCCTCTGGTTCTCAATTCCTGGACTCTGGGCAAGAGACTCTGTGTATTTAAATGGCAGAGGAATTAATGTTTTTGAATCACAACGGAAGACACCAGCAAAGTACCTGAAATTCAAGAGAGTATCATTCTTTAGTCTGCTGAAGTGTCCCTAAGCGAAATGCTGTCAGTTCACTTCCCTCCACAGTTGCTGCCTGACCCGCTGGGTTCCTCCAGCAGCTTATTTTTCACTCAAGTTTCCAGCATCTGCAACCTCTTGTGTCTTTCATTGTTTATGTTGAATACCCTGCGATACCTGTTTCTTGGTTGCTTTTTTAATTGGTATCACTGATCTTGACCATCAGAATCCCACATTTCTGGGCCAGGATCTCTTCTTGCTGCTGCTATCGGCCGGGAGCACAGAAGCCAGAAGTCCCACACCACCAGGTTCAGGTGCAGCTATTTTTCTGCAGCTACCAACCTGCACAACTCAAATCCCACCTTGGCAATGGAACACAACGGATCACCATTTGCACCACCATGGACTTGTTTTCTATTTGTGTATTTATGCACATTTTTTGCACTATTTTTTCTTTTCATTATCTTGTAAAATTTATGTGTAACTTATGTATAATTTGTTTTGTGTGTTGTCTGAGTCACTGAGTCTGCGATGCTGCTGCAATTTTGATTGTATCTGCATCTCACCATACTTGCGTATATAACAATGAATATGACGTGACACTTTTAGGATGTTTTGAGAAATACAACTGTCACTCCAGAGAAAGTAATCCAAGGTTTTCCTACTTCTCTAACAGCTAATGCACTCTAATCCAAGCAACATCCTGGTGAACCTCTTCAGGACCGTTTGCAAACCTTCCGACACCAGAACCAGAACCGCATACAATACATCTAATGTGGCCTAACCAAAGTTTTATACAGTCCAATATGATGGGAAAACATTTACACTCAATGCCCTGACCGATGAAGGCAAGAATACCTTACATCTTTACCAGTCTATCCACATGGTTCCATTTTCAGGGAACTATGAACATGAACCCAAGAAACTTTTGTACATCAATGCTCCTAAGAGTCTTGCAATAAATACTTTCCTCTTTCAAATATCCTCCTTAGATGTATTATCTCACACTTGTCTGGATTAAACTCCATCTGCCATTTCTCTCCCCATAATTCTAACTGATTTATATACTACTGCATCATTTCACAACCTTATTCACTATCCACAACTCCACCAATTTTCATGTTGTCTGCACACTTACTAATCAGATTTTCAATTATATAATTTATACACTCTGACCAACATAGATTCCAGCACTGATCCTTGCAGAACACCGCTGCCTGGAGACTTCCATTTGGAGAAATACCACTCCACTTCTACCCTTTGTCTTCTACGAACATGCCTATAACAAAGCCATTTTTGTATCCTATTTATCAACTCGTCAAGGATCCTATGTGACTTAATCTGGACCAGTCTACCATGGGGACCTTGACTAACATCGATGTAGAAATCCATTGCCAGTTATATTTATTACCATCTCAAATATCTAATTCAAATTTGCGAGCCGTGCTGGAATGGATATACTCCAATCTTATGTGACCTCACCCCTAGCTAAAGAGGATAGAAAGATCTTTGTTAAAATCACAGTAATCTCCTTCTTTGCCACCCTCAGTATCCATGGTATTCCTCCCAAAGAACTGCAGATGGTGGTTTACAAAAACAATACAAAAAGTGCTGAAGTAACTTAGCAGCCCAATAAGAATTGGTGTTTAATCTTCTCTACAGCTGTGAGGTGACGGAAAGGGAAGTAAGAAATGGTCCAAATAAACATCAAGAGCACTTTATTAAACAACCGCCTAAAGGAACAGGATTGTTGCTGTGGTTTGCTTACACGCAGGCAGACAGCTGCTGCCCAGTTCTCTCTTTAACTGTGTAGGAACTGTGTAGATGCTGGTTTACACCGAAGATGGGCACTAAAAGCTGGAGTAACTCAGAGGCTCCGGCAGCATCTGGAGAAAAAGAATAGGTGATGTTTTTGGTCGAGACCCTTCTTCAGACTCTATTGAACTTTGTGTCAACGTCAGGAGAGCTGTTGGTCACATGCTACATCTTATAAGGATACTCACGCACTGTTACATAAGGCACACACCTCTGTTACATACATAATCACTGTCAATATCTGTGGTTATTTATTGTAACAAATAAATTTCCATACGTTCAAATATCTGAAATGCTCTCATTCCGAATGATATATAAACCACAGTGTCCAATGTAGTCAGCTCTATTCTAACTACTTGTCTTCTTATGATGCTTCCCCTTCCAAAACCGATGATATCACACCAGGACACGGGAACTTACTGTGTTTGTATCCGTGCATCATATATATGCATTATATATTCACTTATACAACAATGATCATATTATTGTTGGTGGGAATTTTCTGCGACCGCATATCCTACAGTACACGATTTATGAAAGCTTTGAAGTACACTGAATGCAAAATGTCTTGTAAGATCGTGAGGCCATAAAATGGATATTGTTTTATTCAATTTCTTAGAATGAACAAATTAGTTCTATAAAAGATGCACCTTTTAAGAAACATTGTTTGTTTAATCATACCTCATCCATTTCTCTTCACACGCATATATACATCTAAATTGTGAATAACATAAATATTAATTTCAAAATGTTAGCATAAATATTAATATAATGTCGGCATCCACTTTGACTATTTTGCTCTAAGGCAACACATCGGCATAATGCACCAAGAAGATCTTGAGAAACAAGACATTCCCTTTGATTGAGAGGATATGGCTTAAAACCTGTTTCATCTAACCTTATTAAACCAATCAGGTAGATCCATTCTCCTGCCCTTTGATGTTATTCCCCTGGAATATTTATCTTCCTTAGATATTTATGCTGCTCCCATCTGAAAGCTACTATTCAACACACCCTCAGTGCTCTTGAAATAGTAACCATCTATTTTAATTGAAATATTCTCCTAATTTTGCCTATGTACAGTATCTATGGCCAATTACCTTAATACATGAATTCAACCAATGGGAATCATTCCTCCTTTTCTTATTCTATCCAAATGCTTAACAATTTTAACAGGTTTATATATCACTAGACTAAGTGGGACCCGTTGGGTCCCAGGATCACACGGGAGGGCTGGTCCACCAACGCAATATTCCACCTCTCCACCAATTTCAATATTGGTGGCCAGTGGGGGGAGGGGGCTTTCTGGAGCACTAGTATGGGTGCTGTGGGCTGAAGGGACTGGTTTCCAGAGGGCTAGTATGGACATTGTGGGCCGAATGGATTCTTGGGCTGACGGCTCAGTCACTCAAGCCTGTTGTGCTGGCAGCTCCCTCACTCACGGCTGGTGGGCTGGCAGTTGACTCACGGCTATTCCTTGAAATTCCATTTCAAGCAGGGTGCAAGGCCACCAAATTCAAGTGCAATTTCTTACCACTTCAAGCAGGGTGCAAGGCCACCAAATTCAAGTGCAGTTTCATACCACTTCAAGCAGGGTGCAAGGCCACTAAAGACAGCAAATCATGACCTCTCCCTCCTTCATCTTGCAGAGACTGAGCCACACCCACACTTCTGGGTTTTATAGTCCCTCCCCCGCCTCCCACCAGAAGGGACATTGCCTTCATGGCGTGATTGAGAGGAGAGAAAATCTCAACATTTTTTAAACACTAATAACTCTTTTATTTTCCATCGACGGGAAAAATCCTCAGCACCTGATGAGCGGAGGGGGACTCTGAGTAAGATGGTCAAAAATCACAGCCGTACATGGTAGCGTTTTTTCTAAAATCAATATAACGTGCAAACAGGAAGTAGTCAAGATTGGGCTTTTAATTATATAGAAGGCAAGGCAACTTTAATTAGGCAAGGCAACTTTAATTAGGCAAGGCAACTTTAATTAGGCAAGGCAACTTTAATTAGGCAACAAACGCAGCTTTAGCATTTCCAAACCAAAGGCTACACAGCTTTAGCATTTCCAAACCAAAGGCAACACAGCTTTAGCATTTCCAAACCAAAGGCAACACAGCTTTAGCATTTCCAAACCAAAGGGAACACAGCTTTAGCATTTCTAATCCAGGCACCAGAGAGCGATGACTTTTATGTAACGTTGTTTTACATTAATTGTTGCATTTATTGTTGTATCCATCATTACCATGTATACTGTTTACTCCCTAAGCTTCATGTGAACAAGAAATTTCATTGCACATAACAATAAACCAAACTGAACCTGAATCTGAATTTTAATCTAATTTCTAGACTATTTGTTTGAGCTTTTGCTTGTGAATTACTGTTCTCTTTTTACCTTGTTTTTAAAGCCTTTAGGGAACCATTTAAACGCAGCATTAAATAATGTTGAATTAATAGTGTAATTGCCTAATACTTCAGTGCGCCCTTCTCTGC
Organism: Amblyraja radiata; assembly: GCF_010909765.2. Taxonomy (NCBI): domain Eukaryota; kingdom Metazoa; phylum Chordata; class Chondrichthyes; order Rajiformes; family Rajidae; genus Amblyraja; species Amblyraja radiata. The sequence goes on from NC_045973.1 coordinate 20,333,133, forward strand.
ACACTTTATACACATGCAGCTGAATTAAAACGACATCCAGGAACTTTCTCTGATAATTCCCTCACTTTAGTTTGAGCTCACAAACTCTACAACATTACAATTCCCTCTATGGCATTATTAAGAATATCAGGACAACAGATATCAATATACCTTGTGGATATTGGATGCACCGCTCATCTTTAAAGAATAGACCAAGGTGAGAAGGCTACTTTAAGCAAAAATAATATAATCACCTTGATTTGTTCTGGGTTTCTGAATGCTATTGAAAACTACTGAAAGAGAACATGTTGCAAAAGAAGGAGATAATACTTGTGTTCAAGAAGGAACTGCAGATGCTGGAAAATCGAAGGTACACAAAAATGCTGGAGAAACTCAGCGGGTGCAGCAGCATCTATGGAGCGAAGGAGATAGGTAACGTTTCGGGCCGAAACCCTTCTTCAGACTGATGATAATACTTGTGTTGGCTTAAAATTGACTTTGAAATATTTATAACTGAGGTACTTAAGGAAGTGGCTCCAGAAATCGTGGATGCATTGGTGATAATTTTCCCATGTTCTATAGACTCAGGATCAGTTCCTGTGGATTGGAGGGTAGCTAATGTTATCCCACTTTTTAAGAAAGGCGGGAGAGAGAAACAGGGAATTATAGACTAGTTAGCCTGACATCGGTGGTGGGGAAGTTGCTGGAGTCAATTATAAAAGATGAGATAGCCGAACATTTGGATAGCAGTAACAGGATCGGTCTGAGTCAGCATGGATTTACGAAGGGGAAATCATGCTTGACTAATCTTCTGGAATTTTTTGAAGATGTAACTAGGAAAATGGACAAGGGAGAGCCAGTGGATGTAGTGTACCTGGACTTTCAGAAAGCATTTGATAAAGTCCCACATAGGAGATTAATGGGCAAAATTAGGGCACATAGTATTGGGGGTAGAGTGCTGACATGGATAGAGAAGTGGTTGGCAGACAGGAAACAAAGAGCAGGGATTAACGGGTCCCTTTCAGAATGGCAGGCAGTGACTAGTGGGGTACCGCAAGGCTCGGTGCTGGGACCGCAGCTATTTACAATATACATCAATGAATTGGATGAAGGGATTCAAAGTAACATTAGCAAATTTGCAGATGACACAAAGCTGGGTGGCAGTGTGAACTGTGAGGAGGATGTTATGAGAATGCAGGGTGACTTGGACAGGTTGGGGGAGTGGGCAAATGCATGGCAGATGAAGTTTAATGCGGATAAATGTGAGGTTATCCACTTTGATAGCAAAAACAGGAAGGCAGATTACTATCTAAATGGCGTCAAGTTGGGAAAAGGGGAAGTACAACGGGATCTGGGGGTCCTTGTACATCAGTGCAGGTACAGCAGGCAGTGAAGAAAGCGAATGGCATGTTGGCCTTTATAACAAGAGGAATCGAATATAGGAGCAAAGAGGTCCTTCTGCAGTTGTACAGAGCCCCAGTGAGACCACACTTGGAGTATTGTGTGCAGTTTTGGTCCCCTAATTTGAGGAAGGACATTCTTGCTATTGAGGGAGTGCAGCGTAGGTTTACAAGGTTAATTCCCGGGATGGTGGGACTGTCATATGCTGAGAGAATGGAGCAGCTGGGCTTGTACACTCTGGAGTTCAGAAGGATGAGAAGGAATCTCATTGAAACATATAGGATTGTTAAGGGCTTGGACACGCTAGAGGCAGGAAACATGTTCCCGATGTTGGGGAGTCCAGAACCAGGGGCCACAGTTTAAAAATAAGGAGTAAACCATTTAGAACGGAGACGAGGAAACACTTTTTCTCACAGAGAGTGGTGAGTCTGTGGAATTCTCTGCCTCAGAGGGCGGTGGAGGCAGGTTCTCTGGATGCTTTCAAGAGAGAGCTAGATAGGGCTCTTAAAAATAGCGGAGCCAGGGGATATGGGGAGAAGGCAGGAACAGGGTACTGATTGGGGATGATCAACCATGATCACATTGAATGGAGGTGCTGGCTCAAAGGGCCGAATGGCCTACTCGTGCGCCTATTGTCTATTGTCTATAACTGTATGTTTCATAAAGCTGATGATATCCTAGAAAAACATGAAGATTAGGAGCCCTGTAAGTAATGCAGCGTACAAAAAGTTCAAACAATTACATTGGTATCTATATCACTTACATACCTAATTGTAATTGAAATCTTTTTAATACTAATGTCCATTTTATAGCTTAGTGCATGATTTGTTCCACTTGAAAATAACAATGCAATGGAAAAAGTCTATTTCTAAATCTACGTGTACTTTTAAATAACTGTTTGAGTCATAGAGTCACAGAGTTATACAGCATGAAAACAGGCCCTTCGGTATTTTCTATGTCAACCAAGTTGCCTGCCTAATCTAGTAGCATTTGCCTGAGTTTGGTCCAAATCACTCTAAACCTTTCGCATCCAAATACCTCTCCAAATATCTTTTAACGTTATAATTGTACCCGCCATCACCCCTTCTTCTAGCAGCTTGTATATATCTTCCATCCACTGTGCTTCCATGGACCATTTTAAATCTTTCTCCTTTCACCTTAAATCTACGCCCTCTAGTTGTAGACTCTCTGGCCCTGGGGAAAAGACGGTGACGATCCACCTCATCAATGACTTTCATGATTTTAGCCATCTTAAAGGTTGTCCCTCAGCCTCCTTTACCCCAGGGGAAACAGTTCCAAATTACTCAATCTCTCCTCCTAACTCAAGCCCCCCACTCCCAGCAACATCCTTGTGAATCTTTCCTGCGTGGTCTCTCTGAGATGCGATATGCTGGATGGAGCCTTGCAAACTAATGGTCAAACAATGAACAACACAGTGACACTACACTCTGTGTTGTGGTACTTTAATTATAGAAAAGAGCTGACACCATAGGCAGATGCCTCAGGAAACGACCATGGAATAATGATATTGTAGGAAGAACTCCAAATAGCGAATATAAGCAGAGCACTGACTGAAAGCACATTGGCTCATTGGAGCGTGATCTTTGGTCACTCAGCTGAAAAATTGTATCCAGTGACAATGGATCATCATTTGGGAAATAAACTTAGAAAATATCCATTCATAGATGCTCAACCACAATCTCAATGGACAGTTTCTTGAATAACTCAAAGGCAGTTCTCAGCAGACACCTTTATGCTTATCACCCCCCACCTGTAAGAACTGGAAACACAGTGAGTGTAGCCAGTAAAAATAGCAGAGAGCAGTGGCGAATGGTCATGCACCATGCCTCTGGTCAGAGGGGCTCATGACAGAGGAACATACAGTTCACACAGAGAGTGGTGGGTGTATGGATCGAGCTGCCAGAAGAGGCATTTGAGGCAGGAGACATTTAAAAGACATTTGGACAAGTGCATGGATAGAAACGATTTAGAGGAATATGGGCCAAATGCTGGTTGGTTGGACTAGTATAGATGGGGCATCTTGTCTGCATGGTGAAGTTGGTGCCAAAGAGCCTGTTTCCAGTCTGTATGTCTCCATGACTCGAGAGCAGACCCCAGTTCACTAAGACAAGCAAAACAAAGCTGCTTGATGGAAACAGATAATAGAGGTGCAGAGTTTGCTTGACCAACTTTGCAGAGCAAGAACAGCCCAGCAGCGAACCCCAAGACCTGCTGGTCTGAATCTAGAGTGACAGATCATTGACCTAATATCTGAAAAATGCTGTGTTAAGGTAATACACTCAGAGACTGGACAGTTATTTTTGAATGCTTCTTTCTCTCTTTTTATTTTTTGTATTATCAAATAAAGGGGAAAAGAATTGTAGTCAATTTTGCTTCCCTTTTATTGATAACAGTCATATGCCAAGGAATGTGTTCAAAAGGGAACTGCAGATGCTGGAATATCGAAGGTACACAAAATTACTGGGGAAACTCAGCGGGTGCAGCAGCATCTATGGAGCGAAGGAAATAGGCGACGTTTCGGGCCGAAACCCTTCTTCAGACATGCCAAGGAATGTTGTTTTTGATTTGAATCACTGACTATTTTCCTGAGGGTGAGAGAGAAAAAAGGAGTGGGGAAAGAAAGAGAAAAAGGGAGATGTAGGGAGATTCAGTGACAATTATTGAGCAGGTTTAATGGTGCTACACAATATCCTGTGCATTATCTTTTTGGGAAGCATCTTAGTTTAGTTTAGTTTAGAGATACAGCGTGGAAACAGGCCCTTCAGCCCACCAAGTCTGCGCCGACCAGCAATCAACGTACACTAACACTACCCTACACACATTAGGGACAATTTACAATTTTACCAAAGCCATTAACCTACAAGCCTGCACATCTTTGGAGTGTGGGATGAAACCAGAGCACCAGGAGAAAGCCCACACAGGTCACGGGGAGAATGTACAAACTCAGTACATACAGCACCTTTGGATCGAACCCGGGTCTCTGCCGCTGTAAGGCAGCAACTATACCACTGCACCTCTGTACCGCCCCTAGAGAACACTTGACCATGTTAATATAATGCAACTTGGTGTTGTCTGTATTCTGATGTTGAACACTACTTCAATATGGTGATTCAGTGCTCAGAAAGACAACAAAGATGTCTACATACACTAATATAATTGTTTTTAAATTTCTTTGGAAGAGCCTAAAAGTCTGCACAAATGTTGATGAAAAATGATAAATTGTGAACTAATCATATCTGGCATTCTCAAGTTAATCCCTCAACATTCTAAGAATGCGAGGATGTTGAGGTTTTAAAAAAAAAATTATATGTATTTCGCAATCATATCATTTTGTTCCATTGATCGCAAATTTACTTTTGTGATTTCTATGTGGTCTAAAAGAAAATGCCAGGCGGTCACTTACAGAATGAGCACTTCAGTCCTGAAAATGTCTATTGTTTAGGCAAATTGAAGTGTTCGTTATAGCACCAAATAGAAGATTGTGCCCAGTCCTTGTGGACTGCTGTTTATTCCATTGCATTGCACAGGAGGAAGCCATTGGTTTTGAGAACACCTCAATTATTCCAGTACTTTGACCTATTCCCAAGTCACTGCAAATGTCTCCCTTTCATATATGTAGCCAGTCCTCAGTAAAAGCTACTGCTGAAACTGTCTGAAACTCCCAACATCCTTTCAATCCATCTCAGAGCAATTCACTGCATAAAACATCCTACACATCCCATCCCAGCTCCTTTGTCAGAGTCACATTTATGTTCTTTTCATATATTGATTCTTCTGGCAGAGGAGTTTGCTTCCACCTCTCTAGTCCCTCGTGACTACCTTGCTATCAAAACTCTTCTTAATTTTGACAGGACCACATGTTGCATTCGGTGATAGTCCTAGCCTTACCTGCACTTTCAAGAGACTGCCAGTATTAGGTATGTGCAACAACATGCATCTGAAGAAGGGTCTCGACCCAAAAGGTCACCCATTCCTTTTCTCCAGAGATGCTGCCTGTCGCGATGAGTTACTCCAGTCTTTTGTGCCTATCTTTGGTTTAAACCAGCATCTGCAGCTCCTTTCTATGCATTTTGTTCCCGGGAGTGTAAATAACAGATTGTGCCACAGAACCAACAGTCACAAACAAAGATGTCTTCTCCATCTATCAGTCTGAAGAAGGGTTCCGATCCGAAACTCTACCTATTCCTTTTCTCCAGAATTGCTGCCTGACCCGCTGAGTTACTCCAGCATTTGTGTCTATCATTGGTATAAACCTGGTTCTGCCGTTCGTTCCTGCACAAAGATGTCTGCAACCTATTCAAAAACCATTAAGACAGACAATTACTGAGCATTATCTAAAGTGTCAACTTCAATTTATTTGGTAGCCCTGGGGACTCATATGTTTGAATCAGAAGGTCCTCGGTAAGTTCAATTCCGATTCCAGCGATTTAGACATGCAAATCTATTAACAGGGGCCTGAATGGCTTGATTAAACATTGAGTGCCAGAGCCACAGGTGAGGCTGATGGACTGAAGGCTGATTCTGGTTGTTGAGAAAAAGGAACATTTGGAACTGATCTCAATTTACAAGAAGCCTTCCAAAAATCCTTATATAACAGATCATTTATCAGAGAGCAAAAGACATGTGTTTCCTCCAAAATGTTCTTATGAGAGATTGTTGCAGATCAAAGTTGAACTTGAGATCAATGGATGTTTCCTAAGTGTTCGCTGACAGTTGAAGGAAAGGAAAAGTGAAAAAAATGAAAGACAATGTGGCGACGTAAATCGGGCGCATTTGGAATATTAAATTTAGAATAATGAAGACAAATGCAAATGCAATTACAAGAGAGCCTCTGAAAGATTATAGTGCACGTATGGAATCATAGAGATCATATATAATCATTTTTGTGGCAGTAAACCTGCCATCATCACCCGGACAGGCCAGCTTAACACTCGTGTCCTGCACTATTGCAATGCTCTGCAGTAACTGCCATTGCGAGATCCACAGAATCCTCCTTTATAAATGAAAATTCAATGAGATTGATCTTAGGCTGTTACTCAATTCAGGAAGGGCCAGCTATCAACATTCTGTGGTGTAGGAAGGAACTGCAGATGCTGGCTTACACTGAAGATAGACACAAAATGCTACTGTAACTCAGCGGGGCGGTCAGCATCTCTGGACAAAAGGAACAGGTGACATTCCGGGTCAAGACCCTTCTTCAGACTGAGAGTCAGGGGAGAGGGAAACTAGAGGTCTGAAAAGGTAAGCTCTGTGGTGGTCTGCAGTTTCATGAATAATACTCAGCTAAGTCAGAGAGTTGAGGGTTAAAATACCACTCCAGAGTCTGGTGGACAGGCCCTGAGCTGGCTCTGCTGAGGACTGCTAATGCACCACCGTACTGTGTGCTGGATTTCCACAAGATCCAATACTTTGAAGATGAGCAATTGAGCTCTTTCAGTATAATGGTTAATCTTTGACACTCAACCAAGATCTAATGTCACTCTTCAAATGAAAGTGAAAGAACTCCCATGCTGAAAACCACTTGGCCCTTTCATCTATTTAATTGGAGCTTGCAACTTGGCTGACAACATCACAACAGCCCTCAACTAGAGTTTAATGAGAATGTAACTGGCAGTAAAACACATACAAAAGCAAATCGTTCAACACTTTGAACTGAATTCCATAGATTCACCACCCTCTGACAAAATAAATTCCTCCTCATCTCCTTTCTAAAGGTACGTTCTTTTATTCTGTGGCTCTGGCCTCTGGTCCTAGACTCCATCACTAGTGGAAACATCCTCTCCATATTCACTCTATCCAGACTAGATACGTGGTTTTACGAGTTTCTGAATGTTTTTTGTCAATAAAAAACATTTTGTTCAACCTTCCTGGTTTCGCTACAATGGTGACCCCGACGATCCGAATGTTTCTTGGGTCTGAAAATGAACGCCGCCACAACCGACAGCACCGCAACCGACCGCCACGGATCACAGTAAGCGCCAGTGGTGTTACTACCACCATCGCTGGGGTGCGGAGGCCCACTGATGCCATGCTCCCTGCTCGCATCCAGGAAATGCCTCAGCCGATCTTGGTGAGACCACACCTGGAGTATTGCGTACAGTTTTGGTCTCCTAATCTGAGAAAAGACATTCTTGTCATAGAGGGAGTACAGAGAAGGTTCACCAGACTGATTCCTGGCATGTCAGGACTTTCATATGAAGAAAGACTGGATAGACTCGGCTTGTACTCGCTAGAATTTAGAAGATTGAGGGGGGATCTTATAGAACCTTACAAAATTCTTAAGGGGTTGGACAGGCTAGATGCAGGAAGATTGTTCCCGATGTTGGGGAAGTCCAGAACAAGGGGTCACAATTTAAGGATAAGCGGGAAATCTTTTAGGACCGAGATGAGAAAAACATTTTTCACACAGAGAGTGGTGAATCTGTGGAATTCTCTGCCACAGAGGGTAGTTGAGGCCAGTTCATTAGCTATATTTAAGAGGGAGTTAGATGTGGCCCTTGTGGCTAAAGGGATCAGGGGGTATGGAGAGAAGGCAGGTACAGGATACTGAGTTGGATGATCAGCCATGATCATATTGAATGGCGGTGCAGGCTCGAAGGGCCGAATGGCCTCCTCCTGCACCTAATTTCTATGTTTCTATGTTTCGATGATCGCCAGTAGTTATCGCAGTCGGCCAGAAACATTGCTCTATGTCTGGGACCGCCATTCCGGGCTCAGATTCCTAGTGGACACCAGAGCTGAGATCAGCATCTTACCTCCGTCCGGGGTTGATCCGTTCTGGTAAGTGAGGCCCCACACTGACCGCCGTCAACGGCAGCCCCATCCGCACGTATGGCACTCGCACTGTTCCCCTAGTTTTCGTTTCCCGCCATTACACATGGTCGTTTACTATCGTGGACGTCTCCCAGCCATTGCTAGGTGCCGATTTCTTACGGGCCTATTCCCTACTGGCTGACGTCCAGGACAACGGCACCTGGCATTCATCTCCGAGTTTACCACCAGTGTCCGGCACGTGGCGGATAAGCTTAACCAGGTCTTATCTCACCCTGCTATTTATGCCGTGCTGTCCGTTGCCCCGGGCATTGATTATTCTGGACTGGCTGCTGCGCAACGGGATGGGGATGAGATGCTTCCCTATCGCACTGCTGTTTCGGGGTTGGTGTTGGAGGACGTCCCTCTCGGGCCCTCGGGCGTGACAGTCCTTTGCGATGTCTCCACTGGGCAGCCACAGCCCATCATCCCTGCGGTTTGACAACGGCGTATTTTCGACCATCCACGGTCTGGCCCACCCTTCCATCCGGGCGAATACTGCGTTGGTGGTGGCCAAGTTTTGTCTGGCATGGCCTCTGCAAGCAGGTTGGAGCCTGGGCCAGAGGCTGCATTCCGTGCCAGACGGCCAGCGTCATGTACGTGCGCCTCTCCAAGGTTTCGCCGTCCCTCAACACCGGTTCAATCACATTCACATCGACCTGGTGTGTCCGCTGCCGCTGTCCCGAGGTGTCACCCGCCTGCTCACTATTGTGGACCGTTTCACACGGTGGCCTGAGGCAGTCCCACTCCCTGACATCACCGCGACTTGTGCTCGGGCTCTCGCGGCCCACTGGGTTGCACGTTTTGGAGTTCCCGCTGTCATCTCTTCAGGCCGTGGTGCTCAGTTCACCTCTGTCCTGTGGTCGGCCATGGCCCAGCTGTACGGCGCTCAGCTGCATCATACTACTGTGTACCATCCTCAGGCCAACGGCTTGGTCGAACGCTTACACCGGCACCTGAAGTCCTCGTTGAAAGCACGGCTGACGGGCCCTGATTGGGTGGATGCATTGCCATGGGTGTTGCTGGGGATCCACACGGCCCCCCAAGGCGGATTTGGCCACGACATCTGCTGATTTGGTTTACGGCTCCCCTCTGAATGTACCCGGCGATTTTCTTCCAGCGGCTCGGGGGAAGCAGGAACCCCTTTCGTCTGTGCTGGCGCACCTCCGTGAGAAAGTGGGTGGACTAGCCCCTGCTCTCACCTCTTGCCATGGTGTTGCTCCATCCTATGTTCCGTCTGCACTCAAGGACTGCCACTTTGTTTTTCTCCGCAGGGATTCGCACCAGACTCCGCTGCAGCGCCCTTACGAGGGTCCTTTCCGGGTGTTGCAACCCGGCGTCGCAGGGGGATGTCGGGGGCCGGCAGGAGGTCGTTTCGGTGGCCCACCTCAAGCCCACCCACCTGGATGTCGATAGCCCGGTGTCAGTAGCCCAACCCCGTCGTAGAGGTCGCCCGCTGGCTGTCCCGCTTTCACCGGTTGCACCTGTTGTGCCTGTTACACCTGTTATACCCGTCCCTCCTGTCTCCATGTGGTCTGGCCACCTGATTCGGACTCCTGCTCATTTCCTTTCCTCTGATTCTGGGGGGGGGTCCTGTAGCGGCACCTAGTGGCGGGGCTGGGAAGTCAGAACCCTCGTCATTGGTCGGCACTGTCACGTGACCGTTGGGGTTTGTTTGTGGGCTTTTAGTTAATTATTAGCGCTTCTCCCCATCGACAGGAGCTGTGTCCGTTAGCTAGACTAGGTACGCAGTTTTACAAGTTTCTGTTTGTTTTTGTCAAAAAAAAACAATTTCGCTCAACCTGCCTGGTCTCACTACAGTTTGATGAAAGAAATGAAAGAAAATGCGGCACAGTGGCGCAGCGGTATAGTTGCTGCCTTACAGCGCCAGAGACCCAGGTTCGACCCTGACCAGGGCTGCTGTCTGTACGGAATTTGTACTTTCGCCCCGTGACCGCGTGGATTTTCTCCGGGATCTCAGGTCTCCCCTCACACTCAGATGTACAAGTGTGTAGGTTAATTAGCTTTGGTGAAAATTGTAAATTGTCCCTAGTGTGTAGGATAGTGTTAGTGTACGGGGATCGCTGGTCAGCACGGACTCGGTGGGCCGAAGGGCCCGTTTCCGCACTGTATCTCTAAACTAAAAACTAAACTAAAGTTGTAAGATACTCTTTGAGAGAGCCGCCTGCTTTGTCCCACTCCTCTAGTCTCTCCCATAATCCCTTTCATTCAGATTATTTATCCACTTCCTTTATGAAAGTTACTACTGGAGCTACTCCCACTATTCTATTACAACTCATTGGATGAAGCATTTTTCTTCAAAGTTCTCTTTCTTTCTTTTGCCAGTCACTTTAGATCTATGGCTGCAGATGGTCCTGCTGCTGGAAGCAATTTCGTTAATCTGCTATTCAAACAAACTCCTTGCAATTTTTCACACAATTCTTAATCTCCCTTTCTCTGAGCAAACATTCTCTACTTTGCCAGTTCTCCCACATTACTGTTATTGTACTGGCAAATTTCTTCTCTTCAACCAAGAGATTCAGTAGGCCTTAGCAGACTGATCGCTGGTGTATGTGATAAGGTTGTTTAGTTTATGGTTGTTTAGTTTAATTTAGTTTAGAGATACAGCGCAGAAACAGGCCCTTCGGCCCACGAAGTCCTCGCTGACGAGCGATCCCTGTATACTAGTACTACCTTACACACTAGGGACAATATACAATTTTTACCAAAGCCAAATTAACCTACATACCTGTACGTCTTTGGAGTGTGGGAGAAAACTGGAGCACCTGGGGATAACCCATGTGGTCATGGGGAGAACGTACAAACTCTGTACAGTTAGCACCCGTATTCAGGATCGAACCTGAGGTTTTGGCGCTGTAAAGCGGCCACTCTACCCCCACGCCAACGTTCCACCCTTATTGTAGGTATGTTGCAAAACTTACCTTCAGCGGCGCTGCAGTTCTGCCGCTGCCTGTGTGCGTGACTTTGGCGCCTTTGAGAGGGGGGCAGGTTTAAAACGCGATTTTCTCTAGGCTGTTCAAATCGATGTTGTTCAGCCTACTTAGTTACTGACGAAAAATCGCTGCGAAATTCGTTCGCTGCAGGTATTTTTAAACTAAATTGGGTTATTTAATTGTTATAGTAAATAAAAAATCATCCTCTAAAGCCGCGAACCCCGACAACGGGACGGATCTCATGTAGGGGACAACGCAAGGTAGGTTGTTTATTTTTACATTAAAAAGGGCTTCTAAAGATCCCTTTATACAAAATGTTATGTTGCGAGTAGCTGACTTGGGGGCCCATCTGAACCGGCAGTATCTTTCATGCCGACATGGGGTACAAATTCACCGCAATGGCAGCGTTCTAAACCAGTGCGGTCCACAGAATCCCATTTAATGGCTGATTTAAATGGCCATTAATTTACAGCAATTGAACACTAAATCACTTCCATTTGGCCTATAAATTAATGTCAATGAGATTTTAAAATCATGTTTTATTGTGAATTCTTGTGTGAATGTTCTTTGGACACTTAGGCTATTTAAAAATGTTAATCTTTCCTTAAGAAATGGATAGATGTTTAGATCTAGTAATTGAATTTTGGAATTAGCTACAATTGGCTAACTAACTAATTTTACTTCGGAGTCACGTGAGTGACTACGTGAAGAACCCGCTCAGTGCGCAGGCGCGACATTACGCCAGCAGTGCAACAGCGGCTTGCAACGGGAGCTAGGCACTCTCGTTACAGGATGAACCAGACCGTCAGGTGAGTACCCTGAGGTCGGGTTTTCTTTTACAGGTGAGCCTTTTTCTGCTTGTGTTTTACAGGCAGAGAAAAAGGCTCTGGAACAAAACTGTCCCCCGTTTTCCCGTTGGGGAGGGGGGCAGCAACTAGGCGGTAGGAGCGACCCGGTGTTCCGTAATTCCCCGACACCGTGCCGAGGCCAGCCCGCTAGTACCTGAAGCAGCGGGCTGGACGCATAGCCACTCGAGAGGCATCCGGCAGGTGTTTCCCGATGTCGGACGGGACGTCTCTCCACCCGCACGGGGGGAGAGAGAGCCGCCTGAGCCGCTGGAGCGGCTCACGGAGCAGATGCCTGCGAGACGCGCTGCTTGAGGGGCGCTCTCGCATCTACAAGGCAAAAGCTCCAGAAGAACCTGTCCCCCGCTCGACTCCAGCGGAGGAGCGTTCCATTGCAAGGGGGGCAGCAACAGGCGGTAGGAACAAATACCGGGCGCTCCGCTATCCCCATCACCGCGCCGAGCCCAGTCCCGCTAGTGCCTGAACTGCGGGCTGGATGTCTAGCCATCCGAACAGGCATCCGGCCGGTGGCGTCCGATTCGTCGGACGGGGACATGTCTCCACCGAAATGGAGGAGAGACAGCCGCCTGAGCTGCATCCAACAGCAATTGGAGCAGCTCCAGCGAGATGCGCAGAAAGAGCGCTCTCGCGGAGGGAGGTCAGGCACCCCCTCCACAGTGCCTCATGCACTGCCCTTTGCTCCCTCATTACTGGAGGCTAGCATTGGTGACCAGGGCTGGGCTGGTCTGGAACAGGGGCAGGCGGACGAATTTGGGAGTATGCCAGGGGTGCAGGAACATGAAGAGCTGTTGGGTGTGATGGACCGCTTGTAGCAACCCCACGGGCTGGAGCACCGCTGGAACCAAGAATGGCGGCCAGCATCAACCATTACTGGAAAAGGTGCTCGCTGAGGTGCTGAAACAACACAGCACCAGAAAACGGTGAGGCCCTCAAAGTAAAAAGTGTCAACAGCCAAATCTGGGGGCATGTGGGTCACACATCCAGACCCAAGAACTCAAGCTACAGCGGATCCTAAGGCTCCTGACGTCAGCCATCACAGCCTTTGCTCGTTCCGTGGAGACCACGGAGATGGATACCTGCCAGCAGGATGTGCTGGCATTAATGTGTACCACACAATTTGAGATCAACAATCGCCGGAGGGAAACATAAGACCTGCCCTCAATCCCAAATTTGCTGGCTTGTGTAAAGCCCCAGCTGCGGAGACGGACGCGCTGCCATTTGGGAAAGATTTCAATAACAACTGAAGGAGATGCAGGAAGCATCAAAAACCTTCGGCCTAATGAGGGCAGGCCCCGGGACGAGCAAACCAAGACCTCCGATACCCAAGTGGCAGCACCCCACGGCATCCACCAGTCGACGTCCGCAATATGGGACTGGTGAACGCTTGGGGTCCGCACATTATCCCCAAAGATCTTTCAGATCAGGGCCCGCAGCGGACCCTCTGGAAAATGCGCCTCCCCCCAACATCGCCAACACGTCAGAACAAAATCTTCAGGAAAATGAAGAAACAGAATCGCCAATAACCATGGAGGTAGGTGGGTCTGGTCCCTACCAGCATATAGAGAATAAGGGTGCTTTATTAACAGGGGGGAGATTACACTTGTTTAAAGAAGCATGGGGTATGGTCACGAGTGACAAGTATATACTCAACAACATTACAGGATATAAAATACAATTCATGTCAGAAAAAACGCCGCCAGTTCAACAATGGCCCCAAAGGGTATTTCTCCCTCCGTCAAAGAGAAACGTGAGGGACAAGCTGAACTGGTGAGACTTATCACAAAGGGGGTCATCGAAAAGACCAAACATGAACCTTTGGAAATTGTATCGAATATATTCACTAAAACCAAAAAAGATGGTGTCTGTCACATCATCATTGACTTAACATCACTAAACAAATTTGTTAAGTATATACATTTCAAAATGGAGACATATGTTACTGCCAAACAACTGAATTCCAAAGGACACTTCATGGCAAGCATTTATCTTAAAGATGCTTACTATCTAGTACCCATATACAAGGATCATCGCAGATACCTAAAATTTATCTGGATGGTACAAAGCATTGCTTTATGGGCGAACTTCAGCCCAAGATTATTCACCAAAATATTGAACCCAGCCATGGCAATACTAAGAAAACAAAAACATATTGTCATGGCATATCTGGAGGATATTCTGATAGTAGGGAAAACGATGGAATTGGCTGTGGCAGCAGTATCAGCTACAAAACAGCTCCTCGAAACTCGGGTTCGTCCTACATCCAGATAAATCTAAGTTGAAGCCATCCACTATCATGGACTACCTGGGCTTCACAATTAACTCAGTCCATATGACTGTTACCTTGCCAAAGGCAAAAATGGTTGAATTAGCACAATCATGCAACAAATTAATGGTCAACGAGCGACCAACTATTCGACAAGTAGCAAGAGTAATTGGGGAAATGGTAGCAGCATTTCCGGCTACACAATTCGGACCTTTGCACTATCAAAAAATTTTACAGAGAGCAAAGGTACGGGCAATAAAACGACATACAGGTCACTATGATCGTGTCATGAACTTACCCACTGAAGCAATATCAGAGCTACAGTGGTGGGCAGAAAACGTTTGGCATAGTTTCAGCCCTATCTTTATCACTAACCCTACTTTAGTTATTCAAACAGATGCCAGTGCTCAAGGCTGGGGAGCGACTAACTCCATATCCAGCACAAATGGTAGATGGACTAAACTAGAGTCATCATTACTACTTACACTGGGCATTAACTATCTAGAGATGTTGGGCGCCTTTTATGGTTTAAAAGCATATGTATCTAATATGCAGCACTTGCATGTTCGGTTACAAATTGATAAATACTACGGTGATGGCTTATATTAACCATATGGGTGGCATAAAATCATTATCATGCGACAAATTGGTCAACATGATTTGGCAATGGTATGTCGAAAGACATATTTGGCTATCAGCTACTTACCTACCAGGTAAGCTAAACACCCATGCCATGAGAAAATTAAACGCCAGGGTTGCAAGTTTGAACAGACCTTACCTGGAACTGGGATTGTCCAAACAAACCATCACCACCATGTCGGCATCCCTTCGAACATCCACCAAGAGGCAGTACTTAACCACCATCAAAAAAAGGGAGAAGTACTGCCAGGAAACATGGACAACATACGCAACAGCTACAGCCACCAACATACTGGAGTTCCTGACCATCTACACCACGATGTAGGGATCAGCTACAGTGCCATCAACACAGCGCAGAGTGCTCTTTCTGCTTATCTCAAACCAGCGGCAGGACAACAGGCGATAGGATCCCATCCACTGGTGGTAAAACTGATGAAGGGCATTTACAATATCAAGCCCTAAGCCCAGGTATACCCATATTTGGGATATCAGTGTGGTCCTGACATATCTCAGGGAATGGCCACCAGCCAGATCCCCCGGCCTCGAGCAAGCTACACTAAAGACGCTTAGGTTGATGGCACTTGTATCCGCTCAGAGGGTCCAGTCACTACACCTATTGCGACTGGACAACATGATCACAGCTCCAGACCAGATCTGTCGTTATCCAGCGACTGGTCAAACAGAGCAGACCAGGAACACCTAATCCAGTCGTGGCTTACCCACCAGAACCACGGTTATGTGCCATGACCTACCTACTATCCTACATAGACACAACCAGAATATTCGAGGGAGATGAAAAGCCTTGTGGGTCAGTCACAAAAACCTTATGGTGGGGTACGAGCCAAACCATTGCGAGATGGCTCAAGCAGGTGCTAGAAACTGCTGGGATAAACACTAACATGTACAAATTTTATTCCACCAGGGCAGCATCCATGTCGACGGCTAAAGAATGGACATGCCTATACACCACATCCTGGCTACAGCAGGATGGTGGGAAGGGAAAAGACCGTTCAGAAATTTTATAATAAGCCGTTGGCAAAACCTGGTTTATTTGCAGTAAAGATTTATGAACTGCAAATATTTAATTTAAGCCCAGGGGAGCAACTTAATTCTTTGTTGTTATTGTTTAAAAAATACCATTGTGTTTTTCTACAAATAGACTCATTGGTTCATTACGATAACACTTCCTCCCTCAAGAACTTCGGCAGTGAGTGAAATGAAACTGTTACACGGTTTGAAATCACAGAGCTTTGAAATCTTCACGTAGTCACTCACGTGACTCCGAAGTAAAATAGTAAGATTAAACGAGAACTTACCAGTTTGAAGTTTGATCTGTATTTTATGAGGAGTTACGATGAGGGATTACGTGCCCTCCGCTCCCACCCTCATTATATGGATCAAACTAATAAATTGATGTCTCCTTATCTTTACTATGTTTACTTCAAAATAACTGTGTCTATCTGTGATTCCACACCGCTGCTTGGAAGTATGCCGCGCCTGCGCACTGAGCGGGTTCTTCACGTAATCCCTCATCGTAACTCCTCATAAAATACAGATCAAACTTCAAACTGGTAAGTTCTCGTTTAATCTTACTATTATATGCTTTAATTTCAGGTCATCCAAGTAAGATTGTTTAATATTAGTTTCAGAATGCTTCAATCTATAATAACTGAAAATGTCTTTCAGTTCTCTTAATTTTTAATAACGTTATGGGCTTTAGACTGTCCTCGATCACAGCTTTTGTGTTAAGTCAATGGAAAATCAATAGGGAACAAGATGCTAATTTCCGAGTATGAAAATGGCCATAACTTTGTTAATACTGAAGATATGAAAGTGAATTAGGTGTCAAATTAAACTTCTTTTTATGCTTTGTCTGATGGGATAAATTGCAGAGTTGATTTTTAAAATCACAAAATTTTGTAACATTGCTACTTATTGTCGGCCAGTTGGCTTCACTTGGCTGAGGACAGGAGCGGCCACTGAAAATAACCATACAATTACACATGTGAACACAAGAAAATAGGAGCAGGAGTAGCCCACTTGACCTTTTAGAATTAATCATCATGGCCAATATACCTCAAGTCTCAACTGCTCCTCTAGGTCAGACTCCCCAGCTCCCATTTCCATGATCTTTCAAAGTTTGATCAACCTTCACTTTAAGTCTTTCTAATGATCTAACCTGCACAACTCACGTGTATAGTGAATTCCAGAGATTTGTCACTCTTTGCAAGAAAACAATCTCTACTCACCTCAGTGTAAACGACAGCATTCTTATCTTGAAACCATCTTCCCTCTTTCATTACTCTCCCACCAATAGAAAACATCTCTACATCTCGTCTGTGTAGGAAGGACCTGCAGGTGCTGGTTTATACCGAAGATAGACACAAATGCTGGAGCAACTCAGCAGATCAGGCAGCATCTCTGGAGTGTGTAGGAATGAACTGCAGATGTTGGTTTACACCGAAGATATCCTCAAGATTAGCTCAGATGGCCAGGCAGCATCTCTGGAGAAAAGGAATAGGTGGCGTTTCGGGTCAAGATCCTTCAGAACTTCTTCAGAACAGTTTGAAGAAGGGTTCAGACCCGAAACGTCACATATTCCTTTTCTCCAGAGATACTGCCTGACCTACTCAGTCACCCAAGCATTTTGTGTCTCTCTTTAACATCTTCCCTATCATGCCCTCCAATGATCTTGCATGTTTCAATAAGGTCACTCTTCATTCTCATAAAGTTTAGGTTCTTACAAACATTTACAGTAAAGCCACTTGAATTTAGACAGGAAAGTAAACAAACAAAGTGACTTTATGATAACCAGTCAAGTGTCCCTCACATTTTTGCAATCTTGTACCCTTGTGCAGTGAAAATAATGAATGCTAAAGAAATTTAGAAGGTCAGATCGCAGCTGTGGAAAAAGACTTCATGCTTCAGGTCGATGACCTTCATCAGAGTGGGACAAAGTGAATACACAAGTTTGTTCAAAGCTGCACGAGGAGGGGCAGAGAGCACAAAGAGAATGTCTGTGATAGTGGAGGCCAAGAGCATCCAAGTGAACACATATGCTGTTGATGCCATCTAAGTTATGCCCCTGTCCCACTTAGGAAACCTGAACGGAAACTTCTGGATACTTTGCGCCCCACCCAAGGTTTCCGTGCAGTTCCCGGAGGTTGCAGGTGGTTGCCAGAGGTTGCAGGTGGTTGCCGGAGGTTGCAGGTAGTGGAAGCAGGTAGGGAGACTGACAAAAACCTCCGGGAACCGCACGGAAACCTTGGGTGGGGCGTAAAGTCTCCAGAGGTTTCCGTTCAGGTTTCCTAAGTGGGACAGGGGCATAAGGGTTTTAGTTTTTCAGTTATAGTTTTAGAGGTATAGCATGGAAACAGGCCTATCGGCCCACCGAATCCTTACCGACCATGATCACCCATACGCCAGTTCTATCCTACCCACAACGTACCATTTACAGAAACCAACTAATTGGGACGGCGGGGCAGCGGTAGAGTTCCTGCCTAGTGGCGGCGCGGCTCTGGCTGCAGCGGCTCTCCGGCAGTCCTGTTTGTTTTGTGTTTTTTGTGTTGTTTATTTTCGTTTTGGTTAGTCTAGTTTTGGTTTTTAGTTTCTGTTTTGGGGGGGGGGGGGGGTTGAAACGGGGCTTGCTGTCTCTCCCTGCGGGGGAATGCGACTTTTTTGTCGTATTCCCCTTCTCTGCCTCCGTCTGCGCTGAGGCCTAATGGTGGAGCTGGCGACCTCGAGGCTCAGGAGGCAGAGCCCACCAGGACTCGCACTGGGCTCGCTCCCGTGAGGACGACCCGGCTCGGGGCTGGAACAGTGCTTTCATGAGGGGCTGTGACGCTCCCATGAGGACGGCCGGCCCGAGGAAGGAACGGTGCTCCCGTCGGAGTGGCCGAGCTCGGGGAGGTACGGCGCTCCTAGCCCGAGGGAGGAGCGGCGCCCATGTTGGGGCGGCCCAGCCCGAGGGAGAAGCGGTGCCCAGTCGGGGTGGCCCAGCCCGAGGGAGGAGCGGCGCCCAGTCGGGGCGGCCCAGCCCGAGGGAGGAGCGGCGCCCAGTCGGGGCGGCCCAGCCCGAGGGAGGAGCGGCGCCCAGTCGGGGTGGCCTGGCGCGAGGCTGAGACGGTAACGGTACTCGCGTGAGGGCGATCCGGCTCGGGGCTGGAACGGTGCTCCGGTGGCTGGGACGGTGTTCTGGCGGCGGTGGCCTGAGTCCGGGGTTCGGCCGCGGGCCAGCGGCTGCGTCAGCAGGACTGGTGGGCGGCAGCTTCGACCACCCCGGGCCGCGGTGTTTGAGCCGCGGGACAGTTGTAACATCGCCCGGGGGGTATCGCCTCAGCGCAGAGGGAGAAGAGGAGGGAAGAGACTGGAGACCTAAGACTTTTGCCTCCATCACAGTGAGGAGATGTTGGGTGGACTCACTGTGGTGGATGTTAATATGTATTTATTGTTGTTTTTTATTGTATTGTATTGTATTGTATGTATGACTGCTTCAATTTCGTTCAGACTTCGGTCTGAATGACAATAAAGGCTATCTAATCTAATCTAATCTAATCTTACAGCTTTAACAGCACCAGAGACCCAGGTTCGATCCAGGCTACGGATGCTTGTCTGTACGGAGTTTGTACGTTCTCCCCGTGACCTGTGTGGGTTTTCTCCGAGAACTTCGGTTTCCTCCCACACTCCAAAGACGTTCAGGTTTGTAGGCTAATTGGCTTGGTATAAAAATGTAAAAATTATCCTTAGTGTAGGATAGTGTTAATGTGCGAGGATCGCTGGTCGGCGCAGACTCGGTGGGCCGAAGGGCCTGTTTGCTGTATCTCTAAAAACAAAAACTACAAAACTACACATTTTTGGAATGTGGTAGAAAACCGGTGCACCCGGAGAAATCCCACGCAGTCACAGGGAGAACATACAAACTCCGTACAGACTGCACTCGTAGTCAGGATCGAACTCGGGTCACTGCCGCTGTACGGCAGCAACTCTATCGCTGCGCCACCGTGGTGTCAAAGGCTTGCTTGTTCCAGTTGATCTGTCTGGAGAGTGGCGAATCAGGAAATAGGAGGGAGAAGAAAATCCTGGAACTGTGAGAATATTGAAAATACGCATTACATGAACATGCGTCAATGAAGAGAGAAAAACGGAATTAATGTTACGGTTGACGACCCTTCATCAGAACTGGGACATATCTGACAGGTACTGGAATCATGTGCAATAAAGAGACCAGAGAGCTATAATGTGCCTTGACAAAATATGCGTTACTGCTCCTTGAGCCTATGTCAGACTTCATTGGAACAATATAGGAAGATGGAGGAAGAGATCTCAATGGGGATGCAGAATTAAAGTGACCTGTAACAAGTGGAACCATGTAGTGGCCCTTGCAAACTGAATTCAGGTGTCCTGCAAAGTGGTTACTCCATCTGCTTTTAGTTTCTCCAATGTAGAGGAGATGCATTGCAAGCACTGAAAGCAGTACATTAATCTGGAACAAGAGGCACAACAGTAGCTCTTTTACAACTTCCCACTCTCCAGCGACCCAAGAACGCCATGAAACTAAAGCAGAAACACAATTGGAGTTTAGTTTACGTATTCAATGCTCAAGTCATGGTCCCCCTTTACATTTGAGAAACAGATTGGGTTAACACTTTGGAGCACTGCTCTACTGCCAATCTTCTTTAATTAATACACATAATATAGCGGTACAGCAGGTTGTTAGTTGCTAGTTCATCATCATCGCTCTTCTTCTTCTTTCGTGTGGCGTGCACAGCCTAAAGTTGTTGGACAACTTGTTCTATTTGATCTTCCGTTTGTGCACGTCGAGTTGATTGCATTAGTCGAAACAGGACGGACCACGTGAAGGTTGCAATCTTCCAAGACTGCCTAGTGTAGGAAGTGGGTGTTAATATAAAGCATACAGTAAGGTGGGGTTAGTAATGCTATTTCTACTATGATTGGTTCACTTGCAAAAAACAATCTACAGTTTGGACACGCTAGAGGCAGGAAACATGTTCCCAATGTTGGGGGAGTCCAGAACCAGGAGCCACAGTTTAAGAATAGGGAGTAAGCCATTTAGAACGGAGACGAGGAAACACTTTTTCTCACAGAGTGGTGAGCCTGTGGAATTCTCTGCCTCAGAGGGTGGTGGAGGCAGGTTCTCTGGATGCTTTCAAGAGAGAGCTAGATAGGGCCCTTAAAAATAGCAGAGTCAGGGGATATGGGGAGAAGGCAGGAACGGGGGTACTGATTGGGGATGATCAGCCCTGATCACATGGAATGGCGGTGCTGGCTCGAAGGGCCGAATGGCCTACTCCTGCGCCTATTCTCTATTGTCTATTGTCTCCACGTGTGCAACTGACCTGCTGAGTCTTTCAAGTGTTCCTTGTGTCTCTAACTTCAAAGACAATACCAGCAGGAGTAGCAAATACCAATACCAGCAGCAAGTTCACGAGAAAAACAAAACACTAACCTGATCATAGAGAGAAATTACTGCAGCCAAGTCAACAGACTAGGATATGTTAATGCTTAAGTGACACTGGGAATAGAATGATTTATTGGAAAAATAATGCAGGCAAGTTCTAATAGATCATCCAAGTAAAAGTTGAAAAGAAAACTTTATAGAAAAAGGAAAAAAGGGAATGTTCTACATTGTAAGAATAAATGAACTATTATTAGGTATTAGCCCACATCTTGTGTGTCATCTCACAATGGTGCACTGCTGTATATTCTATGTTAGAAAATGTAATTTAATTCCTCAGGACATGTTACATGAGAATGGCAATGAAATAGACTATGAGCCCCAGTCTGTAGGTGTAGTTAACAGAGAGTGCTCTGAAAAAGCATAGACAGAAAATGCTGGAGTAACTCAGCGGGTCAGGCAGCATCTGTGGAGAAAATAAATTTGTGACGTTTTGGGTCGAGACCCTTCGTCAGAAGAAGGATCTCAACCCAAAACATCACCTAGTCATTTTCTCCTGAGATGCTGCCTGACCCACTGAGTTACACCATGATTTTGTGACTATCTTGGGTGTAAACCAGCATCTGCAGTTCCTTCCTACATGCAGTGCTCTGAAAAAACTGGATACAACAGTGACTTTTTTGAAGGTTTACATTATTCCTATGCAGGGCCAAGGGATATACGCAGGTTTTCTCTATTTTCATGAGAGTTTGTCATGCACACTCTGCAGTCTAACAAGCAGAATTTTGACCAGTGGATAATTTGGGGTGGGGTTCAGCAAGCGTTTTATGCTTGACTTCTTTTCTGCAGTTTCCACCAGGGAACAACACCTTCAGTAGAATTGCCCACTGGGACTGCTGTGATTGTTGCAATTTGTTGGAAAAAATGCTAAAAGGGGAAAGATCTATTCAGATCCTTTGAATTCTGCCATGTGTTTGGATCTCATCAGTAGTCATAGGGATAGAAACGACCTCACCTTGAGAGATTTATCAAAATTCAAACAATGAAGATAAATTATCTCTAAAGAGTCACCTTTCAGAACAAACTCCTCAACAAAGATCACCAGGGATAGATCAGTCGATGAGCAAAGGAGCCTCTCGCTTGTGCAGCAAACGTACATTTGGATTAATCCCCTGGATACCTCTTAAGCTTCAGCCGGCACAAAAAATGTTGCCAATTAGTGTATCTACCATGGAGCTATTTGCTTTCGAAGGCACCTGCTGACGTAAACAAAAGGATCAGCCACATGGTAGCGCAGGGGTGATTTTCATGAGAAGTGACTTACTGGATATTTCTAATGCTTTGTTTGCCAACACAATGACATGAATCACAATCACCAGGTGGCCCAGTGGTGCAGCTGGTAATGACTCTGCCTCACAGTATCAGAGACCCTGGTTCAATCAAACCTGTTAAAACAAACTTAACAACAAGCCTTCAAAAGCAAGTAGCTCCACGGTAGGTACACTAATTGGCAACATTTTTTTGGATGATCAACCATGATTACATTGAATGGCTCAAAGGGCCGAATAGCCCACTCCTGCACCTATTTTTTATGTTTCTATGTAAATCCTGACCTCCGGTGCTCTGTGTGAAGTTTGCATGTCTTCCTGCATCAGTTTCCTTTAAAGGTCAAAGAGGTGCAGGTTGCTAGATTAATTGACCACTGTAAATTGCCCCTCATGTAGTTAGCAGGTAGAATCTGGATGGAGTTGATGGGAATGCGGGAAGAATAAAATGGGATTAGTGTAGAAATAGTGTAAAATGGGTAGTTGATGGTCAGTGCGGACATGATGGGCCAAAGAGCCTGTTTCCATGCTTTCATTCATTGTGCTTCTTCTGTCCTCAGATGTTCTCTAAGTAGGACATTACTTCCATGTGGGGTTTATGAATAGAAGGTATCCTAGTTTATTAGCCAATATTTACTGAACACATTAGTGTCAATGTACCCACTGTAGACAACAAAATGCTGGAGTAGCTCAGCAGGTCAGGCAGCATCTCTGGACAAAAAGAATAGGTGACATTTCGGGTCGAGACCTATTCCTTTTCTCCAGAGATGCTGCCTGACTGGTGCAAACCAGCATCTACAGTTCCTTCCTAGACATTAAGCTCAGACTCCCATCTTATCATTCAGATGGGTTCTCATATTGACTTTGAGAGGGATTCCATAGATAACCCCTTTACACCCTGCCCTCCTCCGTTCTCCCACTCTCACTACTTTGATTATTTTGATTTTGTCAATCTTGTTCATTTTCATTGCCTTTTCAACTTGAGCCTCACTGTTGCACCCTATTAGCATGTTTCCATCTTCCAGCACTCTTGCATACTTTACTTCCCCAACCTGGGCTCTGATTATTTTTGTCAGCTTCATTGGCTCTATCTTCTTTACTCCTCCTTCTCCTTCAAACCTCACCACTACATTTAACTAAATTTCCTTTTCTGGTTCCTTTTCTGGTTCCTTGTCTTCACTCTCCGATCCACCAATATTGCTTTTCCTTCTTTTACGGCTGCTCTTCCTGGGACTACCCCGTGTTCCCACGGTTTCCCACTCCTTCTCAACATTTCCTTCATTATCCTCTCCTCCACTGGCCTCCATACCACTAGACCCACTCTCTCCTGTCATTTTGTAACAGCAGGGAATATTGCCAGAGCACCGTTTACCGGACCTATACAGGCCGTCGGCCGATACCCCAATACAATATTTCCCTACTATTACTACTCAGTGTCTCCTCTCTCTCTCTCCCAACCTCCGGACTGGCGCGGTCCCTCCCTGCAGCTGCACTCAATCGACAGCCAAACTCCGTGAGCGGCGTTCAACCCGCTCCTCAATCAACCTGCAATCCACTGCAGCCTCTGCTCAGCAAGCTCCCAGACAGGATTATATTTATGGCCAGATAATTCATTTCCATTGATGTTGCTTCAGGCATCGTTATCGGCCAGAGCTGTGGGGAAAACTTTTCCATTTATATTCAAGGAATGCCATGAGACATTCTGTACACTTATATAATAGGTCTGATCTTGATACAATATCACAATACAGCAATCACAAGGGAGAAGAAGCCTCTTGACCCCATGAAATCCAATAACCTATTTATAACAAAATACCCCGATGAAGAAAAAATAACTAGCCAAGTGGCTAACAGAGGAGAGATAAGAGAAGAGCTGAGTGCTGATACATGCTGTGCATGCATTATATGAAACAATTTACAAATTGCTGCCTGGGGCAAGAGTTAGTTTGGAAACAAAAGCATTTGCCCTTGAAAGAATCAATTTCTTATTTACGAACATAACTCCTGCAATCACCTTTATGCATGTAAAGCTCCCTAAATCTAATTATGTAACTGGCCAGCACAGTTCTCTGCAGTGATACATCAAGGAAACTGGAACAATTTTTACTCAGACTTGCATCTGTACGCTGCTTGTTCTCCATATTTCACAAGCCCTGTCTACGTCAGGCCTTTAAATCAATGTTTCAGGATGTATTTTCTGGAATTACATTCTGAGAATGCCACATTAACCCTTGGAAAATTGCAATGGGCAGCAGACGTCCTTGACTGGATCCCCAACAGAGATTCCTCGGGTGAACACCAGTATTAGTATTGGGAGAGTGAATTAATTAAATCTAGAGCTTTTGCTTAAATGCAATTGAGAAACAAGTCACAATCTTTTTTACGCTAAATTGCACTGAATGAATGAATGGACGAATAAGTTTATTAGCCAAGTATATTCACATACAAGGAATTTGTCTTGATGCTCTGCCCACAAGTAACAACATGACATAGAGTGACAGTTAGGAATGTTCCAAAGTCAGGTTATAGTTCCAATTTCTCCCCAAACCAATTTGAATAATTATCAATAGAAAATCTTTCCACAGCATATTTACTAAGATGATGCTGCATTATTCTGTTCTCATATGATAACATGTTGTTTCCTTGCTGCAGGAAAAATGTTCCCCATGTTCCCCATGTTGGGGGAGTCCAAAGTCAGGGGTCACAGTTTAAGAATAGAGGGTAGGTCATTTAAGACTGAGATGAGGAAAAACTGTTTCACCCAGAGAGTTGTGAATCTGTGGAATTCTCTGCCACAGAAGGCAGTGGAAGCCAATTCACTGGATGTATTCAAGAGAGAGTTAGAAGATATAGCTCTTTGGGCTAACAAAGTCAAGGGATATGCGGAGAGAGCAGGAACATGTTACTGATTCTGGATGATCAGCCATGATCATATTGAATGGAGGTGCTGGCTTGAAGGGCCGAATGGCCTAATCCTGCACCTATTTTCTATGTTTCTATGTTACCTCCTGACTTAGACATTGTGCCCTACGCCACTTAGACCTCCTTCCCTGCACTACCTAGGTCCTCCAACCTGCGCTACCTAAACCTCCTGATCTGCTAAACCATAACATTCCCACCTGCAGTATCTGGAACTCTTAACCTTCAAACCATCGACCCATTGACTCACCACTCCCATCAATGACTACATCTACACTTCACACTACTTCAGAAAAGCAGCAAACATAATCAAAGTCTTGTCCCATCCCAGTCATTCCCTCTTCTTCCTGCTCCCTAAAGGTCCTGACCAACAATACCTAGACTTCCTGACCACCAGTACCTAGACCTCCTGACCTGCACTATCTAGACCTCCCAATCTGCACTACCCAGACCTCCCAATCTGGAAGTCCTAGACCTATTGACCAGCATCAGCTAGACCTCGTGAACTGCTCTACCTGGACCTCTTGACATGCTCCATGTAGTCCTCTTGATGCACGGCCTTGACCTTAGAACCTGCACCTCTTTGACCTCCTGACCTGCTCTACCTAGCCCTATTGATCTGCATGACCTAAACCTCTTCACCTGCATTACCTAAACCCCCTGACCTGCAATATCTCAATTTCCACACCAGCAATTACTAGACCTTTTAATTGTTGACTAGATTGACTGACTAGATCTCCTGACCTGCACTACCTGGACCTCCCAGCATGCACTACCTGGGCATCCAGACTTGCTGTACCTAGACTTCCTGATCTGCAGTACCTCGATCTCCTGATCTGCAATTCCTAGTCCTCTTGACCAGCAGTGCATAACTATTCTGACCAGCAGTACCTGGTCATATAACATTATGCTGACAGTGCCACCTACTGCCCTTGGAATGATCTGGCCATGCACAGAGAGGCTGTTCATTGTGGACAAAGGTTGATTAAAAATCTTGCACATTTGATATTTTTCTATCCTATCCACGATATATTAAAAAGACTTTGAACTGTATCTATTTCTCATCCGGAATACCTGTTTTTCATGTTTCTTCCATGGCAAATTCCTGTCCACACTAGTAGCAGGAAATGCCTGTGCATTGTTGTTATGTAAGAACATAGGCAACAGATGCAAGAGAAGGATGTGTTTACTCCTTGTACCTATTCAAGAGGTTTATGGTACTTTATCTCAATTGCTTTCTTCAAAGTGGTGGAGTAATTCAGTGGGTCAGGCAGCATTTCTGAGGGACATGGGTGGGTGACATTTCAGGTCAGGATGCTTTTTCAGACTTGACGATGTTTCGGTCCTAGACACTTCTTCAGAGTGAGTATTACCCGCTGAGTTACTCTAGCACTTTGTGTTCGTGACTCCAGCATCTGCAATTTCTGTGTTCATGTTCTCTAGAGATGGTGCCTGACCTGCTGAGTTACTCCAGCACTTTGTGTTCTATGCAAGGTTCCAGCATCTGCAGTTCCTTGTGTCTCCTACAATCCATTTCTTCACGTTATCTAAAAATCTATCAGCCTCTGCTTGAATGTACTCACCCACTTGGGTGAAATAAATTCACATATAAATGAAGACAGTCTTGAATTACTAACTCATCATTTTATACTGTGATCCTTGATCAGTCAACCAGGCAAAACTCTGAACTCTGTCTGAAGAAGGGTCTCAACCCAAAATGTCACCCATTCCTTCTCTCCAGAGAAGTTGCCTGTCCTGTTGAGTTATTCCAGCTTTTTTTGTCAATCTTCAGGCAAAACCTCACCCTGTATCATAAACAGCATAAACATTCTGTACATTTAAATGGCATCATCTCTCATTATTCTAAACTCAAGTAAGTCTAGAGCCAATCTGCTTAATCTCTCCTCAGATGACAAACCTACCATTCCAGAAGTCAGTAATGTAAATCTTCACTGCACTTCCCCTTTCATAATGCATCCTTACTTGATAAGGAGACCAGATTTGTATACGACATTTCACATATGACCTCATAGGCCCTATATAACTGCAGTCACATGTCATTACCCTTCCACTAAAATCCTTTTGCTGTTAAGGTGAATATATAATTCTTCCTAACTGCTTTCTGAACTTGCACCTTAACGTTTCATCTATCTAAATACTCCCGGGTCTCTCTGAATTACAATATCTTTCGGTCACTAGCCATTTAAAAATGTTTGGCACTTCTATCTTCCCTTCCATATCCTTAAGGGCCTGTCTCATGTAACGAGTTTACTCCAAAACCTCTGCCGAGTTTAAAGGACCTTAAAAAAAAGATTTTGGTAATCTCCGAACTCCTATGACCTTCCACGAATATGCTCGTGAACTGGAGTGACAGAGGTCACGTGCTGATGTTGACTTAAGCTTGTTTTTTCACTCACTTTTTTTCTCTGTCCAGCTGCCGATCTACGAGTACCCACGAATATCTACGAGTACCCGCGACTACCTACGACTACCCTCACGGCCTACTACGGTCCGCCCACGAACTAACTACGAGTAAAAAGTAGCAATTTTTTCATCCTGACTATTTTTTTACTCGTGGACATTTTTCCTCTGGATGAAAATAATGTCCCGACTTACCGGATGCCCCGTGTACCTACGGTTAGCATAACGAGCTGCTACAAAATATCCACGAACTCCTACGGCCTCCTACAGACTCGTTACGAACATTCTGCGAGTTTGAATTTGTGAATTACCTCGTACAATGGGACAGACCCTTTATGTTTTTTTCACCCGGCTTTATATCATCAGATATTATACATATCCAATATACCTGTTATATTACGTCCTCTCAGAATGATCAATTTATGGGCATTCTGCGCACAGACAAGCATTGGGGATGGATGGGGATGGGGATGGGGATAAGGATGGATTTGCCTGCTGCTGTAGGGCTCAAGCCATCTTCTACCGGGTGGGAATGGACATTTCTTTGTGGTCCTAGTCCATTGTTCCCTGAAAATGGCAACACATGTAGATAGGGGGGTGAAGGATTGGTAATGCATTTGGATCATCTAATTTTGACCAAACATACACAGGAAAATGGCAGCGACATTAGAAACATTTAAATTCAGAGTGATCTAAGGATGCAAGTTCATAGCTCCCTGGAAATGCAGCAGAGGTGGATGGGATGGTGAAGATGGTTTAGTTTGCTTGCCTTCATAGCGGGGGTATTGAGTATAAGAGACACGATATAATTATACAGTTGTACAAAACATTGATAAGTACATGAGTTTTGTGTGCTGTTCTGGTCACCACATTATTGAATGAATGTGGAAACACAAGAAAGAGATTTAGCAGGATGGTGCTTGGAATGGAGGGCTTTAGTTACAAGGAGAGTTAAGATAGGTTGGAATTGTTCTCACTGGAGTGGTGGAGAGATGACCTTACTGAGGTTTAGAAACTTACGAGGGGCATAGATAGATAGCATAGATAGTCATAGTCTTTTTCCAAGGGTAGGGAATCTAAAACTAGAGGACAAAACTTTAAGATGAGGGGGAAAATATTTCTAGGTCCTGAAGGGTGAGTTTTTCACACAGAGAGTGGTGGGTATATGGAACCAGCTGTCAGGGAAACGGGTAGAGGTGCCAGAAAAACGACTAGAGGTGCATGCAATCAGTGCTAAAAGAGCATTTGGACAGAGACATGGGCAGGAAAGGGATAGAGATATATGGCCAACTACAGGAAGATACAATTAGTGTCGATAGGGTCGGCATGGGCGAGTCTGTCCAAAGTGCCCAATTCCATACTGATTCTATGAATCTGTTGGAAGCCATATAGCATGTTTGCCTAATGTTCAAGATATATAGAATATAAGATATGGGATGTTATGTTGCAACTTACAAAAATGTCGTATTATTTGCAGTTCTGGTTGTCACACTACAGGAAGTATATGATTGTGCTCGAGAGAGAGTACAGATGAGATTTAGAAGGATGCTGCCTGGATTTAAAATCTTTAGTTATAAGAAATTGAATAGGGTATTCTTCACTGAGGAGAAGCTTGCTGGAGGGATTATAAAGTTATGAGAGGGCAAATAGTCAGATTCTTGTTCTCCTGGTAGGGGTATCAAAAACAAAAAATGATAGGTATAAAGTGAGAGAAAGGAACTTTAAAAGGGTTTGTAGTTGAATGTTTGTTCACACTGAGAACAGTTGATATCTGGAATGTGCTGCCAAAGGAGGTGGTAGAATCAAATACAATTACTATGTCTGAGAAACATTTAGACAGTCATTCAAATAGAAGGCATAGAAGGATTTGGACATAATGCAAACAAATGGGTTGGTGTAGATGGGCATGGATATGATGGGCTGAAGGGCTCAATTCTGTGTTGCACAACTCTATGAATTTCCATTGGCCCATGCATTTCTAAAGGTGACCCACATACAGGAGTGCAGGATTGCCACTGGGCCTTGACGAACAATAAGTGGACAGTGGATGGAGCCTACCTGCTGTCTGACCATTGATACTTCCATAAGACCCAGGTCATGTCCACACACAGCCAGCCATCAATGGACATCCAAAGCCGTCTCTGGGTGCTCTTTTTTCCTCCCACATCCCAAACATATGCAGGATGGTAAATAAAATGGCCACAGTAAGTTACCCCTAGAGCGTAGTTGAGTGGTAGGATCAATGGTAATGTGTGTGAATAAAGTGGGATGAGTGTAGGATCACCGTAAGTAGGTCAGTATGGATTTGGTGGGCCAAAGACCTGCTTCCATGATGTATAACTCTACAACTAAGGCAGAGAGCGAGAGAGAGCGAGAGAGAGCGAGACAGAGAGAGAGAGAGAGACCGAGATTTTTGATTAGTACGGGTGTCAGGGGTTATGGGGAGAAGGCAGGAGAATGGGGTTAGGAGAGATAGATCAGCCATGATTGAATGGTGGAGTAGACTTGATGAGCCGAATGGCCTAATTCTGCTCCTCTCACTTATGACCTTATGACTATAGGATAATATTCTCCAAGAGAGAAGTATTTTGATATGTATAGAAACATAGAAACATAGAAATTAGGTGCAGGAGTAGGCCATTCGGCCCTTCGAGCCTGCACCGCCATTCAATATGATCATGGCTGATCATCCAACTCAGTATCCCGTACCCGCCTTCTCTCCATACCCTCTGATCCCCTTAGCCACAAGGGCCACATCTAACTCCCGCTTAAATATAGCCAATGAACTGGCCTCGACTACCCTCTGTGGCAGGGAGTTCCAGAGATTCACCACTCTCTGTGTGAAAAAAGTTCTTCTCATCTCGGTTTTAAAGGATTTCCCCCTTATCCTTAAGCTGTGACCCCTTGTCCTGGACTTCCCCAACATCGGGAGCAATCTTCCTGCATCTAGCCTGTCCAACCCCTTAAGAATTTTGTAAGTTTCTATAAGATCCCCTCTCAATCTCCTAAATTCTAGAGAGTATAAACCAAGTCTATCCAGTCTTTCTTCATAAGACAGTCCTGACATCCCAGGAATCAGTCTGGTGAACCTTCTCTGCACTCCCTCTATGGCAATAATGTCCTTCCTCAGATTTGGAGACCAAAACTGTACGCAATACTCCAGGTGTGGTCTCACCAAGACCCTGTACAACTGCAGTAGAACCTCCCTGCTCCTATACTCAAATCCTTTTGCTATGAAAGCTAACATACCATTCGCTTTCTTCACTGCCTGCTGCACCTGCATGCCCACTTTCAATGACTGGTGTACCATGACACCCAGGTCTCGCTGCATCTCCCCTTTTCCTAGTCGGCCACCATTTAGATAATAGTCTGCTTTCCTGTTTTTGCCACCAAAATGGATAACCTCACATTTATCCACATTATACTGCATCTGCCAAACATTTGCCCACTCACCCAGCCTATCCAAGTCACCTTGCAGTCTCCTAGCATCCTCCTCACAGCTAACACTGCCCCCCAGCTTAGTGTCATCCGCAAACTTGGAGATATTGCCTTCAATTCCCTCATCCAGATCATTAATATATATTGTAAATAGCTGGGGTCCCAGCACTGAGCCTTGCGGTACCCCACTTGCCGGTATGAGCAAGAAGGGGATTAACTGAATTTTGTAGCCTCTTTGTGTCCTGCGTTATCATGTCACCCCACATGACCTCCACCACATGACTCCCTTAAACCGGGCCCGCTTCATATATTCCAGGATTCCCAGATATAATTTACCGTTGTGAAGAATTCCAGGATAATTAAATACAGATGTATTTTACTGAGTTTTATTCTTACCGCAGCTCTGTTAAAATTTTGGAGGTATCTCCTTACAAAGTGCAACCACAAATGACAGCAGTGGCGTGTTTTTGACTGAATCCACCAAGGCTCAATTTTCCCAAAGCAAATTTCCAGCTTCTATCTGCCAGCTCCTGAGTGACTGTTAAAATACAAGATTATAATAGTTATCAAAGTGTTATTTGAGAAATTGGTTTGGATTCAAAAAGTTACTAGGATTTGGATTTTTATTAATATTGTTCTCAGTCCTGATGGAAAAAGCAGACATAAAGTTCTTGGGCAGGAATATATATTGTATCAGTGATTAACTAAGATGGAACAAAGTCATTTATTAGGAAGAACAAATTGACTCTGAGTTTTGTGGGCTGTGGTCAAACTGTCAGACATTTTCCCTTCACCCACAGCTTAAAATATTTCACTGCTGCCAAATGCTGTAAATACAATTCACCAGCATTGTGGCTTCTGAGACCACTGTACATGGTCAGTCATTGCACCTTCCAAGTTAGTGAGCTTCGAGGACCAGAGAAAGAAACAAAGTGGATGAAAAGAAAAGTGAAACAGAGTGAAATTAGAAACAGGAAGATTTTACAAGAGAAGGAGAATGTGGATTAAACAAGAGAGAGAAAAAGGGAGTGGATGAAAATGTAAGTAAAGAAAGTTTTGTTAAATTAGACTTGACCAGGTATGGACCCGTTGGGCCCGTCCAGGGGCGGAAAACCCGGGGGGGGGGGCCAGAGGGGACACGTCCCCACCATGTTTTGATAGGTGGGGGACATCCCCCCCCAAGTTTTTGTTATCCCGATGTGTGTGTGTGTGTGTGTGTGTGTGTGTGTGTGTGTGTGTGTGTGTGTGTGTGTGTGTGTGTGTGTGTGTGTGTGTGTGTGTGAGTGTGTGTGCGTGTGTGTGCGCATGCGCGCGTGGCCGCCAAAAAATGGTGTCCCCCGTCCCCTCCATGTTTTGATAGCGAGTTCCGCTCTTGGCCCGTCCCCCAAGGCAATGTGCCATCACTGACCCAAAGCCACCAGGCACGGCTGACGGGGTCCCGTTGTGATGCCAGAGATCCCCATTGTGAGTCACGATAAACCCTCCCCCGACTGCGCAGGCGCGCTGGCAAGTGGAAGCCAGCCAAAGTTCATAACCTGTAAAATATAAGATCAATGTGAACGCATCTCACTCTCCCTCTTCATTCCTCTATTTCCCTCCTTCATTATCCTCCTTTTCCCCACCCTCCACCGACCCTCCTCTGCCTCCTCCCCTCACCCACTCCCTCCCCTCCTCTCTCTTCCCCCTCCGCTCCGCCATTACCTCGCCATCCCTCATCCTACCTCTATCCTCCTCCATTCCCCCTCATCCCCCAGCACTTCCTCCCCCTCTTCTTCACCCTCCATCTTCTTTCCACTCTCCTCCTCCCCCCCCCCACTCCTTCCCTCACCTCTCCCTCCCTCCCTCTCCTTTCCCCTACCCTCAGTTACTCTGTCCCTCCCTCCATAACCCCTCTCCCCTCCCTACCCCCCACCTCTCCCTCTCCCCCGCTCCCCCACTCCTCACCTTCCCCATCCCACCCCCCCACTCTCCCTCCTCACATCCCCCACTACCCTCCTCTCCCTCTATCCTCCACTCTCTACCTCCCCATTCCTCCCTCATCTCCCTCTATCCCCCCTCCTCCCCCACTCTCCCTCCTCGCCTCCCCCACTTTTGCCTCCCTTTCCCTCCCTACCCCTCTCCTCTCCCTCTATCCCCCTGCTCCCCCACTCCTCACCTCTCCCTATCCTACCCCCCACAATGAATATCATGATTTTTTTTGAATGATACCTTCCCCCTATCCCATCCCCCACAATGAATATCGTGCTTTTTTTAAAATGAAATTCTCAATGAAAATCGCATTTTTTCTTTAAAATAACCTAAACACAATGTTAGCTGTTAATGAAACCGAAGAAGTTGATTAAAACAGATTTTTTTGAAAATCACGATTTTTTATGTAAATGACATTCGTGGTCCCATTGTGACGTCATTGTAACACGGCTGATGGGCAGGGCAAGTGGAAAAGTGGTTTGAAAAGTGATTTTTGTAAAGCTTAAAATGTCAACAACTTGTAAAATATACCATCAATCTGAACGAAATTTGTTTCATTTACATGAGTAAGGTGGGCCAAAAATTGTTGTGCTGTCGTGTACCGTTTTTGCGGGATTTTAGGATATCACGCTCACGCACACACGCACACATACAAACAAACAAGATGAGAGTTTTAGTAATATATATAGATAGATATTCCACAAGAAAAGGATGCCACAACTTCAGTAGTTCCTATACATTCAGCGAGATGGTGTGGGCTGTAAATCTCATTGCTGAATGCGTGTTGAGAATACTTTCTGCAGGGGATTAATTTCTCATTCGCAATGGCACAATTTGTTAATGCTCAGGAAGAGGTAGATTCTAACCTGCCACGCTTTGCCAGCCTAATGGCACACAAACCTTCATAGACATCTAGGGATTAATTGGACAGAAGGAGGCCATGCTAAGGCAAGGGGGAGCGATTTATGTTAATCCCAAGCTCTTGATTCACAGCTGTGAGCACTTCCAAATAGCTTTTTCAGTGAGGCTTTCTGCCTCCAATGCACATTTTGGACAGTGAGTTCCTAAACCCCACGTAATCTCTCATCTACAGACAGTTACTGTAAATCTACCTCCATTAGCTGGCAACCTATTAGGTAAGGAAACAATTCTCCTATTAACCATATAACCATATAACCATATAACAATTACAGCACGGAAACAGGCCATCTCGACCCTTCTAGTCCGTGCCGAACACGTATTCTCCCCTAGTCCCATATACCTGCGCTCAGACCATAACCCTCCATTCCTTTCCCGTCCATATAACTATCCAATTTATTTTTAAATGATAAAATCGAACCTGCCTCCACCACCTTCCCTGGAAGCTCATTCCACACAGCCACCACTCTCTGAGTAAAGAAGTTCCCCCTCATGTTACCCCTAAACTTCTGTCCCTTAATTCTCAAGTCATGTCCTCTTGTTTGAATCTTCCCTACTCTCAGTGGGAAAAGCTTATCCACGTCAACTCTGTCTATCCCTCTCATCATTTTAAAGACCTCTATCAAGTCCCCCCTTAAACTTCTGCGCTCCAAAGAATAAAGCCCTAACTTGTTCAACCTTTCTCTGTAACTTAGTTGCTGAAACCCAGGCAACATTCTAGTAAATCTCCTCTGTACTCTCTCTATTGCGGGCCCTTGCACATTATTGATAGAAATAGTGTCTTGCAGAGAATGGATTGATTGCACTATGTTCACTATGATTGCAATCTTGGAGCAGAGACATTATTCTGTGGGGCCTGGTACAACTGACTCAGAGGATTATTGTTTTTGAGAAGACAGCGGACTGCAAAAGCTGTGGTTCTGTGAGGTCTAGCACAAAGACATTTCTAGTGCGGCACGGTGGTGCAGCGGTAAAGTTGCTGCCTTACAGCGCTTACAGCGCCAGAGACCCGGGTTCAATCCCGTCCACGGGTGCTGTTTATATGTAGTTTGTACTTTCTCCCTGTGACCATGTTTGTTTTCTCCGAGATCTTTGGTTTTCCCCCACACTCCAAAGACATACAGGTTTGTAGGTTAATTGGCTTTATATAAATGTAAATTGTCCCTCGTGTGTAGGATAGCGTTAATGTGCGGGGATCGTTGGTCGGCGCGGTCTCATTGGGCCAAAGGGCCTGTTTCCACTCTGTATCTCTAAACTAAACTAGAACTAGGGGACATAGTTGCAGAATAAGGGGGGGCTCTTTTAAAACTGAGATGAGGAAGAACTTCTTCACCCAGAGGGTGGTTAATTTATGGAATTCACTGCCCCAGGGAGCAGTGGAAGCAGAAACGTTAAATATATTTAAGACTAAAATAGATGGTTTTTTAGCTGCCAAGGGGATAAGGGGCTACGGGGAGAGGGCAGGGATATGGACCTAGGTATGGTTAGTATAGTAAGACCTGAGTGATCTCCTGGACAAGTGTCGATCGCCTGGATTGGGGTCGGAGAGGAATTTCCCGGATTTTTTTCCCGAATTGGACCTGGGTTTTTATCCGTTTTTTTGCCTCCCCCAGGAGATCACGAGGTTCTTGGGGTGGAGAGGGGTGATAGCGGTATAAAGGGGAGGGTAGTGTCTTGTGTTCTGTGTCTTGTGTCTACTGTTTGTGGGTAAGTGTGTCTGTTTAGTGTTCAGCCATGAGCGAATGGCGGTGCGGGCTCGACGGACCTGGTGGTCTACTCTCGCACCTACTTTCTATGTTTCTATGTTTCTATGTAAACTAAACTAAACTAGGGTTGCTATGAACAGTGAGATGTCAGCTGACTGCTCAGTACTTTAACCCCTGCAGCTTTCGTCCTGGATGGCTGTATTCAAAGGGCCTCAGTCACCCAATATACATAAGGAAGCTTGTTTTTCAGCAGTGTATTCTATGTAAAAGTTCTGCGTGAATGTCCAGTGTCATTTGTCTCTAGGCATGTTCAGTCTTCAGCCGTTTAGTTACAGTTCCATAGTTTCCATAGTTTCTGATATGTTCAGTTTTCAGTCTGCAGATATTTTAATGCATTGCTCTGATGCCGTATAACCGTTGTGCTTGAATGAAATGTTTCAAAACGCTATGACTAGACTCGGCAAATCATTAAGAATTCATTGATCCTACACATATGCACCTTATCATGGCCTCTCATAATTATATACATCAGTCCGGGGTGGGGGGGGGGATAAGGCAGGAGCAGATGTGCCTGAGCAAATAGGGAGATGATTCAGACATGGCACCAAACACCACTGGGCTGAATTTGATCATTCTTGAGTGGAAGCGAGTCTTTGAATGGAATGTAAAATACAGTATAGAGTCATTGACCCAGGCAGTTAATAACATTAGATATAGGAAAAAGACAGATGGTAGCTGCCTTGTGAGATCCCTGATTTTGCTCTGGGCTGTTATTCATCTATGAAAGTATTAACTTCAATAAATATAACTATTCATTTCTAATTGAAATGTCTATTCTTAATGCAATTTCTTGATCTCCATTTAAGATATACAACCCACATGACATGTTGGTGTATGCCAGCATCTGTGCTCAGTAACCTTCTTCCACATTCTCCATCTTTGATCACTGGTCATTAGTTTCAAAGAGTGTGCTCCATTCAGAGTCCACATGTGACTTCCAATCATGCTGCTAGGAAAGTAAACCAGGGGAGATTTGGTAAGTGGGGACTGTGTGTTTACAGTTGTTATGTCCAAAAGTCAAAACTTCCAACCCCACCCCTTCCCATGTATTTCTGTGGGAACGCAGTTGGATTTTAGTTAAAAGACTGTTTACTGAGTTCTTTTGGTTTTATGCACAGCATTATATAATGCGTGTAAAAGATAAAGTCTGAGAAATTCCAGAGAAAAGTGCTTCTATCTTCTTTATTTAATGGCATGATTGCAGTCATCATTGGGTTGCAACATGCAAGGAGGCTATTCTGCCCATTGATCTATATATGAGGAATCCATCTAGTCCCATTCTCCGCCATCCCACTTCCAAATTCTTGCAAATTCTTTCTTATCAGGTATTGTGTCCAGCTCCCTTTTCTATGCCACAATTGAATCAGCCTCCACTACAGCCTCCACTACTGCCCCAGTGCATTGCAGATCTTGACCAATCCTTGCATTCAGACATCTTTCCTCAGGTTAGTTTTGGTGTAGTTTGGTTTAGTTTAGTTTAATTTAATTTAAATTAGTTTAGTTTAGTTTAGTTTAGAGATACAGCATGCAAGCAGGCCCTTCGGCCCACAGAGTCCGCGCCGACCAGCGATCCCCGCACACTAACGCTATCCTACACACACTTAGGCACAACTCACAATGATACCAAGCCAATTAACCTACAAACCTGTACATCTTTAGTAGCTTTCCCAATCACCCTCACTCCTATTCTTGACTCTTCCATAAGGGGAAGCGCTTCTCTCTATGACCTTTTTGATTTGGAATACTTCTGTTGGGTTACCTCACAAACTACTCTGTTTAAGAACATTCCCAGAGTCACCAGTTTATCAACATAACAATATCCTTCATCTTTACACCCTATTTAAAGCCTTTACATATTTCCTACAGTGTCATGTCTAGAACTGTACAGTATACTCCTCCTGCAGCAGAACCACTGTTTGACAAGTGTAGAAAGGAAATGCAGATACTTTTATACCGAAGACAGTTACAAAGTCTGAAGAAGGGTTCCCATCCAAAATGTCACCCATTCCTTCTCTCCAGAGATGCTGCTTAACCATTGAGTTACTCCAGCATTTTGTGTCTATTGCTGTTTTATAATGTTCATTACAACTTCTTTGCCGTTGCACTCTAGACCTTGATTTATAAACCTCAGATCACCATTTGCATTTTTAACCACTTTCTCAACTTTGCCACTTTCAGTGACCGGTGACACAAGAGACTGCAGATGGTGGAATCTTGAGTGCTGGAGAAATTCAGTCTGAAGAAGGATCATGACCTGAAACCTAGTCTGTCAATTCCCCTCCACAGTTGCTGCCTGACCCATTGAGCCATAGTCATACAGTGTGGAAACAGGACCTTCGGCCCAACTTGTCCAATCTGACCAACATGCTCCATCTACACTAGTCCCACCAGCAGTTCCTCTGGTGCTTTGTATTTAACTCAGCTTCAGACCCATGATCTTTGCTCCCAAACCCTTTTTTTGATACTCTGTGAACTAAAGGGCACAATGGGCTCTTTAGTTCATAATGACCATTCTCATTTTTCTGAACAAAATATAACACTTCACATTTTTCTGTATAAAATTGTTTCTGTAATTATTCAGCCAGAGCATTAGCCATTCCCTGACTTCTTAAAATCTATTGCAAACAGCATCACAGCTTTGTATGCCTAAAAGTATTCCATCGTCTGCTATTTGTAACTTGTACAGACAAATCAATGTCATTCATATTTATTAAGAAAAGCAATCCTGCTTCTGGGAACTCTGCTGTACACTTCCCTCCGTAAAGCCTGTTTAAATCACTCGTTTAATAGAAACATAGAAACATAGAAATTAGGTGCAGGAGTAGGCCATTCGGCCCTTCGAGCCTGCACCGCCATTCAATATGATCATGGCTGATCATCCAACTCAGTATCCCGTACCTGCCTTCTCTCCATACCCTCTGAACCCCTTAGCCACAAGGGCCACATCTAACTCCCTCTTAAATATAGCCAATGAACTGGCCTCGACTACCCTCTGTGGCAGAGAGTTCCAGAGATTCACCACTCTCTGTGTGAAAAAAGTTCTTCTCATCTCGGTTTTAAAGGATTTCCCCCTTATCCTTAAGCTGTGACCCCTTGTCCTGGACTTCCCCAACATCGGGAGCAATCTTCCTGCATCTAGCCTGTCCAACCCCTTAAGAATTTTGTAAGTTTCTATAAGATCCCCTCTCAATCTCCTAAATTCTAGAGAGTATAAACCAAGTCTATCCAGTCTTTCTTCATAAGACAGTCCTGACATCCCAGGAATCAGTCCGGTGAACCTTCTCTGCACTCCCTCTATGGCAATAATGTCCTTCCTCAGATTTGGAGACCAAAACTGTACGCAATACTCCAGGTGTGGTCTCACCAAGACCCTGTACAACTGCAGTAGAACCTCCCTGCTCCTATACTCAAATCCTTTTGCTATGAAAGCTAACATACCATTCGCTTTCTTCACTGCCTGCTGCACCTGCATGCCTACTTTCAATGACTGGTTACCATGACACCCAGGTCTCGCTGCATCTCCCCTTTTCCTAGTCGGCCACCATTTAGATAATAGTCTGCTTTCCTGTTTTTGCCACCAAAATGGATAACCTCACATTTATCCACATTATACTGCATCTGCCAAACATTTGCCCACTCACCCAGCCTATCCAAGTCACCTTGCAGTCTCCTAGCATCCTCCTCACAGCTAACACTGCCCCCCAGCTTAGTGTCATCCGCAAACTTGGAGATATTGCCTTCAATTCCCTCATCCAGATCATTAATATATATTGTAAATAGCTGGGGTCCCAGCACTGAGCCTTGCGGTACCCCACTAGTCACTGCCTGCCATTGTGAAAAGGACCCGTTTACTCCTACTCTTTGCTTCCTGTTTGCCAGCCAGTTCTCTATCCACATCAATACTGAACGCCCAATGCCGTGTGCCTTAAGTTTGTATACTAATCTCTTATGTGGGACCTTGTCGAAAGCCTTCTGGAAGTCCAGATACACCACATCCACTGGTTCTCCCCTATCCACGCTACTAGTTACATCCTCGAAAAATTCTATAAGATTCGTCAGACATGATTTACCTTTTGTAAATCCATGCTGACTTTGTCCAATGATTTCACCACTTTCCAAATGTGCTGCTATCCCATCTTTAATAACTAACTCTAGCAGTTTCCCCACTACCGATGTTAGACTAACTGGTCTGTAATTCCCCGTTTTCTCTCTCCCTCCCTTCTTAAAAAGTGGGGTTACGTTTGCTACCCGCCAACCCTCAGGAACTACTCCAGAATCTAAAGAGTTTTGAAAGATTATTACTAATGCATCCACTATTTCTGGAGCTACTTCCTTAAGTACTCTGGGATGCAGCTTATCTGGCCCTGGGGATTTATCGGCCTTTAATCCATTCAATTTACCCAACACCACTTCCCGGCTAACCTGGATTTCACTCAATTCCTCCAACTCCTTTGACCCGCGGTCCCCTGCTATTTCCGGCAGTTATTTATGTCTTCCTTAGTGAAGACGGAACCAAAGTAGTTATTCAATTGGTCCGCCATATCCTTGTTCCCCATGATCAACTCACCTGTTTCTGACTGCAAGGGACCTACATTTGTTTTAACTAATCTCTTTCTTTTCACATATCTATAAAAACTTTTGCAGTCAGTTTTTATGTTCCCTGCCAGTTTTCTTTCATAATCTATTTTTCCTTTCCTAATTAAGCCCTTTGTCCTCCTCTGCTGGTCTCTGAATTTCTCCCAGTCCTCCGGTATGCTGCTTTTTCTGGCTAATTTGTATGCATCATCCTTCGCTTTGATACTATCGTTGATTTCCCTTTGTATCCACGGATGCACTACCTTCCCTGATTTATTCTTTTGCCAAACTGGGATGAACAATTTTTGTAGTTCATCCATGCAGTCTTTAAATGTCTTTCATTGCATATCCACCGTCAACCCTTTTAGAATTAATTGCCAGTCAATCTTGGCCAATTCACGTCTCATACCCTCAAAGTTACCTTTCTTTAAGTTCAGAACCATTGTTTCTGAATTAACAATGTCACTCTCCATCCTAATGAAGAACTCAACCATATTATGGTCACTTTTGCCCAAGGGGGCACGTACAACAAGACTCCTAACTAACCCTTCCTCATTACTCAATACCCAGTCTAAAATAGCCTGCTCTCTCGTTGGTTCCTCTACATGTTGATTTAGATAACTATCCCGCATACATTCCAATAAATCCTCTTCCTCAGCACCCCAGCCAATTTGATTCACCCAATCTATATGTAGATTGAAGTCACCCATTATAACTGTTTTGCCTTTGTCGCACGCATTTCTAATTTCCTGTTTGATACCATCTCCAACTTCACTACTACTGTTAGGTGGCCTGTACACAACACCCACCAGCGTTTTCTGCCCCTTAGTGTTTCGCAGCTCTACCCATACCGATTCCACATCCTCCAAACTAATGTCCTTCCTTTCCATTGCGTTAATCTCCTCTCTAATCAGCAACGCTACCCCACCTCCTTTTCCTTTCTCTCTATCCCTCCTGAATATTGAATATTGAATATCCCTGGATGTTCAGCTCCCAGCCTTGGTCACCCTGGAGCCATGTCTCCGTGATCCCAACTATATCATAGTCATTAATAGCTATCTGCACATTCAACTCATCCACCTTATTACGAATGCTCCTTGCATTGAGACACAAAGCCTTCAGGGCATAGACTTGAAATGTTCACTCTGCTTTTGTCTCAACAGATCCTCCACCAAAATAGAATTGGTGTAAATGTGTAGACACAAATTGCTGGAGTAACCCAGCGGGTCAGGCAGCATCTCTGGAAAAAAGGAATAGGTGACGTTTCATCTGAAGATGGGTCTCGACCTGAAATGTCGCCTATACTTTTTCTCCAGAGATGTTGTCCGACCCGCTGAGTTACTTCAGCATTTTGTGTCTATCTTTTGTGTGAACCAGCACCTGCAGTTCCTTCCAACACATTGGTGTATATGGGTGATTGATGGCCGGTGCAGTCTAAGTAGTGGTAAGGAATTGTTTCCACGCTGTCTGACTATTTGAAGTATTTTCTGTCTTTATTCCTTTCATCATTACTCTATTTCTGTTGCTAAGGCAATTTCCCACCCAGTCTCTTTTACTCCATGGCTTTGATGAAGAGCTTGTCTGATTATTAAATAGGTGAAGTGGAATAAAAGTGATGTTTACTTTGAAACCCATTTGTAACATAGTCAATGAAGAAGGTTTCGGACCGAAACGTTGCCTATTTCCTCCACTCCATAGATGCACCTGCTGAGTTTCTCCAGCTTTTTGTAGGTTACTTGATAACAACAGATAACAATGATTGTAGGTTACTTGATAACAAGGGGCTTTGTTGGGCACATCTATTAGAGCTGTTGAACTCACCTCCCTTCACCTTTGCTAATTGCAGGTGTACAACTCCAAATGAAATTGCAATCAGGAAATGTCACCATCTGGAGATTACAATCTAATGTGAGAAAACGAGGATGACTCACGAGAGAAGGAATGGATGATGTTTTGGGTTGAGACCCTTCTTCAGACTGTTGTCAAGGGAGCGTGAGATACATAGATAAGGAAGTGTAAGGTGTGAAAATAGGACAAAGGGAATAGAAATCAAGGAAAATGTAGAATAGATCATTGTTAGCTGGGAGAAGCTAACAACAAAGCAAACAGAGATAAAGTGTTCAAAAAGGAACTGCAGATGCTGGAATATCGAAGGTACACAAAATTGCTGGAGAAACTCAGCGGGTGCAGCAGCATCTATGGAGCGAAGGAAATAGGCGACATTTCGGGCCGAAACCCTTCTTCATAATAAAGTGTAGTTGGAGACAGTAAGACTGGTCGGAGAACTGGGAAGGGGGATGGATGAACAGTGAAAGCAAGGGATACCTGAAGTTAGAGAAGTCAATGTTCATATCACTGGGGTATAAACTACCCAAGCGAAATATGAGGTGCTGTTCCTCCAATTTGCGCTGGGCCTCACTCTGACAATGGAAGAGGCCCGGGACAGAAAGGTCAGTGTGGGACTGGGAGAGGGAGTTAAAGTGTTTAGCAACTGGGAGATCAGGTAGGTTTAGGCGGACTGAGCGGAGGTGTTCAGCAAAACGATCGTCGAGCCTGCGCTTGGTCTCGCCGATGCCAGGAGTTGACACCTGGAACAGCAGATACAGTAGATGAGGTTGGAGGAGGTGCAAGTGAACCTCTGCCTCACCTGAAAGGACTGTTGGGATCCTTGGACGGAGTTGAGGGGGAGGTATAGAGACAGGTGTTGCAGGGGAAAGTACCTGGGGAAGGGGTGGTTTGGCGGGAAGGGATGAGTGACCAGGGAGGTGCAGAGGGAATGGTCTCTGCAGAAAGCGGAAAGTGGTGGAGATGGGGAACCCACGTTCCTTAAAGAATGAGGACATCTCCAATGTCCTGGTATAGTTATGGACATCCAGTTGACCAATGGTGTGCACTGTAATCAACGGCAGACAACAGCATGTGCTTGGGTTAATCTGAATTAATTTGTGTTTCTTTAATTTCTTTAGTGCTGTACTCCAATACACAGGCAAAAAGCAATCTTCAATTTTTAATATGCAATGCATTTTTATGTAATGTTGCCCCTTGTCTGGACCTCGAGTCCGTAATAAAGTTTATTATTATTATTATTATTATTATTATTATTATTATTATTATTATTATTATTATTATTATTATTATTAATCCCTTTAGGCTATCCTCACAAAGGCAGTTAAAGACCTGTCCAGTACTCCCGATGTGGGACTTGTACTGGTGGAAAGCCTTTGCAAATCTGGAACTCAGTTTGTTGTTGCAGGATATAAAGCCTCCTATGTGCTCTTGAACTAGAATAGTTGCTTATGATAAACATCCCATGACTGTTCCCAACAGTGACAAGCCTCTCTTCACTGCTTTTATTATCTTCCCTCGCTGTTGCAGGGTTTCATAACAATACTGGACTGCGTTGGCAAAAGACATATCTGCCTCACAATTTGGGTTTGTTGGAACTCTCAGCCCTGCAAGGCAAAGCCTTAGATTAAAAGCCTGATGTATATGCTAATTTCAGTAGGAGAATTTCATGGAACAATTATATTTCATGCTCATCCAGTAGCTTGCTTCAGTCCTTTGTCGAGTTGTACAGAAGTAGATAGCATCAATAATCTTAGCATTGCATGAACATTTCATGAATTTAACCTTTTTTTTAAATCATCTCTTCAAGCTACTTTAGTTTGGTTTAGTTTATTATTGTCACATGTACCAAGGTACAGTGCAAAGTTTTTGCTTGCGTGCTATCCAGTCAAAGCATAGATAAATACATGAATACAATGAAGCCGTCTATAGCGTACGGATAATGGGGATAAAGGGTAAAGCTTTAGTGCAAAATAAAGTCTGATAAAGTCCAATTAAAGATAGTTAAAAGGTCTCCATTGAGATAGATGGGAGGTCAGGACTGCACTCTAGTTGCTGAGAGGATGGTTCAGTTGTCTGATAACAGCTGGGAATAAACTGTCCCTGAATAGGAGGTATGCGTTTTCAAACTTCTGTACCTGTTGCTTGATGGAAGAGGAGAGAAGAGGGAGTGACCAAGGACCAGGGATTATGCTGGCGGCCTTGCCAAAATATCGTGAAGTGTAGATGGAGGCAATGGAAGGGATGTTGGTTTGTGCGATGGTCTGGGTCACGTGCCCAACTTCTTGCAGTCTTGAATGACGCTGACTGTGTT
Source organism: Amblyraja radiata (assembly GCF_010909765.2). Taxonomy (NCBI): domain Eukaryota; kingdom Metazoa; phylum Chordata; class Chondrichthyes; order Rajiformes; family Rajidae; genus Amblyraja; species Amblyraja radiata. The sequence goes on from NC_045973.1 coordinate 20,377,970, forward strand.
GCATCCCAGTAAAATGCTTTCTACCACTGTGTCATCCTCTAAAGTTTTACACACCCCTATTCGTCATTATTGTTCTCCAACCGTGCAACTTTGGGCTGATGCTCTCCAAGAGCAGCCTATTACCTCCAGGCTGAAGATGGTTGAACGAGATAGGATCATAGAACTACACAGCACAGAAATAGACCTATCGACGTGCCAAGTTTGTAGTGACCGCAAGCAACCTATTTACACTAATCTCATGTGTGAATTCCCCACATTCTCATCAACTCCCTCTAGATTCCATTACTCACCTACACACTTAGGGCAATTTATAGTTGCCAATTCGTGTGCGGACGTGGCGTCGAAGGACGAGAAGCCGAAGCAAAGAAATGGAAGCCAAATACCCGAATGGAAACAAAGCCGAAACGCCAACCAACCGAAAGGGTGGGACGCCTAAAAACCAACTAACCAAACGGCTGCGTCGCCTAAAAGCAAACTCACCGAAAGGCCGCTCTGCCGAAACACCATCTACCTGAAAGTCTGCATCACCTACAAGCCAACGAACTGAATGCCGCTCAACATAAAAGTCAAATAATGGACATGACGTTGCCGGGGGGCGGGACTTGTCAGCGATTGGTCCAGACCCCCGCGTCCAACACATCACTGGCCGGTGGAGACAGGAGGGTGGGGGTCATTTTCCCACACAAGCCATAGGTGACTGGACAATCTGAGCCACAGCACCAAGTTGTAAGCGACCGAAGGTGCGCATCCCTCGGGACAGCCCCAACTCTCCCACGGCCACGGCTGCCCTCCGCCTCGTCTCCCCATGCGGCCGCACTGTGACGGGCTGTGGGTCAGGTGGAGTGGAGTTGTGGGACAGGCTGGTCCCTCTGCCCACCCAGAGTCACTGACCGCGATGCACTGCCAGCGGACCCCAACCCCCACACCAGGTGATTCCAACCCCCTGACCCTGACACCCACACCAGGTGATTCACCCACACCCCGGCTGCGTGAACAGATGGCTCGGGGCATAGTAAATCGCTTTTAAAACATGCGGGGGGACACACATTACCTGGCAAGCCAATGACAAGTGTGCATGACAACAAACAATTTTATCTCCTCCCACCCCTCCCCCCCCCCCCCCCGTGACAACAAGAAGCACGTGTGTGGAACGCACACAAGCTCCCACGCACAAAACACCAAATAATCTGTAAACTGTTTTAACCGAAGATGGACACAAAAAGCTGGAGTAACTCAGCGGAACAGGCAGCATCTCTGGAGAGAAGGAATGGTTGACGGTTCGGGTCGAGACCATTCTTCAGACCTGAAAACTGAGTCTGAAGAGTCTCAACCCGAAACGCCACCCATTCCTTCTCTCCAGAGATGCTGCCTGTCCCACTGAGTCACTCCAGCATTTTGTATCTATCTTTGGTGTGACAGTTGTCTCATTTCATCGGCTTCATGTATTGCGCGCAGGGAATTGCTGTTGGAAGAAGATAATTCTAAATGGACGAGAGAGACGTCGGTCAGCAGGCAACGGGGGGGACCATGATGATTCAGCGTGATGATTGGAAGAGGGAGGTGTCTGTCAGAGGCGGAAGCAGGGGGGTGGGACTAAGGATAGAGCGCGGTGATTGGAGGAGGGAGGCGCCCTGGTGGAGCAAAGATCATAGTGCGGAGCTTGAACCGGCCCGTTCGTGGGGCCTTTCATCGCCCGGCTCGTCCCGGCCGGCCGCAGGATCTTCTACCGCCCCGCGGTCAAATTGCTGTGTCGAGGTGATCGAGGCTCCCGATGTTGGCCCCGCGAACGGGCCGATTGAAGCCCCACGATTCGGGGCGGACAAAGCTGCTGTTGCTGGAGTTCGGAGTCGGTCACCAACCAGGTCAGCTCCCGATGTTACCGTCCACAGGGCCCATTGCCGAAGCCCTGCCTGTGTGCGCATGCGTGCACGGCCGCCAAGAAATTGTGTCCCCCCCCCATGTTTTGATAGCGATTTCCGTGCCTATGTGTAATGTTATTTACTGAATTCACTCCTACAAAGCCTGGCGCTCACGTTTGACACGTTCCCCGTCCTTCGCTTTTCGGTTAATGGAAAGAGATTTTCTCTATCGATCCAATAAATTCCTTTTAATTAATTTCTGTACATGTCATGTCATTTAATGATTGATGTTCTTCGACATCAAATCATTAGTCCTCCTTCGCCTTCAACTTTTCATCATTTTGTAAGTACTCAGTTCCCTCATAAAGTGGGTGCTCTCAGATATTCCTTTGTAAAAATCTATTTGCTACAATTTTGCTCATTTACTTAATTTATTCCTAGAAATTCAATGCTACCACCTACACTGCTCACACTGCTGTCTATCTTTGAGTCATCAACAATCCTGGATACACTACTCTCCATTCCATCATTTATAAATATAATGAATAGTGCAGTCCCATTAAAATCTTGACAAGCACTACTAGTCATATCCTGTCAATGTGAGCACTCTCCCATTATACCTACTCTCTCAATCAATTTCACAGACAGATTAAGAATTTGTTTTCACTTCCATGAATTTCAACTTTAGCTAACAGCCTCTTCTCCGTTCCTTTATCAAGTGACTTCTGGAGGTCATATTAATGACACTCAAAGACACACAGTGGTTAGTGCTGCATCCTCACAGCTTAAGGGACCCGGCTTCTATCCTGACCTCCCATGTTGTGAGTGTGTGGAGTTTGCACGTTCCCATGGTGAATGTGGGTTCATGGTTATGTGGGAGGGAACGGGATTATTCAGAGTTGGGATGGAGTCACAGAGTCATGCAGCACAGGAACAGACCCTGAGGCTCACCACATTCATGCCGACCTTTTTGCCCATCTACACTAATCCCATTTACCGGCATTAGGAACATATCTATCTATGCCTTGTCTATTCAAAAGTCTGTCTAAATACCTCTTAAACACCAATGGGTTGAATGGCCTCTTACTTTAGGAGAACTATGAAATTCCCTGTCTGCTGTTTTAAGCATCAAAACTCAAACACCACATGCCCACTTATAAATTATGCTTGTTCGCTCTGACCATCTGAAAAGCTTCAAGGCAGTGTCATCCTAGCCTTCCTTCTAAATGGTAGCAATTACCCAGAAATAAATATTGTAAGACAAAAAGTGACCCACACGATTTTCTGGATACAAGGGAATGTTGCTGAATGACAAGGACTTTGGAAAGTTATAGTTATGACCAGGCTGCAACATTCTCCTAATTCCATGGCTCGAGCCCCTCTTATACAACTCTTTATTTGTACTTTAAAACCTCTCACACCAGAAAAATCAGACTCTGAAAGGTCCCGTCCCGAAAGGAGAAGCTAGACAAATGAGTGGCGGAGAATGAAATAAAAGGGTATGTTGGGTTGGAAATAAGTTGATTGCAGATATGAAAGAGGCATGACTGCCAGTATTGGCTTCATGAGCCAAATAAATTATTTATTTATTATAAATATATATGTAATTCATTTAGACCCAGTTCTATGTCCTTTTCCCATTTCCTTCTAAAATGATTATTTTAAAATATTTATTTATCTCATTTTGCAGTGGACTTTCTTCCACCGTCATCCTCAACAGTACCACCTTCTCTGCATAAAATCATTTTTCCAAATCTTTATCTTTGACGATAATCATAGATGTATGCCTTTTCACCATCATTGATCGGCTGAAATCATCTTCCTTGTCAAAAAATTGAATTACCTTGAGCATCTCAAAAATAAGTTTCTTGATTCTAATGAATTAATACTGGTCTAATCTTTCCTCATAGAATAAGCATCTCACTAAATCTCTTCTGCACATTATTCATAATGTTCACATGCTTTTTGAAATGCTCTGCACTGGCAACAATATATCAACCAATGATGTGTACAGTTATCACATCACTTCTGCTTTTAATAAGTTGCAAACCCAAATGTCATTTATATTTTAATAATTTATCCATCTATTCCTAATTATAAATATTTCTCTGTTTTGAACTTTCTTAATATCTTTGTTTTTCTGTTATATTACGTTTCACGGTAGCGCAGTGGAAGAGTTACTGTCTTACAACAGCAGAGACCCCGGTTTGATCTTGACAACGGGTGCTGTCTGTACGGAGTTTGTACGCTTTCCTTGTGACCACGTAGGATATCTCTGGGTGGTCCCGTTTACTCCCCCATTCCAAAGACGTACAAGTTTGTAGATTAATTGACTTCTGCAAATAGTAAATTGTCACTAGTGCGTAGGATAGTGCTAGTGTATGGGGTGATTGCTTGTCGGCAAGGACTTGATGGGCTGAAGGGTCTATTCCCGTGCTGTGTCTCTAAAGTCTAAAGTCCGAATGTATCAATTCAGATTTCACTAATTTAAAGTGAATCACATCACATCCAACTATGTCCTGTTTTCACGATTAAGCATATATTGTTTGCAGAATCTGTTGACATATTTGGTAAACTGTTAGTCTTAGCACTAATCTCTGAGAGATACATCTGTTTACACTTCTGGTCTAAAAAGAACATCCAATTAGCTAATAATTCAATTGTCCAACGTAGCCAACTTCCAACAAGCTCATGCTGTTCGTTCAAAGTTATCAGTAAGTCTCCATACAATGCCTCATCAAATTAATTTTATAGAAAAATATACAACGCTTAGAGCATTTTCATCATCAATAGATTACTACACGTGAATAATTATGTTGTAATTCTCTACCTTATAATTCTGAGAATTCAAAATTCTTCCATCTCTGGATCATTGAAAGTTCCCCATTCTTTGCCCCACTATTTATAGCTGGACATTTGAACACTGAAGCCCCCCTTCATTAGCCTCTCTAACCCCATCCCCTCTGATAAAAATATTAATTAAAACCCCATCTTTGTCTTCAATTATAAGGATAAGATTCTGTGTATTAAATAACCAATACACTTCCCCTAAGAATCCAGATATTTTTATACCCCTTAATTTTAATCTACTTCCTGAAGTTTCCTTCTTTGCCTCAATGTCAACATCTCTGTTTCTGTTGATGACTTGCATTTCCTTCCATTAGTCCCAAAATAGCTCAAACAAAGCTTTGATTTTTACATTTAATTAAATTCATTTAAAAAAAGCAAACATTCATTTGATTCTACATTACAGCCTCCAGGTGTTTTACCTGTTACCCAATTTCAAGAAATACCATCCTATCCATTGAAATACCCCCATTGCCTCTGCTCAAACTACCACCCTGGTTTATACACATTTCTCCCTCCATCTCCCACCATTGCAGTCACACTGCTAATTTCCACTCCTCCGTATGCTTATCTCCCATCCCCAAGACCCATATTCCCGTTCCCTCCGTGCCTTCCATTCATATCAGTCCTTCCGGCTTTATATTTCACTCCTCCTTCACTTATCTGACACCGTTTTGATTACTGTTCACCTCTAGCCTTTGTCACTATCTCCACCCATCTGCAAATCACCCCCCTCCTCTCACCTGTATTCATCTATAACTTGCCAGGCTTTGGTCCACTCCCACTGTTCTTTTCCAGCTTTCTCCACCATACTCCATCAGTTTGACCCGAAATGTCACCTGTCCTTTCTCGCCACAGATGCTGCCTAACCAACTGAGTTCCTCCAGCACTTTGTTTTTAACTCGATTCCACCACCTGCAGTTTCTTGTGTCTACAATGTTCGGTTTAAATCTAAATAGACAATTGCCAGTCATGCTCAGTAGTTCAAGCAACATCTGTGGAGAGAAAATGATTTATCTTTTCTGCTCAATGATCTTTTACCGAACTGTTCTGTTCTGCTGCTGCCTGACCCTATACTTGTTTCAAGGACTTTCTATTATTTTACAGCTTTCTATCATCTGCCTATTTTTGCTTCAATCAATGTTAGAACAATAGGTTTATCATCCTCTGAACTTATCCCTCGTTAAACAGGCACATTACATTGGCAACTCTCCAGTTTACTCAGCTTCAACTTCATGTGCACAGTGTTTGGAGCTTCATGGTCTGAGCTTTCACTGTTTATGAACAGTGTCAGATCCTGGACCTTCTCTTCTCTCAGTAATGCTTCTTGATCTATGGTTTTCATGTATAGGGTTCCAAGCTTCTACTTGACCCCAACTAACAACACCACTGACCAAGTGAGTTAATTCTTTAACTTGGTCATAGCTGACAGACTCTGCATGAATGGTGAATGAGCCAAAATAGTCAATTTTCCAGACTAATGGGGGTTATTTTTATTACAACTTCCATGAGATCATACTCACTTTTTAGGCGCTAAAGAGTACTTACAGATCTCCTTATAATGGATTTTGGTTATAGCAGACTGTCTTTAAGAACACAGGCTGCTAGTTGCACCGCGGAGACCATTGAAACTGACAAGCAATTGAAATTGACCGAAGAAGTCTGAAGAGTTTTAGGAGTCTGAAGAAGGATTCCAACCCGAAACGTCACCCATCCCTTTTCTCCAGAGAAAAATGAAGCAGTACAAAAAATGTATTAAGATATATGTGTTCTGTATTATTGTAATTTACCGTACTTCTAATAAAAATATTTTTTTTTTTTAAATAAAAAATAAAATTATTTTCATTTTCGATGCATAAACATCAACACAAGAATGATTTGGACTTAGACATTACATTCGACTTTAGTGATACAGCATGAAATCAGGCCCTTCAGTCCACTAAGTCCACGCTGACCAGTGATCACCTCATGCTCTAGCTTTATCCTACACACCAGGAACGATTTTACAAAGCTAATTAACCTACAGACCTGTACACCTTTGGATTGTGCGAGGAAACCGGAGCACCCAGAGAAATCCCACACGGTCACAGGGAAAATGTACAAACTCTGTACAGACAGACCCTGTAGTAAGAGTACACGCCAGGTCCCTGGCACTGTAAGGCAGCAACTCTACCCATATGCCACTGTGCCATCCCAGATTATATGGGGATGTTGGGCAAAAGCAGGTGAGAAAGATTTATGAATGATACAATAAATGTCACAATTGGCACTAGCTTTGCTTTTGCAGCAAGTTAGGTCAACTTAGGTCAACTTAGACAAACACACTTCACTCTGGCAGAATCTGTTCAATGACGCCAGAACCCTTTACATCACAGAACCAGCATTCAGAGACTCTTGACTTATTGTCGCTCAAGCACTGGGAACATGACGACAAGATTGTAATTCCAAGTTCTTTAATAAGGCTGGTGGATGTCTGCAGGGTTGTTTTTGAGATGGTCATGGTCTGGAGGACTAATTGTGAATACTGCACTATTGTGCAAAATATTCTAGAGAGACACTGCTCTGCAGTTCAGCACGCAATACTGATTCAATAAATTCTGATGGCTAAAGATTCAAGGAGCTAATCTTCTTGGTCTTCTTTCAGTTCCCATCTCCCCACTATCACATAGTGCAAAACAGGAAGTCTAAGCTTATAATCCATTTTACCAGTGGAAAAGAATAAAAATGTTGGAAATTTATAACAAAAGCAGAAAATGTTCACCAGGCAGCATCTGAGCAGAGAGAAACAGAGTTACCATTTCAGGTAGATGTTTATTCACCAGTAATGAGAAAGATTAGAAAACCAAATATAATTTAAGTTGCAGAGTCGGATATTGAATATGGAGATGCAAGGAGATATATCTGTGAGTGAGAAGAATGAGAGGAACTGAATAACACATGTTGTGTGGTGCTGGCTGAGAGAAGGCAATAAAGGCTTGTAATCACAATTGATCAAGGTCATAAGGTCATAGGTGATAGGAGTAGAATTAGGCCATTTGGCCCTTCAAGTCTACTCCGCTATTCAATCATGGCTGATCTATCTCTCCCTCCTAACCCCATTCTCCTGCCTTCTCCCCATAACCTCTGACAATTGTACTAATCAAGAATCTATCTATCTCTGCATTAAAAATATCCACTGACCTGGCCTCCACAGCCTTCCGTGGCAAAGAATACCATAGACTCACCACCCTCTGAAGTAAAGACATCTCTCCTCATCTCATTTCCAAAAGAACGGCCTTTAATTCTGACGCTATGACCTCTAGTCCTAGACCATCCCACTAGTGGAAACATCCTCTCCACATCCACTCTATCCAAGCCTTTCATTATTCTGTATTTTTCAATGAGGTCCCCCCTCATTCTTCTAAACTCCAGCAAGTACAGGCCCAATGTCATCAAATGCTCATTATAGGTTAACCTACTAATTCCTGGTATAATTCTGGTAAACCTCCTCTGGACCCTCTCCAGAGCCAGCACATCCTTCCTCAGATATGGTGCCCAAATTTGCTCACAATATTCTAAATGCGGCCTTACCAGCGCCCTATAGAGCCTCAACATTACATCCCTGTTTTTGTATACAAGCCCTCATGAAATAAATGCTAGCATTGAGTTTGCTTTCTTTACTACCGATTCACTCGCAGATTAACTTTTTGAGAATCCTTCACCAGCACTCCCAAGTCCGTTTGCACCTCCGATTTCTGGATTCTCTCCCCATTTAGAAAATAGTTTATGCCTTTATTCCTACTACCAAAATGCATGACTCCACATTTTGCTACACTATATTCCATCTGCCACTTCTCTGACCACTCTCCCAACCTGTCCAAGTCCTTCAGCAAGGCCCCTGCTTTCTCTACACTACCTGAACTTCCACCTATTTTCGTATCATCCACAAACTTGGCCACAAAGCCTTCAATCTCCTCGTCCAAATCATTAATATACAACGTGAAGTAGCGGCCCCAGCACCGACCCCTGTGGAACTCCGCTAGTCACTGGCAGCCAACCAGAACAAGCCGCCTTTATTGACACTCTTTGTCTTCTGCCATCCAGCCAACCTGCTATCCACGTTAGTATCTGCCCTTTGATACCGTGGGCTCTCATCTTCCTTAGCAGCCTCACGTGCGGCACCTTAGCAAAGGCTTTCTGAGAATCTCAGTAAACAACATCTACTGACTCTCCTTTGTCTGTCCTGCTATTTACTTCTTCAAAAATTCCAGCAAATTTGTCAAGTAAGACCTCCCCTTCACAAGGCCATGCTGACTTCGGCCTATTTTATCATGAACATCTAAGTACTCCGTACTCTAAAATCTTACCACCACCAAAGTCAGACTAACTGTCCTATGGTTCCCACTATTCTGCTTTGCTCCCTGCTTGTGATCTGTCTGGAGGAGGTGTAAATGGAAGGAGATACCATTATTAATTTTGAAAATTGCGAATCCTGGTACTGATGGTAAACCAAACAAAAGATCTACTCTGGGCTAACAGCCGCCTTCAAGCAAAAGCCCGGATCCTGCTGAATTTCCTATGAGAGTGCAACAAACGTATTACAACTAAATTGGAAATTCCATCTCCGTGCAGCATCTTTTAAAAACTGATGATCCTCACACGTACTCTTTCCTTGTGCTAAATGTGCACGGTGTCCTTTATTAAAGATGGAGATTGCAGCTGCAGAGAAGCAGATGGTAGGACGTGCAAGACCACTGTGGTCCTTCTGCTGTGGACATTGTCAGTGGGATCAGAGGTCGGTAGGAATGAACTGCAGGTGCTGGTTTACACCGAAGATGGACACAAAAAGCTGGAGTAACTCAGCTGATCTGGCAGCATCTCTGGATGAACCTCCTATTCCTTTTCTCCAGAGATGCTGCCTGACCTGCTGAGTTACTCCAGCATGTTGTGCCTATTTTCAGATCAGAGGTGGGGCTAGCTGAGGACAGCCTGTTTCATGAGAGTGGCATGTACCTGCTGTCTCTTCTCATTTCCCTGCAATCAGACCCAGCAGCTGTTAATGCATCAGTTAGATGGCACTTTCAAATATAGTTCAGTGTAAATCCTTTGTATTCACAGGGTTGAATTGGGGGGAGTGCATTAATACTGTAACATGTACTGTGACATTTTGTTATCCTGTCTAACTAATCCCTGATGGTGTTGCTCCTCGCAAACATGACAACTTGCCATCATGATGCCTGGGGCAATTCCTCTTGCCTTTGCAAATAAACAAATTTATCCCTGTTTGGGCTAAGGCTGCACTGACATCTGGAACTGAGCAGTCCAGATGGGACCCAAGCTGAGCATTGGTTAGTAGGCTGTTAGTGAGCCACATTAACAACATTTTCTGGCACTTCACTGACGAAGGGACAGTAATTATGTCCAGCATGTTCTTGGTGACTTGGGCTTTGTCAGCAGGATTAGAGGTACAGATGCTGAGGACCTCTTTTTTACGAGAATTTGACGTTGAATATAAGGGGAAAGTATGCTGTTAATGTCATGACTCTTAGCAATACTGATGTGCAGAAGGATCTTGGGGTCCAAGTCTTTAACTCCCTGAAAGTGGCAACACAAATAGATAGTGGGACGACAGATGGCACAATGGGCTAAGTGTTCGGCTGGCGACCGGAAGGTAGCCGGTTCGAATCCCGCTTGGAGTGCATACTGTCGTTGTGTCCTTGGGCAAGACACTTCACCCACCTTTGCCTGTGTGTGAATGTGTGTGAGTGATTGGTGGTGGTCGGAGGGGCCGTAGGCGCACATTGGCAGCCACGCTTCCGTCAGTCTGCCCCAGGGCAGCTGTGGCTACAGAAGTAGCTTACCACCACCGAGTGTGACTGAGGAGTGAATGAATAATGCAATGTAAAGCGCCTTGAGTATTAGAAAGGCGCTATATAAATCCCATCCATTATTATTATTATTATTATAGTGGTAGAGAAGTCATATATTATGTTTGCCTTCATAAGATGGGGCATTTGTTGGAATAATTTACACGAGACGTGAGTGACTTTCAAACAGTAGCTACTTTATTAGCAATAACTTGTCAGACAAGGTGAACAGTCAAGCAAGAGACTGTTCTCTCAATTCAAAGCATAATATAATTTTTGATAGCATAATAGCAAGGTCAGTCACGTACACTTGGTTACATGGTTAATTTTTGTGATCCAGAATTCAGTAACTTTCCACTGAGAAACAAGCTTTTTTATCCATGTAGGAAGATTAGGGTATCTCGGTGTAGCTTTGAGTTCACAAGCTCTTATTTGTGTTAAGTGAACTTGTTTTCTTAGCTCTATGGTCCACCTGCACCAGGAATGTTTAGCCTACTTCACACAGGTTACATGTACTGTATTAACGTTCGATACCCACAGAGTGAAGTGGAGCCCATGTAGAAAGACAAAATGGTAGAACAGACCAGTTCTTCCCATAATACCCACACGTTGAGTATAAGAGTCAGGAAGTCATGATGCAGTTTTATGGGGCTTTTGTTAGGCCACATTTTGATATTATGTGAAGTTGTGGTCACCTCATTACGGAAAGGATGTGGAGGCTTTGGAAATGGTGCATAGGCAGTTTACCAGAATAATGCCTAAATTATGGGATATTAGCTACAGGATAGTGAAGTGGATAGTCTTAGGTCACAGGCAGACATTGATCAGCTGGGAAGTTGGGCAGAGTAATGGCAAATTGGATTGAATACTGATAGAGCTAAGTGATGCATTTTAGGACCATAGGACAGGACACAAAATTAAGCTTTTCATCCCATCGAGGGTGCTCCTTCATTCAATCATGCCTGATCTATTTTTCCCTCTCTACCCCATCTTCCCGCCTTCTCCCCATAACATTTGACACCCTTATTAATCAAAAACTTGAAACGCCACATACCTGGTGTCCCTTCTTATTCCCCATGCAATCAGGAACCACCAGGGTAATTATGATACGGCCAAAAGGCTCACCAAGACCTCTATTTCCTCAGAATGCGAGGAAAATATGGCATGATTCTAATGGGTCTCACCAATTTCTACAGTTGCACTTCAGAATTCATCCTATCACTATGTATGCTTGATGTGGCAAATACTCTGCTCAAGACCGCAAGATATCACAGAGAGTTGTGAATGCCGCTCAGTCCATCATGCAAACCAGCTTCCTCCCATCGACTCCATCTACCTCAAGAAAGCAATCAACATCATCAAGAACCCCTCACATCCCAGTCATTCTCTCTTTGCCACACTCCCATTGGGCAGAAGATACAAAAACTTGAAAACACAGACCAAATTCAAGAACAGACTCGTGACCAGATCGCTCATCTGTATGAAATTAGTGATCTCCCAATCTGTCTTGTTTCCACTTTTGCACATTTTTACCTGCACGTTATCTGTAGCTATAACGCTATGTTCTGCACTTGTTTATTTTCTCCTTTTCATGATGCATTCGTGCATGTTACGATTTGCTTGATTAACATGCAAAACAAAGTTTTTCACTGTTTCTCCATACAGGTGACAATAATAATGCACCAATCCAAACCAACAAACCACTGAAGTACATTTGATGTGTTCTGCTTTTTGTGGACCAGGCATCTGGAAATAGTTCTTCACCTCTCCGTTTGAAGAAGGGTTTCGACCCGAAACATCACCTATCCAAGTTCTCTAGAGATGCTGCCTGACCCGCTGAGTTACTCCAGCACTTTGTGTCTTCACCTTCCCATATGTTCTGAAATTGCACCCGTGGAGAGGAAAGCACCAGGTGTAACCCCACTATTTAAGAAAAGAGGAAGAAAGAAAACAGGGAACAAATGACTAATGTTTGTTGTGTAGAAAAGACTGGAGTTTGTAATGAGGGATGGAATAATAGGGTTGCATTAACATGGATTTCTGAAAGGAAAATTGTGTTTGACCAAACTGTTGAAGATTTTGAGGACATGACTGGTAGAATAGAGAAGTAGGAAACAGTGACTGTGAAAGTATTTGGAAGAGGTCCCACACAGAAGGTTGGTCAGCAGTGTTAGTCCTCTTAAACTCAGGTGTTCCAGCCAGAGGAAAAGGGGTGAGGAGAGAAAGGGGAATGAAGAGAGGGAGGAATTAAGAAAGGCAGGAAGCATGGGAGGAAGGAAGGGAGTGAGGGAGGGATGGAGGAAGGTAGTGTGGAGGAAGGAAGGGTTGAAGGAAGGATGGGAGGAAGGGTGGTAGGGAGGGAGGGAGGGAGGGAGGGAGGGAGGGAGGGAGGGAGGGAGGGAGGGAGGGAGGGAGGGAGGGAGGGAGGGAGAGAGAGAGAGAGAGAGGGGGGGGAGGGAGGAAGGAAGAGAAAGTGGGGTGCCTCCCTGCTAGCTGTGTTCCCTTGTTGCAGGTCTGGAGGAATGAGCCACTAGGACAAACCCAAGACCACCAGAGCCAATATTTTTTGGTCAAGACTGGGCTGCCAGGACAAGGCCTAGATAGCCACAGCCTCCACTGTGCCAAGACTGAGTACCCGGGCCATGATCTAGACTGCCAGTGTCTTAACTGCCCACAGGCACAAGAGACTGTGGCCCAACACAGAGGCAAAGACTGAGTCACCAGGATAAGCCTGAGACTGCCAGCGTCTCCTCTCAAGGCAAGGGTGAACTGCAGGGCTTGAGATCATTGCACTTCCTCCTTCGATGCCAGGACCGAGCTGCCGGAACAAGATGTGACAATGAGGGACAGTATCTCCATGTAGACCTGGACCATATCAGGCGAGTACACCCTACTGCAAGTGTCCGGTGTAGTCATTCCTGGCGTCATCCCCGACACCACAGGACTTCTGGACAAATTGTTCCTTTATCCTGCCTCGTGGCTAGTCCGGTGCCAGGTAGTCTGTCTGCCTGCTTTTACTTTGATTGTATTATTGTAGCTGTTTGATACTGCAGGATCACACTATAATTTTAGAAAGCAGAGTCAGCCACATTGATGGGGAATTATGTCACATACAGGCCGTCAGCTAAGGACTATGAGTCCGAAGAAGGGTCCTGACCCAAAATGTCATCTGACCATTCCCTGCACAGGTGCTACCTTGACCCGCTGAGTTGCACCAGCACTCTGAATTTTGCTCAAGATTCCAGTATCTGCAGTTTTTCGTGCCTCCGATGGCTTTAAGTGTTGTTCCCCAAAAGATGACCAGTTCCAGCAATCCAGTGGATATTTGCAGGTTTATTTAATTATGGGTGTTTACATTTTCCAGCTGCTGTATGAAGTTGTCTCTGGATCTTAAGCCCAAGCATGTGTAGTATATTTCAGTGTGTGCTCTCATATCCACTTTCAGCACAGCAGTGGCTGGATTTGAAAGCTGTGAGATGCTTTGGGATTTCTCAAAATCATGAATGGTAATTAGAAACAAGCTGACTGTGATGTCAGGGTGCAAACACTGGACGATTTGCTGCAAGCTCCTGTTTTACCCAATGGATGCTCACGTTTGCTCTATCTGGTTCTAATTGGTTCGCCCTGCCTTGATTATAGCCACAGTGCGATGAATGAGAACAACAGGTTGCATGTATAGCACACGTTGATTGTAGCACAGCAGCTCAAGGAGTCTCACAGCAGCAATTATCAAGCAGGATTGGAAGCAAGCCAAAGAATGCAGTTGATCAAAAGTTGAATCTTAAGTGAAGGGAGGGAGGCTGAGAGATGTGGGAGTTTTCATTGATTGAAAGATTCAGCATGGAAACAGGCCCTTCGGCCCACTGGGTCCATTCCGTCCATCGATCACCCGTTCACACCAGTTCTATATTATCCCATTTTCGCATCCACTCCCTACACACAAGGGGCAATTTAGAGAGGCAAACTAACTTACAAATCCGCACGTCTTTGCGATGTGGGAGGAATCTGCAGCACCTGGAGGGAACCATCATGAGCACTCCACACTGACAGCACCCAAGGTCATGATCGAGCCCGGGTCTCTATTGCTGTGAGCCAGCAGCCTTACCTGCTGCGCCATTGTGCCGCCCAGACCACCGGGTTACAGATGTTGGAAGCTGGCAGGGCAGATGCCAGTGGAGTGGGGAACAACTGTGGAATACACAGAAGGCTCTGGCTCATACAAAGAATGCCCCCCTAGAGTAAGCGACACCAGCCAAACCAGGGGTCAGCAGGTTGGGAAAGGAAAACAGGAAACATTTTTAACATTAAACAGCAAAATCAAAGTGTGCATCCCCATCTAACGCAGTGTGATTCTGGCAGCAATTTTTCACTTTTCTTCCACCCACGTTCTAAAACCAATGTTTACTGACGTTGCTGCAAATCTCACACTCTGAATGCATCAACATGACATCTCATTACTCATCGCGGTGAGACAAACTGTCAGACTATGGAAGCCTGCTGCACAGAAGAAAATATTAAACAGATGTCACTGGTGCAGGGAACAAATGTGTAGACCTTTACCAGATGTGTAGGAAAGCACACCATGAAATGAGGGAGGATTAGTGAATTCATCCAATGCACATGGTGTGTATGGTGGAGCCAGACAGAAGCACATCAACACTCCACACAATGATCATCCATAGTAACCAACCACACACGTTAACCCATAACATGAAAGGACCACATGCTGCCGACCAAAGTTCACAAACCTGAATTCTTATGCAAACTCTTGCTTCTATTATTTACTTGTTTTTCCCATCCACATAGGGGCACAAAGTGTTGCAGTAATTCAGCGGATCAAGCAGCATCTTTGGAGAACATGAGTAGGTACCGTTTTGGATTGGGATGCTTCGAAGGGTCCTGATCTGAAATGCCTCCTATCATGTTTTCCAGGGACGCTGCTTGGCCTACTGAGTTACTCCAGCACTTTGTATCCTTTTGAGTAAACCAGTATCTGCAGTTCCTTGTTTCTACATTTCCAAGTTTCCCATCTCCCCTCCATCCTCTCTTTTCCCATTTCTCCTTCTCTCCAAACCTCCTTCTATTGGCCTTTCTTCTGCTTAACAACATTGACATGTAGAATACTGAACAAGGGACAGCATCCTAGGTCAGTACACAATGCTCAACACCTAGCCACAAAAGAGGATGTTACGGAAATGAGTGGAAAAAAAAATTCTAGTAAGGTGCATTTTAAAGGAGGATGGAGAGTTGGAGAGGCAGAGATTATAATAGAATTCCTAACTAGGAGCTAATGTATTTAGCAATACCAGAATGCCAATGCATGGTGCAGTGTGAGTTTGGCTTTAGACAGCAGAGTTTTGGATGTGCGTGTTTATAGTGTTCCTTCTCTGGTGTTCCCCCCTCATATTACTCCCTCCACTTCTCCTTCCTCTATTCATTCCTCCCTCCTATTTCTCCTTCTCTCATGACATTCGCGCACGTATGTCCCTCTCCCCCTCATATTGCTCTCCCATATCCTTCCATTTTCCTTGGTTCCTCCACCCTCCTCTCCTGTCCCACTGCTCGACACCCCCCTCTCCTATCCCTTCCCCTTCCTGTCCCTCTCTCTTCTCCCCTTGCTGCCCCTCTCTCTATCTCTCCTCCTCCTGTCCCACTCTATCTCTCCCCCTCCTGTCTCTCTCTCTCTCTCCTCTCCCAATTACTGTCTCTCCCCCTCCTGCCCCTCTCTCTATTTTGCACCCTGCTGCTCCCCACCCCCTCTCTCTCTCTCTCTCCACACATCCCCCTCTCTCTATCTCGCCACCTCCCACCCCTCTCCCCCAATCCCCTTCCTGCCCCTCTCCTCCAAATCTCCCGCTCCTGTCATTCCCCCCGAAAGCACTCCTGCTATCCCTCTCCCCCACATCTTCCTTTGGCTTCTGTTGCCGTTCTACCCCATTTCTTCTCTTCCTATCCCTGACCCTATTCCCTCTCCAGTTCCTCTCCTCATCCTCACCCTCCTTGATTCCTTGTTCCGTCTCACTCCACCTCACTCGTCCCCCCTCGTCCCCCCCTCTTGCCCTCTCACTCCGTTGCACCCTCAACCTCATTGAAGAGTTGAGGCAATTGAGATAATCCGTCATCATATTGAATGGCTTGAGGGGGCTGGTGTTTCGACGGAGACATTCAGCACAGAAACGGACCCTTCGGCCCACGGAGTGCATACTGCCCCATTGCTTAATGTGTTTTTTATCCTTATCTCTCCAACCTCTTCCTCTCCCTCCCCGTTGTTTCCCTCTCTATTCCCTCATTCCCACTCCCTCAATCTTCACCCCTACCTTCCCAGCGCTAGTCCTTGCCCCCCCCCCCCCCCCTCCTTCTTGCCCACCGAAGCTTCAGTGCTCCGGCCGGGCTTTGCGTGGCCCTGGCTCCCCCTGTCGAATGGTCGCCGTACCGCCAATGCGTGTCTCCTCCCCATCCATCTCCCCAAACTGCTATATATTTGGGAGCTGGAAGCTCATCAGGTTAGTCCGCGCAAGCTCCTGGTCTGCTTCCAGTTAACAGCAAACCGAGAGCAAAAAAAGTCACCCCCCCCCCCCCCCACATCCCCGAATCCCCAGTCCGGCAAAGAAAACATAACTCCGTGCAGTGATACAGACGATCCCTGCTCTGCTTCTCTCTGGAACTCACCCGCTCGCAGTTCACAGCAAAGATCCTATAGCGGATCTTTGGTTCACAGGGGTTAAGGATTCAGGGAAGCAGGTTCAAGTCCTGCGCTGCCTCTTCACGCCAAAAGCCGGCACAACAAGCAGGTAAGTCTGAAAATACCCCAATTTTCGTTGAATGGCGAGAGGCAGCAGGCGGACGTTGGGTCAGGGTTGACATGGCTCTCGGTTCTCGGCTTCTACCCACGGCCGATAACTAAGACCCGCCGCAGAAATCGTGTTCAAGTTTCAAATAATTGGAAAAGCGCGAAATTGTTTCCCTTTAAAAGACAGAGACATGAAGGACGGGAGTCCAGATTCCAGCTCCTGTTTGTATGAGTGCAGGGGGGGGGGGGGGGGGGGGGGGTCACTTCGTTGGGAGGAGAGGATGGTGTGGGTAATTTTCCAGAATAACCAATCCAGCCATTGGGAGGAAGGAAAGTTGCGTGTAACTGGGTCTGATCTTGTTGTCTACGGGTCTCCAGGTTAAAGCAAAGCGGGATGACAGAATGTTTCTTTTTACAGCCTCGTTGGACGCGCGTTGGTTGAAATGTGATCATCCCGGGGAGATTGAGATCCCAGAGGTTTGAGCAGCGGCAGACCCCGGACTCGATTACCGCGTTGGAACAGGAGAACGTTCCCATTAAACTCGCTACCCGGCCGGTGGGGCAGAAGAGCCGGGCGGAGAGAGAAGAGGGAGATAGATAGATGCAGGGGTGAGTGAGGACGGAGTTGAGAGCGGATGGAGGCAGCGTGCGGAGCGCTGGGCCCGGGCAATGCCTCCGCCAGTGGCTGGGACTCTCTGCTGGACAACACCACGGCCACCTGTAACCGCTCGGCCCACATCTCCCCCAGAGACGAGGTGGTGGCGCGGCTGGAGGTGACCGTGCTCGCCGTCATCTTGATCCTGGCCCTCGGCGGCAACATCGGCGTCCTGTTGGCCATCTACTCCAACCGCCACAAGTCCTCCAGAGTCAACTTCTTCGTTAAGCATCTGAGCATCGCCGACCTGGTGGTCGCGATCTTCCAGGTCCTCCCGCAGCTCATCTGGGACATCACATTCAGGTTCTACGCGCCCGACTTTGTGTGCAGGACGGTGAAGTACCTTCAGGTGGTTGGGATGTTCGCCTCTACTTACCTCCTCATCGTTATGTCCATCGACCGCTGCATGACCATCTGCCAACCCTTGATGTCCCTGCACCAGCGCTCCAACCGAGCCTTCGTGGTCTTCTCCTGGCTCATCAGCCTTGTCTTCAGCCTCCCCCAGGTCTTCATCTTCTCCCTCACGGAGGTGGCGCCCGGCACTTACGACTGTTGGGGTCACTTTGTGGAGCCCTGGGGTGCCAAGGTGTACATCACCTGGATCACCCTCTCCGTCTATGTCATCCCGGTCATCCTCCTGATCGTCTGCTACTCCCTGATCAGCTTCAAGATCTGGCAGAACGTGAAGCTGAAGACCCGCAGGGAGGCCAAGGCGTCGAGAGGAGGGGTGGTGTTTTCCCGAGTCAGCAGCGTGAGGATCATAACCCGCGCCAAGATCAGGACCGTCAAGATGACCTTCGTCATAGTCCTGGCTTATGTTGTGTGCTGGACGCCGTTCTTCGTCGTGCAGATGTGGAAAGTCTGGGACCGCCAGGCTCCTCAAGAGAGTAAGTTGATGTCTTTGGGACTCAGGTTAGTGCGAGCGGGACCGTCCAGCCCGCACACCCATCCCGTTCCTGGTTAACAGCGGGCGAGAGGCGAAGTGAGTTCAATACTCTTATCAATAAGACCGCTCACGAAACAGGCTACACTCATAGATATCGCCCTTATCTTCGCATCTGGGAACCGTGCTGATTCTTCTGTACAACGTGTAGGAAGGAACTACAGATGCTGGTTACACCGAAGATAGACACAAAACGCCGGAGCTCAGCGGACCCGCTGTGTTGCTCCAGCATTTCGTGCCTATCTTGTGTATAATGTTCGGTTATTATACACATTTTGACTAATTCTAAATCAATGTCTTATATGTACTGACAAATTAGATGTCAAAGTAGCCACGCGTTATTTATACTAACAGTATAATTCGTGATTTATTTATATTAAACGGCTTCATAGTAATGGAATTCGCGGATATGTTATTGTCGTGTATTAGTTATACTGATAGATGTATATATTAGCTATCCCGACACATATCGGTTATACTATTCCAAAGATGGGCACGAAAAAGCTGGAGTAACTCAGCGGGACAGGCAGCATCTCTGGAGAGAAGGAATAGGTGACGTTTGGGATCGAGACCTTCTTCAGTATTATTCCAATTACGCTATGCTAGTTAAAAAAAATTTAATCTATAAATTGGTTTGATTGGTTTTGATTATGCTTTGAGCTAATATCTCGATATGACATTCTGATATTTATTATAGGTGAGGTCGTTAATTATATGTCACCTACTCACATAATTTACAGACTGATATTCTGACATTGCTTACTGCCTATTTAAAATGTATGCTAATTCATTATATATTACTGGCTGGTCCTTTAATTGTCGCTTATCATTATAGCTGCTTGGTGTGCACACAGCATTGACAAACTAATGACATTGAGTGCACAGCTAATGCGGATTGATTGTAAACATGGTATATACCAATTGATTACAGTGTAATTAAAATGTGGGTGAAAAATGTGTAAATATATTGACATAATCACAAATCTAAAATCTTATATAAAGCAGTGCAAATAATTCCCCCACAAAAAGCATCATTATTTTATGCTGCCTGACTAGTTGAGTTACTCCACTTTGTGTCTTTTTTATAAACCAGAATCTGCAGTTCTTTGCCTAGATTATTATTTACTACTTGTCCTTTGATTAAAGAATTATTAATGCATGTAAGAGTGGCAAGCTAGTGAGATTTTTTTACTACAATTGCCAATTAATTTATCACAAAATTAGAGCGCTATTACTAAGCTTGTACGATCCTCCACCATGAGGTGTTCTGATATATAAATCTCGACTAGCTTCTGTGGTGTAGTCTGTCAATTCCTTCGTAGTCTTTTTTTAAGATGCCTAATGGTGCCTTAACCTGAAACACAATAAACTGCCCTATTGGTAGAGATTCATCAAAATGGTCAAAATGAACAACAGCTCTTTGGTGAGAGAGTGGGGATAGTGTCATATAGGGATGGAGTTATTTGTAAACTAGCCTTTTACAAATGTGAAATTTTTTAATGCAAATAATATTTAAAATTTCCTGCAAAAAAAGCAAAGTTCTGGAGTAACTGTGGGCGGGGACCATCTGTGGAGGGAATTGACAGACGGCACCTTCTTCAGGGTGATTGGAGTAGAAAAGAGAAAGCTAGAAAAGTGAGGTGGGTGTGGGGTAAAGCCTTGGAAGTGATAGGTGGATACAGGGGAGGGTGGTGGTTGGTAGATGGGTGGAGTGAGTGACAAAGGCTCGAGGTCACAAGGGGACAAAATGGTGTCAGATAATAAAAGATGAGGGATATAGGTGGAAGAGGAAGGGAGATAAGGGAAGAGGGGGAATAAAAGGAACCAGAGGACCTGGGGATGGGTGATGAGCGTACAAAGGAAGGGAAAGGGGCCGAGTGATTGGGGTGGTGGGAGATGGTGCCTTCCCCCTGTTCCGATGTATTGTCTTCACTGGTGTCTCCTCTGTATCCCACAGTTCTGCTCTTGTTCCCCCATCCCTCAGATGGAACAAGGAGAGAGTTCCCGTAGTCCTCCACTTTCCACCAAACCAGCCTACGTATCCAACACATCATTCTTCGACATTTCCATCACCTTCAACATGATCCCACCACCAGTCACACTTTCCCATCCCCGCCCTTTCTATTTTCCACAGAGACCACCCTACGTGGTTCCTTGGTTCACGCATCCCTTTCCACCTAACTTGCCATCTCCCAAGGTACACTTCTACGGGTGAACAAAGAGGAAGATGACTGAACTTTATTGCCTTCCCTCACAGTGGGAAACGTTGATTTCACTGTGTGGGGATGTTCATGTTAAATTCTATCGTGTATTGTGTTCTTTTTATTCGTATGGCTGTATGGTAACTCAAATCTCACTGTACTAATTGGTGCATGCGACAATAAATGTAACTTGAATTTGCAACTGCTAGAGATGTAACTTCCT
The DNA here is from genome assembly GCF_010909765.2 of Amblyraja radiata. Classification (NCBI taxonomy): domain Eukaryota; kingdom Metazoa; phylum Chordata; class Chondrichthyes; order Rajiformes; family Rajidae; genus Amblyraja; species Amblyraja radiata. Next base: position 20,399,334 of record NC_045973.1, read on the forward strand.
CTCTCACGTCCATTCAGGGACCATCAGCGGGACAGAGATTCAAGTACATTACTTCCAACCCCGTCTACTGCTTTGGTGCCTCCTCTACATTGACGAGACCAAGCGTAGACTAGATGACTATTTCGCTGAACACATGCTCGGTACACCAATGCCTGCTGGATCTCCTGGTTACTAACTGTTTTAACTCCCATTCCCATTCTGAGCGTTCGCTCCTTGGCCTCCTCTATTGCCAGAGTGAGACCACACATAAACTGGAGGAACAGCACCTCATATTCTGCTGTGGTTGTTTACAACCCAAAGGCATCTTTCCCCTGCTCCCTCCCAGCCTGGTGCACTCACGTTTCTCTCACCATCTCCCACCACTCACTCACCCTTTTCCTTATCCTCCTTCGTAGCATCCTCTCCTATGCTCAAGTCCCATGGCTCCCTTTGATCCCTCTCTTTCCCCTCCCTTAGTTTAGTTTATTAATATCATGTGTAGCGAAGTACAGTTTTGTTTGCATGGTATCCAGTCAGAGGAAAGACTACAATCCACAGTGCACGGATAAAGGATAAAGTGTACAATATTCAGTGTACACTGCAAGATATAACGTTGATAAATTCACATTAAAGATGGTTCAAGGGTCTCCAATGAGTTAGATGTGAAGTCAGAACCACACTCTAGATGATGAGAGGACTGTTCAGTTGACTGATAACAGCTGGGAAGAAATTGTTCCCGAATCTGGAGCTGTGTGTTTTCAAACTTCTGTTGATCTTGCCTGATGGGAGAGGGGAGAAGATGAAAAAGTCCCCTTTCACCCATATCTCTCCCTCCATCTTTATATTTCACTCCTCATCTTTTCTTATCTGACAAACTTTTGTCTTTCTTACATCTTGAGCTTTGTCACGTACTCCACCTATCTGCCATCACACCCCAGTCACCTGTATCTTCCTATCAGTATGTGTCTGAAGAAAGGTCTCAACCAGAAACGTCACCAATTCCTTTTCTCCAGAGATGTGCCTGACCCACCGAGTTACTCCAGCATTTAGTGTCTATCTTCGGTGTAAACTAGCATCTGCAGTTCCTTCTTATAAATTCTCCTATCGCTTGTTAGACTGTTCCAGCTCCACCTTTCATTTCCAGCTTCTCGCCCCCTCTTATTCCAATCAGTCTGAAGAGTGTCCACATTCAAAAAGTCCTCTATTCATTCCCTCCACAGATACTACCTGACCTGTTGAGTTCCTCCCGCGCTTTGTTGCTCAAGATTAGAGCAACTGCAGTTTCTAGTGCCTGAGTTTAAAATATTACACTGTTTTACACTGCTTTGGCCAATTTAATCTACTTTGTATTGCTAATGCTTGTTGTGTTGTAAGTCATCATCTTAACTGACTCTTACATAAATGTTTTGGTCATTCTACGTTGTAAATATTGAGCAGTTATAAATTAATTTATTCTCAAATGTACTGGCATTTTACGTTAACTTAGACGTAGACTTCACGCCCTAAGCGCAAGTAAGCACATGACCATCAGGCTACAGAACGGTGCAGTAGTTAGAACTGCCACCTCATAAATCCAAAGGCCTGGATCCTGACCTCGGGTACTGCCTGAGTAGTTTGCATGGTCCTCCTGTGATTATGCACTGTTAAATGGTGACTATAAATTGCCCCTGTGTATCTGGGAAGAAGTGGGAAGAGTGAAGGGGATATGAGAGGAAAATGGGTTTCATGTAGATGGGGGCTTGATGGTTATAATGACCCATGAAATGCCTGAAGTGGGTTTGTTCCCATCACAAACCTTTCCTTTAGGTGGCTATGAAATTGTACCATGGCAGTTACTAAAACATAAAAAAAAGTAAAGCGAAATTAAGCAAATTCTACGGCTTCTTTGTATGTCTTGAAAATGACAGTAACCTCCTATAAACTTCTGAAACCTGGATTAGCTACTGAAGGCACCCCTAGGCATTGGATAAATATTTTGTTCACACGGGACTTTGAACTTTGATCCATTGGGTATAATATTGCGATGAGTGAAATATGTGTCAATCAGACTATTTGCCTGAAACTTAGAAATTAAAGTTTGCTGAGCACCATTTGACAAGAATCATGTTCCTTTAACAGACCCAGAGTTTAAGATAAAAGTTGACATTGCAGAATTCCCTTTACTCTGTTCTGACAAGCTATTGACCAGGATCTCCATCAATTCAATTTACATACTTCTCTCCTCACTGTGATGGCTTGCAATGGTGACTTGCGGACTCCTATCCTAGGCAAATGCATGGAGGCAGAATTGAGGTTGACATACGTGGTGCCCGATGCTGTACTAAACAATCACTGCATGTGGGGTTTTTTTTACTCGTGTGTCAGACGATGTTCTGCCATCGCTTTGCCACATCTGTGCCTCTGCGGAGATCGACCACAGTGCATGCCTCTCCGCCGCAAGTCAGTAGGTGGGCCATTGTCTGTATCTCTCCACAGTTGCACTTGTCAGAGTTCGAGAGGCCAAAATTCTTCAGGTTGAGTCCGCAACATCCCACTCCAGTGCAGAGGAGGTTTAGGGCATTCCAGGTAGTATAAGGCAGGTGGTGTCCTGGTGCCATCTGTTGTTTGGTTTTGGTGCCTGGTACGGTTGGCTCTAGTTCAACTTTTGTCGGCTTCAGGCATCCTGTGGTTTTCCTGCAGGCAGTGTCCAATGCAGAGTCCACCTTGCGTGCATGTTTAGAGCGACTCCAGATGGGGCTTGCATATTCTGCCACTGAGAAACAGAGCGCCAGGGCTGCAGTGCAGATTGTTGTTGGGTTACTTCCAAATGAGCTGTTTGCCAATTTTTCGATGACATTGTTCCGGGTGTTGACCTTTGCCTTTGTGTTCTCAACATGTTGCGATATGATACGTGCGATCGAGAACCACACCTAGGTACTTTGGGGCTTTGCAGTGTTCCAACAGGACATTCCGTCGTGCCCGCATTGACGTTTGGCATCCCGGTTCCGGAGGTGGAGGTGTTGGGTTTGGGCGCAGGGAGTTCTGTTGGTAGTATGTTGTCATATTCTGCAGAGCAGCCTCTAGTACGGTCTCAATCTGGCTGAAGTCTGAGGATTGCATTGCGATGCACAACTCATCAACATACAGAAACAACCTAGATTTCGGGGTGATGGGTTGGTCATTGGTGTATATATTGAACAACATTGGGGCAAGGACACTGCCCTGTGGGAGACCATTCTTTTGGCATCTCCAACAGCTGTTCTGACCATTCAAGCATACAAAGAAGTGGCGGTTCTCCATCATTGTCATGATGAACTGGACAAGATGAGACTCCTGTAGTGTTTGGTGCAGTTTGGCTTTCATGGTACGGTGGTTTACAGTGTCATATGCTGCGGACGGGTCTACAAATACTGCACCTGTGATCAGATTCCCCTCGAAGCCATCTTCAATGTGCTGAGTAAGGTTCAGCAGTTGTCCTGTTGTTGACTTTCCCTGGCGGAATCCAGCCTGGTTGCGCATGCTAATGTTTCCACCTGATATTAGGCAAGACCCTTCCCTTTTAGTTTAGTTTAGAGGTACAGTGCAGAAACAAGCCCTTCAGCACACTGAGTCCATGCCAACCAGTGACCCCCATACACTAGCACTATCCTACACACACTAGGGACATTTTACAATTTTAGCAAAGCCATTTAACCTACAAACTTGTATGTCTTTGGAGTGTGGGAGGAATTCAGAGCATCCAGAGAAAACCCATGCAGGTCACAGTGAGAACCTGGTTTCATTTGCCTGGTTTCATTTAATCAGGAAGTAGAGGCGCTGATGTGCTTTCTTTATGATTGCATCAGTGTTCTCCAACCGGGAAAGATCTTCAGAGTTATGCACGCCCAAGAATTTGAAGCTCTTGACCCTTACCACCATCGACCCGTTGATATAGATGGAACTGTGGGTCCCCATCCTACCCCTTCCAAAGTCCACAATCAGTTCCTTGGTTTTGCTGGTGTTGAGGTCCATGTTATTCTGCTGGCACCATTTGGTCAGTCGGTCGATCTCACTTCTATACTCTGACTCGTCCCCATCAGTAATACGTCACACAACAGTGGTATTGTCAGCGAACTTGATGATGGAGTTCGCACTATAACCGGCTACGCAGTCATGAGTATACAGTAAGGGGGCTAAGCACGCAGCCTTGAGGTGCTCCCGTGCTGATTGTTACCAAGGCTGACACATTTCCACCAATACGAACTGACTGTGGTCTGTGAATGAGGAAGTCGAGGATCCAATTGCAGAGGGATGCGCAGAGACCCAGTTCTGTGAGTTTGGTAACCAGCTTGGAGGGGATGATTGTGTTAAATGCCGAGCTGTAATCAATGAATAACAGCCTGACATATGAGTTTTTGTTGTCCAAGTGGTCCAGAGTGGAGTGGAGGGCCAGCGAGATCGCATCCACCGTTGATCTGTTGTGGCGGTAAGCGAACTGCAGAGGGTTCAAGTTTTTGTCGAGGTAGTTGATTTGCGCCATGATCAACCTCTCAAAGCACTTCATCACCACCGGCGTTAGTGCCACTGGTCAATAGTCATTGAGGCACGTCACCTTGCTCTTCTTGGGCACCGGTATAATTGATGCCCTTTTAAAGCAGGTTGGAACCTCAAACTTCAGAAGTGAGAGGTTGAAAAGGTCCATAAAAACTCCAGCCAGTTGGTCCACACAGGTTTTTAGAACACGACCGGGTATACCATCAGGTCCAGGCGCTTTTCGAGGGTTCACCCCTCTGAAGGATTTTCTGACGTTGGCTTTCAATGCCCCCAATTCTTCCATTGGCCGTGGTCCAAGATACTCCACTAAGTTTACGTTAGCAACATCTTACAGAGGAAAGAGAAATGGAGTTAAAAGGTGCAGATAAAGTCTAATCAATGGCGCATGATACAAGTGGCTTACTCAATGCAACATTTGGGCCAAAGTTTCATAATAAACAACGCATCATTGGGCCAGGTTTTGCTGTCAAAATAACAGTGAATTGGTGTTATTTATGTGTAAATTGTGCCACAATTTCAGGCAAGAGGCAGATGTGCAGTTGAATTCTAACATCGAAGTGTTGTTGAGTATTTTCCACTCCTTTCTTAGCTAAATGTTGTTCTGCAAAGTGCCACATCATTGACATATTGCCTTGTGTCTGGAGCGTGTAAGATTAAACCTGCCACAGGGCTGGTTACGTAAAGCTTCCATTCACCTTTAATACTGGTTAATGATGTCCAATCTATTTCTGTGGAGTGGAAATGTAATGTAATGAATGCCAAGTGTCAGGTCGTCAATTATTAAAAAATTTAAAACAATCAGCAATTAAATGAACTCGTCCTCAAACGACGGAAGCCCTCTGTTACAGCGTTCAGGTCGTGTAAATTCACCCTAACAGAATTCACAAATCATAATCATTTAAAAATTTACAAAATTGAATTTTTACAGAATTACGTGCGAAAAAAATTACTACATGGAAACAAAACGAAAAATAAACGACAAATGTCATTTTTGTCAAGGGTTTATGTTACGGAAAATCACAATATGTCCAGTTTTTTATGAACGCAGTCCTTCAATATCACAGGGAGCAATGTACTGCATTTTCTTTCTCTCCCATTCTACCTGTTCTTTTCCCATACCCTAGCTTCACTTCCTTGACCCAATTGGGTAATGAATTTATTTCTTCCAATTATTTTTCTAAGTCTTTCCCCTTTTATTTTCCCAATCCTTAAATCTCATCGGTGAAAGTAATCCCTTTTTTGGTCATGCTTTATTCAAATCCCAGCCAGTCTATTTCTCTTGAGAAGCAATAGTCAGCCAGCATTTTCAGGAACTCAATGGCACATATCCTTTGAGTTGAAGGGTCCAGAATAAGTAAAGCTAACAGAAGACTTGATCAGATCCCTTGTTTAGCAAAGCTTGGCCACTATATAAATTCTGTCAAATCCCACATTGTTGGATTTCTGGCCATTCCCTTGCTATTCTGGTGGGTTATTCCTTGAAGTCCTTTACATAGGATTTTTAAATAAGTCTCAGATATAATCTATCCAGTTAACAGTCACCTAAAATAAATGTGTGCACCTCATTATTGTTTATTTGAGTTGGTACTTATAGAATTGTGCAACTGTTACAAATGTAATTCCCCCCCCAGGAAAGTTAGATTAATCTGTAATATATTCTTAATGTGGAATGAACAATGCTCTCAGACAACTGGTTTAGTCACATGAACAGGGGAGAAAGGAAATGCAGCTGTAGCCATTTATGTAATAAGATGTATGTACAAGTAATTAAATGGAATTATGCGAGAGGATTAATACAAAAATTAAATTAACATACTTTCTCCAACAGCAGTTCAGTAGAAGATAATAAAGTTTACATTGCTGACTAGGATAAATACATTGGCAAAACGACAAATAAAATGAAACCAAACAAATTAATATGCATTAACGGTAGGGATATTAGGATACTGTGGGTGAGCTCTCGTAAATCTACAGGAAGACCTGTGAAGTGAGTCACTACAGTGAAATGCAGTTGTGAGAGAGATTATTGCATTGGAGAGTCGGTCAGAGAAATGTTTAAAACCACATACCAAACATTTTCCCCAGAGAGGCAGTCAATGAGCACTTTTTGGAACAGGATTATATTGAAGTAAAGGATTAGTCCTAGTCATTTCCCACAGAACAAACATCTTTCAAAAATAAGGCACTACCAATATAACACAATGCATAATGATCAACTCTAACTAATCGATGCTCAAGGATGAAATGAAGTAAATAATTGCCTCGCAAGGAATTAAAATGAGCAAAATATAAATTTCTGAATGGTTATTCCACCGAAGAATCCACAAAGAAAATGTAAACAATGTGCGCTGACCAAAGAAAAATAGTTCAGTTTAAATGAGCAAGACAGATTAAATAGTTAAAGCAAACAAACCCACAATACACATTGGGAGAGATAAACTTAACAGGAGCAGCAGGAAGTCATGTTCCCCCTTGAGGCTGCTCCATCATTCAACAAGATCATGGCTTTTACTTCAACATCAATTTTCTACTTTGTTCCCAGATCCCTTGAGTCTTCTAATATCCAGATATCTGTGTATCGTAGTTTTAAATGAATTCAGTGGCTGAATATCCAGGTGAAGGTTTATGAAACTTTATCAGGTCAACAGGCTTTGATGATTAAGATAATGCAGGGATCAGTACATGGGGCCCAACCCTTCAACATCCACATCAGTGAAGGGAATAAATGTGGTATTTCCAAGTTTATTGATATATGAAATTAGATGAGTGGAATCATAGTCATATAGCACAGAAACATGCCCTTCAACCCACCATGTTCATGTTGACCATTCCACTTATCGATACTAGTCCCATTTACCTGTGACAATTGCTCGTTTCTAAGCTTCCCCCCAGTCTAGTTTCAGTAAAAACACTGAATCAAGCACTTGAATCAACTGCATTTTATTTTACCAAAAGCACGTTACAGATCACACACTGTACCTATCCCACCGCGGGTTCGATCCTTGCGTCTATCTGTTCAAGCCCTCTAGGCCTCGCTCAGACAGAGGCACTCCAGAAGGGTATGCGGTCCTGAGCGCTCTTCCAGAAGATCAACGCTGAGCCTCATGGCCGCGGACTTTTATATGTCCCGGGAACTCAAGGGGCCGAACCACTTGGGGGTGGTCTCTTAATCACCCAATTACAGATATCGATTAACCCCATACATAACAGGCATTTCCCTAACCCAATGATACAACAGTTCAATACATTGTATTCACAGCGGACTTCGAGATGAAGTCAACTTGGAAACATTTACCCTGATTAACAGAAATCTCAGACAAGGCTCAACACCTCATCCAATCAACACTTAGCAAAGTAAGACTCTGCAACATTATTTACAACTATTTACAAGGTGTATGTCTGGTTTGCAACCATCCAATCCATTCTATGCATTTAGCACCAGATTGACAGGGTTTGCAAGGCTTCCCATTCTTTGCTTGCAAATTGTATCTAAGCTCCAGACACTCTGGCACCTCACGCAGCCTGTCCCAGCTCTGCAGAGAGTAATTCCAATTTGACCAAATCTCCCAGCAACCCTGAAACTTAACCCCATTTTGAAGTCCTAGCTGGTCAAATTTGGCCAGGATTAACATCTGCATTTATTTAATAACCTTTGTAGAGAGGAGAAGGATATATAAAGAGGTTTGGGGGATGACTGGAAAGGAACATGGGAAATTAAATATAATGTGGTAAAAATGTGGTTATTCCATTTTAGCGCACAGCATAGAAAAGCAGTGTATTGTTTAAATGGTGGTAGATCGGGAAATGTCGATGTTCAAAGGGAACTAGGTGGTCTTGTACATAAGCCACTGAAGGACAACCTAGAGGCATAGCCAGAATTCAAGGCAAGTGGTATATTAGCCATTATTGCAAAGGTATTTGGTGTCTTATTGTAGTTTTACAGAACCTTGGGGATACTTAGACAATAGACAATAGGTGCAGGAGTAGACCATTTGGCCCTTCGAGCCAGCATCACCATTCAATGTGATCATGGCTGATCATCCCCAATCAGTACCCCGTTCCTGCCTTCTCCCTATATTCCCTGACTCCGCTATTTTTAAGAGCCCTATCTAGCTCTCTCTTGAAAGCATCCAAAGAACCTGTCGCCACCACCCTCTGAGGCAGAGAATTCCACAGACTCACCTCTCTCTGCCCTAATGTGGATTTCCTTCAGTTCCTCCGTCATCCCAGATCCTCTGGCCACTACTATATCAGGAAGATTGTTTGTGTCCTCCTTAGTGAAGACAAATCCAAAGTACCTGTTCAACTCATCTGCCATTTCCTTGTTCCCCATAATAAATTCACCTTTTTCGGTCTTCAAGGGTCCAACTTTGGTCTTAACTAATTTTTCCTCTTCACATACCTAAAGAAGCTTTTACTATCCTGCTTTATATTCTTACCTGGAGTCTTTAGTCTCTTTAAATAAAGAAGAATAAAGTTGTTTGGGCAGATAAGGTCTGAATTCTCCAGAGTTTAAATCTTATTAAAATGTACATGATCCTTTAAGGATTCTTTAAGGACTCAAGTACTTATTGTGGTATCAGTTTTGATACTTTTCATTCTCTCTCCTCTCCTCTTTGACTGGAACTTCTGGGCTAATAAGGAGTGGGGCTGACAAGGTGTAGGTGAGTTGATCCAATAACCACTAATTGGATCCAGCCATGGCTCATTTGACTGTGACCTCAGCTCAGTCCAGAGGGCCGATGTTTACCGGCAGCCAGATGCTGTTAGTAGCTTCTTCTGGGTTGTCCGCGGGTGTCAGAGATCAGAGCCGACTTTTGGGTGAACATATTGTGACATGTGACTAAAGAGGCTTTATCCAAATTCCATTCGGAAGATTACTGATTAAATTCAAATCTGCACAGGTTAATGCAGAGATCCCGGTTCAGGTCAATAAAGTATTAAATATCTGCAGCAGAGAAATCATACGTGCAAATAGTGGAAAACAAGAGGCAATAAGATCAAAAGTGGTTTCTCGAATGAATGGAGAGATGGATGGTACATGGATAGGAAAGGTTTAAAGCAACATGTTATTCTACTCCCTCCAAACATTAGATGCACAACAACGTCCCCCCAAGCACTTCCAGGATACATTGGTTTAGCAAATATATGGAGCTGGAGGAGAGAGGAAGGGATAACTAAAAGAAAAGGATGGGAGAAAGTTAAGGGAAGAAGAGGGAGGATGTAGAAAATCAAGGGAGCATGGAGAGGGGATGGTGGAGCAAGAGGGAGAGGGGAAATGAGAAAAGGTTTATGAAGACACCAAAATCACACAATGTTCATTCTGCCTAGTTTTGACATAATATTTGATAACAGCTTAAAATTCCACTGAGGTAATGTGAACTTAAGTGAAAATAGAACTAATTAAATCTAAATAACTAAAAATCTGAATGATCATATTTGCCTTTATATTTTGTATCCCGTTTTTCTTTTTATTGCAATCATTGAAAATATATACTTTTGTTAATTTTCTATTTTGTTTGGAAGCAACCTGCTCAGATTTCATCCTTCTTTTCCAATTTTTGGATGATTGTTTCTTAGGTTATGTTATTTCAAACTCCTTTATAAACAAATTCACCCATGCAGGCCCCTGTGGTATGTACTGAGGGATAATGTTATCAAGTTAGCCTTTGGTTTATAATCAAGAGCTTCATAGTAGCCACTTCCATTCTGCAACAATTTAGGAACTGCTCTTGCACGTTGTAGTGAAGAGTCAAGAGTATTTATTTGTCAAATGCACCAGATTTGTACCAGAACAATGGAATTCATACTTTCTGCAGTTTTACAGGAACAGTAGACAATCGACAATAGGTGCAGGAGTAGGCCATTTGGCCCTTCGAACCAGCACCACCATTCAATGTGATCATGGCTGATCATCCCCAATCAGTACCCCGTTCCTGCCTTCTCCCCGTATCCCCTGACTCCGCTATTTTCAAGAGCCCTATCTAGCTCTCACTTGAAAGCATCCAGAGAACCTGCCTCCACCGCCCTCTGAGGCAGAGAATTCCACACACTCACTACTCTCTGTGAGAAAAAGTGTTTCCTCGTCTACGTTCTAAATGGTTTACTCCTTATTCTTAAACTGTGGCCCCTGGTTCTGGACTCCCAGAACATCAGGAACATGTTTCCTGCCTCTAGCGTGTCCAAACCCTTAACAATCTAAAGCCCCTGTCCCACTTAGGAAACCTGAACGGAAACCTCTGGAGACTTTGCGCCACACCCAAGGTTTCCGTGCGGTTCCCGGAGGTTTTTGTCAGTCTCCCTACCTGCTTCCACTACCTGCAACCACCTGCAACCTCCGGGAACCGCACAGAAACCTTGGGTGGGGCGCAAAGTCTCCAGAGGTTTCCGTTCAGGTTTCCTAAGTGGGACAGGGGCATTATATGTTTCAATGAGATGCCCTCTCATCCTTCTAAACTCCAGAGTGTACAAGCCCAGCTGCACCATTCTCTCAGCATATGACAGTCCCGCCATCCCGGGACTGTCGATACAACCATAATAATATACAATAAGTTATTCATTATTCCAAGTAAACCAGGCCATAAAAGTGCAAAAGAAAACAAAGTAAATATAGCAAACCTGTTCGGCAACTTTATAGAATTTAACATTAAACATAAAAAACATCCCCCCACAGCGGGATCAACGTTTCCCACTGTGAGGGAAGGCAGCAAAGTTTGAATTATCTTGAATTACTTATGTAGAAATAATTAATATATAAATAATTCAAGGTACTAAAAGATCAAATAACTGGTTTTAGTTGGTGCTTGTTTTTAAATCAGAAACTACATTTTCACAAATGCTATGAGAAAGTTATAGTTTTTGTTCTGTTCCGATCCCTCAATTTCCTGTGTTTATGGGTTTCTTCCGATGGCTACGGCCTCCTCCCACATCCTGAGGAAGTGTGGGTTAGAAGGTTAATTGGTTGCTATAAATTGCCCCTACCGTTAAGGTGGGAGGTAGAATCTGGCGGGAGTTGTTGGGAATGTGGGGAGAATAGCTTAATGGAGAAAGGGATAACATTGTCAACAGAGATCACTGGACCAAATGGTCTCCCTATATGTGGTCACCAAATCCACATTTTCTTACTGGCCCACCGAGTCCGCGCAGACCAATGATCACCCGTACACCAGTTCCATCCTACACACTATGGAGAATTTATAGAGGCCAATTAACCTACAACCCTACAAGTCTTTTGAATGTTGGTTGATGGTTGGCATGGACTCAGTAGGCTAAAAGACCGCTGTGCTGTGTGACTTTAAATACAAAGTTCAGTTCCTGAGACATTTATAAGGTTATATTTCAAAGGCTTGGCAAAAATGTGTGTAAAAACTTTAACTGGGCCAGAAATATTTTCATATTTTCTTACAACATAGAAGAAGTCTATAGTGGTTCTCAGAAAGGGTTGCCAACTGTCCCGTATTAGCCGGGACATCCCGTATATTGGGCTAAATTGGTTTGCCACATACAGGACCGCCCTTGTCCCGTATTTGACTGCTACTACTCAGGTCGAGGGGACCGCCTCTCCCGTCCCGACGTAGTGCGCCCCATGCAGCCGCACCTTGCCCGCGGCCCGGTCGGACGGCAGCCCAACCAGCTGTCCGACCTTCGCTTGCCGCCAACACCACCACCCCTCCTTCTCATGGCCGATCATAAATTCATGAGTTGGATGGGGTGCCAGACTGGGCTTTGTGTGCAGGCCAGTACCCGGGCCAACTCATCATTCACCCAGCCAGGGCCGAGTCGGTCAACGAAATGCCGTTGGGAATTTGTCCCTTATTATGACCTTTTGTCCCTTATTTGGGAGTGAGAAAGTTGGCAAACTTATTCTCAGAACAAACCGATCACTCACACTAATTTCCCCTGTTGCCTATTCTCCACACATGCTAACCATTTTGCTTGCATTAGGTCTGTATTCCTCTCTGTCTAAACGCCTCTTAAAAGTGGTCATTACAGTTGATTCACCATCTTTACCGATAACGTGTTCCATTCTATGAAAAACAAACTTATGCCATTCATTGGCTTATATACTTCTATCAGATCGTCCTCAGTAAGGTTGCCAACTTTCTCACTCCCAATTAAGGGACAAAAGGTCAAAATAAGGGACGAATTGCCGTCGGGAATTTGTCCCTTATTTTGACCTTTTGGTCAAATTCCCAACGGCAATTCGTTGACCGACTCGGACATGGCTGAGTGAATGATGAGTTGGCCCGGGTGCTGGACTGCACACAAAGCCAAGCCGGCGGGCCAGCTGAGGAATTTTGGTCCGGGCGCCAGACTTTGCGCCTCCTTAAAACTCCTCAGCTGGCCCACCGGCTGGGCTTTGTGTTCTGCTGCACGCAAAGTCCAGCACCCCATCCAACTCATGAACGGATGATCAACCATGAGAAGGAGGGGTGGTGGTGTCGGCGGTAAGCGAAGGTCCGTAGGTCGGACAGCTGGCCGGGCTACTGACCGATGGCGCCACGCGCGAGGCGCTGCTGCTGCACTCCATGGGCTGCATTATGTCGGGACTGGTGAGGCGGGGCCCGACACGGTGCTCCGACTCGACAGTTCCCTCGACCCGAGTAATAGCAGCCAAATAAGGGCGGGCACATATGGGACAAACCAATTTAACCCTCTATACGGGATGTCCCGGGAAATACGGGACAGTTGACATACCTAATCCTCAGCCTCCTTTGTAAGCCCATCTGAACCAATCTCTCCCAATAACTAGTCCTCCAATTCAGCCACATTCTGGTGAATGTTCTGCACTTTCTCCAGTGCAATCACACCTTCTCTGCAATGCGGTGACCAGAACTGCGCACAATGCTATGTGTGCAGCCTCAACAGTGTTCTGTAATGTTTCAGCATTATGTCTCTAACGCTTGTGTCCAAGCATGCCATAAGCCTTCTTCACCACCCTATCGACCTGTGTTGCCATTTTCAAGCAACAATAGTCGAGAACCTCTCAGTCTCTCTGGTCATCAACATTGCTTTCAGCCCTACTGTTTAAATGGTGTAATGTGGGTGGTAGAGCCATACCATTTACTGAGCCCTATCCCCAGTGTTTTACTGATGGTATGCAGTGATACGGCACATCTGCACTTCTAAAATGTTAAAAATTGATTATTAAACGTACAAATTATTAAAGTCTAAAAACTAAAATATATTTAATTAATGAGGCAGTCAGGCCCTGAAAGAACAACAATCTGTCATGGACACCAAAATGAAGAAGGGATATGCGTACTGGCATCTTTTTGTCAACAAAATAAACACTGCCCGCGCCTATTAGATTTCCCAAAATGCAGCTTGCATAACTTTCATGTTTCAAACAATATGTTTTTAATTACGAAAGCTAATAAAATATTTAACAAGAAGGACCAAAATCAAACTATTCCAAATCCCATTGTGAAATGCAAGGCTAGATTACATGCTTGGCTCTGGGGATGAGACTTGAATTTGGACCTTTCTGATCCACTACTGCCCACTGGTGTCAATGCAAGTTGGTCTCCTGTGCTCTGCTGCCCTCTGTTGATAGTCCGTTAATGTACAATCAGCACCTCCTCACTCTGCACTAAATTGTGTGGTTGGGATCCAACCTGATTTATGTTCCAACTGTTCCAACACAGGCAGGAAGTTTCATTCTCTGGTGTGCTGTCAAATTGTATTTTACAAAAACACAAAGTGCTGGAGTAGCTCAGCATGTCAGGCAGCATCTCTAGAGGACATGGATAGGCAACGTATCTGGTCGGGTCTCTTCCTCAGATGTATTTCATGTGACATAGATCATTAATAATCTGGTGCATCAGGTCAACTTCTGACATGCATGATGTTAAATGAAAGCAAAATATTGTGGTTGGTGGCAAACGGAAATTGTGGTGATACTCCGGGGGTAATGCACCAACTGTAGGGAATAAAGCAGAGCTAGTGCTTTAGGACAGTTACATTTATAACTGGGCTAAATTAATGGTGGGGAAGGACGTGAGGAGGGGAAATTATCCGGCAAGTTTACAGTGCAGTCATTTTGTTACTAAAACAACTGAAACTGCAAGAGACTGCAGATGCTGTAATTTTCAGTAAAAAAACAAACTGCTGGAGGAATTTCGTGGATCAGGCATTATCTGTGAAGTGAATTGAACAGATTATGTTTTGGGTCAGGACTCTTCTTCTGACTGATGAAGGGTCCCAACCTGAACATTGTCTGTCCATTTCTCTCCGCAGATGCTGCCTGACCTGCTGAGTTGCTCCAGCAGTTTGCTTTTTTTCTGAAGGTATTCAGTTGTAAAATGAGTTCAGATGTTCAATATAAAGCAGATGCTAAGTGGGAGTTTCCAGGACAGAATCAGATCAGTTTTTGATCCCACTCAATGATGATGGGCGTGAATCACAACTTCATCTACCTGGTCTTGCTCGTCATTTCCAGATATCTATACCTACCAGATCTTTGTGTTACGAAATGTGGTAGAACAATGCCTGGAATTTCAGAAGCCAATACTAATAAACTTTGTTGATTTCATAAAGGCATTCGATAGTGTACATAGAGACACCCTGTGGCAAATTCTTAAAGTGTATGGCATCCCAGAGGCTTTCATAAACATCTTCAAGAACCTTTACGAGGGATCCAGTTGCTGCGTCAAGGTCGATTCAGGAAACACAGAATTCTTTGACATTGTCACAGGGGTAAGACAAGGTTGCCTTCTATCCCCCTTACTGTTTATTGTCACAATCGACTATGTCATGCGGAAGACAATGAACAAACCTGGTTTTGGAATACTGTGGAGAACAGGAAGATGCCTCACAGCTCTAGAAATTGCACTACACTATATACCTAACAAGCTTAGCCAGCAGATGCTGATAGCTTCTGTCATCCAGCATTACTCCAGTTCACTGGAGGTGAAGAGTTCCACTTTCCCAACAGTCTAACTTTAATTTGAGAAATGCTTCTCGATTTAGCCCAAGTGACCAATTCTTAAGTCTCAAACATTGCCTCCTTCAACGGCAGTGGAGATAATTACTTCTTATCTAATGCTTGCAGACTGTCATATGCTGAGAGAATGGAGCGGCTGGGCTTGTACACTCTGGAGTTTAGAAGGATGAGAGGGCATCTCATTGAAACCTATAAGATTGTTAAGGGTTTGGACACGCTAGAGGCAGGAAACATGTTCCCGATGTTGGGGGAGTCCAGAACCAGGGGCCACAGTTTAAGAATAAGGAGTAAGCCATTTAGAACGGAGACGAGGAAACACTTTTTCTCACAGAGAGTGGTGAGTCTGTGGAATTCTCTGCCATAGTGGAGGCAGATTCTCTGGATGCTTTCAAGAGAGAGCTAGATAGGGCTCTTAAAAATAGCGGAGTCAGGGGATTTGGGGAGAAGGCAGGAACGGGGTACTGATTGGGGATGATCAGCCATGATCACATTGAATGGCTCGAATGGCCTACTCCTGCACCTATTGTCTTTTGTCTTTTACTTTAATCATGTTAAACCCACATGAGATCTCCCCTCAATCTTGTCTCTTCCAATTCAATCAAACTTCTAAATATTGTCAGGGATCAAGGATAATGCCATCTGAGATTGACAATAATATGGCATTTACCATCACCTTTTCAGTTATGTTTCGACATTGATCAACGAATGCTAGACTACATCTGTACAGTCAGTACACCAGGTCTAGAAGCTCAGTGGATTACAGAGGGGGTGGGGACATTTGTCTTCAGTGGTAAAAGATGCACACATAGGAAAGTGCAGGCTACACTCAGCTCTGCACGATTGGTTCCACTTAACTCAGAATATAGGAAATAAAAGCTAGAGTAGGCCATGTAGCTCATCGCAGCCACTCCATCAGTTAGAAATTCAGGATGAAACTGTACCTCATCCACTTTGCCACCAGATATTTTAATTGTCCTCTTTCCCGTTGAACCCAAACTCTATATATCACAGCCCTAATTAAAGTGATGGACCAGCCATCCACAACCACATGTATCGGAGAATTCCAAAGACTTGCAACTCTCTGAGTAAAATAATTTCTCCTCATCCTGCACTCTTTCCAGCTTAATGGCATCTTCCCCAAAGCAAAGGTTTCACGAGGTCTCAAAGGTCTTTTGTTGTCACATGTACCAATTAAGGCACATTGATATGCAAATTACCATAGAGCCATACGGAAAAAAAAGCAACAGGACACACGACTACTTTAAAGTTAACATAAACATCCACCACAGGGGATTCCCCACATTCGTCACTGTGATGGAAGGCAAAAAAGTCCATTCTTCTTCCTCTTTCTTCTCCCGCAGTCGGGGCAGTCGAACCATCCATCGACGCTCCCCCAGCCAGCACTCGAAGCTCCCGCGTCGAGGCAATCAAAACTCACTCGTCGAGGTGGTCGAAGCTCCTGCGGCTTGGAGTTCCCGAAGTCAGACTCTGACCAGAGACCCTGAGCTCCGTGATGTGATAGTCCACAAGCACCCACGGTTGGAGCTCTGAGGTCGATCCCTGGCAAACCTGAACTTGAACCAAATGTGAACACAATACTCCAAATTGCTCTCTCATCAACATCTTATACAACTGTAGCATAATGTTCCAACTACTAAACTCAGTTCCCAGCAATTAAGACAAATTGGGCATAAGAACAAGAATACTTCATTCATCACCATGCAACTTCCACGGATTGAGCCATGCCTTTATTCAATTGACTCATCTATTTCTGCCTCTGAGAAATCTGTCCATCTTAGTTCTGAAGTTTTCAATTGATACAAGGTTCCAAAGATTAGATATTCCCAAATCTTCACTAGCCATGATAAGGTTTTCTTTTTGCCAACCCTTAATGTCCAAGTTTTAGTTCAGGTCCAGTGTTCTGGACTCTGACATCCAAGAAAACCCTTCAATATTCTGAAAAACTTTGTTAGATCATCCCCTGATCTGCTATACTCAAGTGAGTGACACCCAGTCTGTGCAATAAGTTCTTATGTCAGACCTTTTATCTACAGTGATACAAAAGCACAGAAAGCTGGAGGAACTCAGTCAAGGAGTATATGTGAAAAGAGAGACATTTCAGATCAGGGACCCTTCTTCAGAACTGGCTGATTTCTTCCAGCATTTTCCACTTTTGTCTCTTGCATTTGTGGCTTTGTTTTTTATTGATCTGGTGAGTCTGTGCCTCTCCCCTCCCAATGCATCCTTCACTGTTGTCATGCCTAAGATGGAAGTTAGTATTCTAGAGTCCGTGGTTAGAATTTGTGATCTATAGAACTGAAACATATTGTCCACTCCTTTGTTTTGCAGCTCCCTTGAGCTAATGCCAGGAGCCCTTCAATTGTTTAGTTGTCATCATCATCGCTGTGATTTCATTACAGGGACTAATAAAGCTCTCTGATAGTTCATAGTTCCTTGCTTCTGGGTCTTCAGAAAATACCCCCATTGATTTTGCCAGTGGTCCACATCTTAATGATTATATTGCATAGCCCAGAACCATTGTCCACAAAGAGCATAGAATAGTACAGCACAGGAACAGGTCCTTCTATCAAGTCTCCCCTCAACCTCCACAATACAACACCGGGACTAGGGGAGAATACGTGTTCGGCACGGACTAGAAGGGTCGAGATGGCCTGTTTCCGTGCTGTAATTGTTATATGGTTATATATGGTTGTGGACACAGCCCAGACCATCACACAAACCATCCTCCCTTCCATTGACTCCATCTACACCACACTGCCTCGGCAAGGCCACCAGCATAATTAAGGATGAGTCTCACCTCTTCTCACCGCTCCCACTTGATTGTAATAATGTATAGTCTTTTCATGATTGGATACAATGCAACAAAAGAGCTTTTCACTGTACCTTGGTACACGTGACAATAATAAACTGAACTGTACTCCGTCTGACATGTCTATTGTTCAACCATGGCTATCCTTCCTTGCCTGAGTCCGTGAGCCAATCTCACAAGGCAACTGCACCCTCGGGTTGGGTGGCAAGGTCCATACAGTAGCTAGGATGCCGGAAATATAGTTCCGGTGTCCTCTCCCCAGGGTGTCCCCTGGTAGCCCTTGATCCGGTGAATCTGAGGCCAGAGATTTATCTCCTCTCAAGAAATGTTCATGAAATTTTATTTGTCCACTACTTTGAAATAACTAAAATTGTACTAAAAACAAAAATATGACTACAGTTGTTTATAATAGGTAAAAATCAATAAAAGGGCTTAAAAGTCATTTAAAACATTTAAACAAAGCGATGCCTCACCGCTGGTGCGACCCTATGGTCGCAACTTCACCGCTGCAGTCTCGATGTCTCCTTCACCGCCGCCATCTTAATGGCCGCGTAAAATCCCAGCCGGGGCTTCGCGGGAGAAGCCCGGGTCGGAAAAAGCGGAACATTAATTTAAATGCGACCTTCCCCCTGATGTCACTCGAAGCTCGTGGAATATTCTGTATGTAAAACGGGCACTGACCCGAGCCATCGTGGCCACCCACCTCAGTCGAAGCTTAAAAGGCAGTTTTGTCTGTTTTTTTCAACTTTCGTCACCAATAAGTCGTGAAATATAGCATCAAATCTTAAGTGAAGCTGATCACTGCTTAGAGGGGTAAAATGTGTCAGAATATGTGAACGTTTTAACGTTACCGCGTAGCGTTTTAGCGAACATATAAAGACACACACATGTACACACATATATAGAGATAGACAATAGACAATAGGTGCAGGAGTAGGCCATTTGGACCTTCGAGCCAGTTCCGCCATTCAATGTGATCATGTCTGATCGTCCACAATCAGTACCCTGTTCCTGCCTTCTCCCCATATCCTTTGACCACTATCTTTAAGAGCTCTATCTAACTCTCTCTTGAAAGCATCCAGAGAACCGGCCTCCTATGCCCTCTGTGGCAGAGAATTCCACAGACTCACAACTCTCTGTGTGAAAAAGTATTTCCTCATCTCTGTTCTAAATGGCTTACCCCTTATTCTTAAAGTGTGGCCCCTGGTTCTGGACTCCCCCAACATCGGGAACATGTTTCCTGCCTCTAGCGTGTCCAAACCCTTAATAATCTTATATGTTTCAATAAGATGCCCTCTCATCCTTATAAATTCCAGAGTAAACAAGCCTAGCCGCTCCATTCTATGGGATGCAGACCACCAGGCCCTGGGGATATATCAGCCTTCAGTCCCATCAGTCTACCCAGCGCCATTTCCTGCCTAATGGGAATTTCCTTCAGTTCCTCCGTAACCCTAGATCCTCTGGCCACTAGTATATCAGAGAGATTGTTTGTGTCCTCCTTAGTGAAGATGGATCCAAAGTACCTGTTCAACTCATCTGCCATTTTCTTGTTCCCAATAATAAATTCGCCCTTTTCAGTCTTCAAGGGTCCAATGTTGGTCTTAACAATTGGAATTTGGAAACTAAACTGATAGTTTCAAATATGATTTCAGAGACTAGACTCTGAAGTCTAGTCTGTGGAACAAACCAAACTTTAAAGTGAGATATGTGTAGGAAGGAACTGCAGATGCTGGTTTAAACCGAAGATAGACACAAAATGCTGGAATAACTCAGCGGTACAGGCGGAATCTCTGGAAATGGATGACATTTCGGGCAGCTTTTGAATATCCTACAGTCTAAAGATGGGTCTCGACCTGAAACGTCACCCATTCCTTCTATCCAGAGATGCTGCCTGTCCCGCTGAATTACTCCAGCTTAAAGTGAGATATTATGAGGTAATAATTGTTGGTTAAGGGAGTCATCAGAATGTTTGTTTCCGTCTTCCCCCAGACTGGGCCTTTGTCATCACGATGCTCCTGGCAAGCCTCAACAGTTGCTGCAACCCCTGGATCTACATGTTCTTCACCGGCCACCTGCTACAAGACCTGGTCCAGCGCTTCCTCTGCTGTTCCAGCCGGCTCAGAAAAACCAAGCAGCCCAGCAGCGAGCTGACCTGCAGCAAGAAGAGCAACTCCTCCACCTTTGCCGTCAGCCTCAAGAGCTCAAGCAGTCAGAAGAGCCTCTCAGTCCAACAGCAGCCAGAGGAACAATAAACCAGAACGCTCTCAACCAGGTGCTGCGGGACCCTTCCCTGGGACCCTTCCCCTTGTGCTCTTACCTGCTCTGTACGATGCTGTGCCAGCTATCAGTTCTAATTCCTCTCAAATCCCCCTTAATGCACTGCTAGAGCTTGGCCTTAAAGCAGCTAGTTCCTTTGGATATGCCATGTTCACTACTAGTGGTTGGCAGCTGAGGAGAGAAATGGCACGGGGCAGTGGTTTGCGCTCCTAACTCAGCAGGACTAGCCACTGAGGGTGGAGGCGTGGAGGCAATAAGACATAATCTCGCTCCAGGGAGGCCAGAGTCGATCATAGGAAGCTGACTTGGCAAGAAAAGATGCCCCAAGATCAGTTGCCACTTGTTGGGTATGGGAAATGGGCCTGCAGTTTGCAACCACTTGATATGCCCGCATCACTTTGAGAGCTGAGATGTGACTGAAGTCCTGATATCACCGAAGCCTAGCTCTGTCTGCACCTTGCTACCATCTGATTGTCTTATCGTCAGTGGTATGAAGCGAACATTGACTGGTAAAAATGCTATGATTACTGAGGAATTTATCTGTGTTATTTGTTCTACATCTTTATCTGTATTTATTGTATTGCTTTATCTGTATTTATTTTATTGCTTCCATCAATTTGTGGTTGAGACCAGAAGTTAACAATATTCTGGATCCATCTTACTTCCAACTGCCTGCAGGGATTCTTCAAAGGTTCCAATAGGGTTTCTGGATTTGTGGCAGGAATACAATTTATGATAGGGATAGAATCAGAGTTGTACAACTCTGGCCTAACTTGCCCAAGCCAATCTAGGTGCTCCATCTACACTAGTCCCACCTGCTTGCATTTGGCACATATCCCTCTAAACCTTTCCTATCCATGTACCTGTCCAAATGTCTTTTAAATGTGGTTATAGTACTTCCCTCAACTACATCCTCTGGCAGCTGGTTCCATATATCCATTAGTCTCTGTGTGAAAAGTTTCCACTAAAGTTCCGAGTGAACCTTTCCCCTCTCACCATAAACCTATGTCTGGTTATTTTTTCCTTATTCTGGGTAAAAGATTCTGTGCAGTCATCCTATCTATCCCCCTCGTGATCTGATATACCTCTATAACATGATACCTCATCCTCCTGCAAGCTAGGGAATAAAGTCCTAGCCTGCCCAACCTCTCTCTACAGCTCAGACCCTCAAGCCCTGGCAACATCCTTGTAAATCGTCTCTGTACTCTTCCAGCTTAACAACATTTTTCCTATACCAGGTTGACCAAAACTGAACACAATGCGTCAAGTGTGGCCTCACCAACGTCTTGCACAACTGTAAAAAAACATCCCAACTTAAATAATACCCTGACCGATGAAAGCTTTCTTCGACCCTATCTACCTGTGATGCCAATTTCAACTAACTATGTACCTGCACTCCTAGATCCCTCTGATGTACAGCACTCCCCAGAGCCCTGCCATTCAATGAGAAGGTCTTGACCTGATTTAACTTCCCATCGTGAATCAAGAATACCTAAAGAAACACAAGGGGAGGAAATGGCCCCCAAACTGTTCAGAAAAGCTCTGTTAGCAAGTCTACAGGGGGAAGTGGGAACAGAACCATCAGTATCAGAACAAACTAAGTATGAACCATAAATTGGCAGGGCATGTAGTTCCCACTCTCCTGCGAGTGTGGCATGAGCATCTAATGAGTGGCTATTTGACCAACAAACAATTATACCACAACTCCATCAATGAGACTGTAAATGAGGAAAGATACATTAATTTTGCAAAACTTCGAAATATGCTCCAGGCTTCATCATCAGTCCTGATACAGCTTCACTGTTTCTGACAGATTAAGAGGCGCACTCAGGGAGTGAATTTTGCTATAACTTTTCCCAGTTCTATGAATCATAATTATAGCCAAATGTTTATTGTGGATATTTTTCCCCACAAATTGATCAGAGATATTCCAAAGCAGTTGGTGAGTAAAGTCTATATTGTCCCATGGGGATCTTCTTGTTACATCTGCACTTCCTGAAGTAAGAACTTGAGCAGTTTATGAAATTGCCCAAACATCTCTCTTCCCGGCTCATTCTACCTAATTCTGAGGTTCACAGCAACTCCAGTGCTTATCCAGATGCTGTTTCTATGCCAAGAGAGTTTCTGCTTTCACCTTTTCAGGCACTGAGCTCCTGTTGCCCGCCATCCTTTGTATGAAGATAGACACAAAATATTGACACAAATCATACACATATTTGTATGACACAAACATGAGGTGATCTAAAATGAAAAGGGGGAGCATTTATAATGTGATGAGCGATTGAAAAGTATCTTCAGAGGGATCTTAGTATCACTGTACATGAGTCAATGAAAGATAACAATTGGGTGGACAAAGCATTGAGGCAGAGCAGCAATATGTTGACCTTATTTCATGAGGATTTGGTTTCCCGAATAAGGACATCTTGTTCCAATTACATACAGCCCCTTTGTACCAATTGCAGTTTGGAAATTTATCTTCAAGGAGAGGAATTACAAAATGTTCACACAGATGAGGGAATGTGGGAAGAGGGAAGTAGCTGTAGCTGTCCCGCTGAGCCTGAGTGTGATTCTGAAGGTGTGATTGTGCAGCAGGAAACTATTTGGCATTACTTATCAGATGTGAAGGATGTAAATCCATCCTCTGAGCGTCTAGTCCTGCTTCTTCCATATCTAAGATAGACACAAAATGCTGGAGTAACTCAGTGAGACAGGCAGCATCTCTGGATAGAAGCAATAGGTGGCATTTTGGGTTGAGATCCTTCTTCAGACTGAGAGTCGGGGATGAAGGGTCTCAACCCGAAACATCACCCATTCCTTCTATCCAGAGATGCTGCCTGTCCCGCTGAGTTATTCCAACATTTTGTGTCTATCTTCGGTGTAAACATCGGTCCTACATCCTTTGTGTGAGTCCCTTCCTCAACTGCCTTCTCATCCCCTGCTAAATATCTGTGTATACTCTAAGTTAACTCTGATAAGGGAAATAGATCCTTCCCGTTCAATCAGAGGTGAATCACCAAGATACTGCCTGGTTTGGAGGACTTTTATTACAGAGAGAGATTGGACAGGCTCAGCTGGTTTTCCCAGGAGCGAAGGTGGCTGAGGGATGACCTGCTAGAAGCATATAAGATAATGAGAGGGACAGATAGGAGAAATAGCCAACGTTATTTTTGTCCAATGTGAGCAGTATCAATAACAAGATGGTATAGGATTGAGGTATAAGGAAAGAGTATTGAAGTGGATTGCAGCCTCAAATTCACGTTCCTGTTTACCTAGGGCAACATTTTACCATCTTGCATGAATCTATCTTTGTTTGCCTTAAAAATCACCCTTTGAGGAAGAATGCTGCAATGACTCATGACCCTCTGACAGAAACGAAAATCGCCTCATCGCTTGTGACTTCATTAACATGTTATTCACAACAAGGGAGTAGGTAGGTGGAACTTAAAATTCCATTCCAAAAGAGTGAAAGGTCTATGATGACCATCGAATTAGTCTGCGTGCCATTCTCTTTGTACATTCCTAGATATGCCACTGGGTGAGTAAACGGGGATTTGAGGTTTTGTCCGATAGGATGTATTCTCCAGCAAGGTTCAGGCACAATTAGCCACAATTTAGCAGAGGGCAGAAGCGTCAGTTACAGACCAGCCTGTAATTCCAACACCAGGCTGAACTCTAACTGAGGCTTCCGCCCTCTGCTAAAATTCGGGGGCTAATGTGGTGAATCACCAAAACTTTCCCAAGAACGTTGGGGTGAGCTGGACCAATAATGACAACTTCAGTTATGGAAAGGTGTTTGAGAGATGGGGAAATAAAGTGTCCGATGCCAGATGCAAATGGTGGTGCAGGGAGAAGCAGTGAGGTAAAAAACAAAAGGTGAGGTGCCATTGTTTACTGATTTGTACTGCGAGCCTGTTTACTATTAAATACATTTTACTCAATATGTTGTTCTGTCTGGAATTTCTTTGGGATTCGAAGACCTTCCTCAGATTTATATCCAGTACTGTATTTGGAGCTTCACACTGCATTTAATTTCTATCAGTTTTATTACAATTATTTAATAAACCCAGGTTTAATGGATTCTTATTTTAATTCAGCTGGGAGGGATCCACAAAGATAACAAGATTTACGTATCCTTATACACAGTTT
Organism: Amblyraja radiata; assembly: GCF_010909765.2. NCBI lineage: Eukaryota > Metazoa > Chordata > Chondrichthyes > Rajiformes > Rajidae > Amblyraja > Amblyraja radiata. Next base: position 20,424,023 of record NC_045973.1, read on the forward strand.
CATGCATGGCGTGCCGAAGAATCTGCAAGAAAGGAGATTAAATGTAAGTGTTAACTACCCCCTACCCATAACACACGTACCTCAATCTCATTTGATTATGGGAAATGCTAAAAAAGACACGAAGTGCTGGAGTAACTCAGAGGGTCAGGCAGCATCTCTGGAGAACATGGATAAGTGACGTTTTCAGGTTGAGACCCTTTATCAGACCTGCTGAGTTATTCCAGCACTTGGTGTCCTTTTGTGTGTTAACCAACATCTGCTGTTCTTTGTTTCTACATGAGGAATACGCTTGTTTATGCTGCTTTAAATGAAGGCAACAGCTATACAGTTATTCTGCTCCTTAGCACTAGGATTACACCACCCAGCCTCACAATTCCCACTCAATAAGTGGCTACTATTCAGCTCCTACACGGACATGAAATGATTCCAAGATATTTGTGTTCCACCAGTGCAGTGCCTATCATTGGGTATTGTGTACCAGTTTGTCCTGCTTGGGTGAATCAGTAAAGGTTATCAACTGTGCCAAATATGCTGTTTGGATGCCACACAGCAGTGATGGTGTGGAGCGGGGACTTCAATGAAGTGCATGGACCTATTTTCATTTAAAAGTGGCACCAGGTATTGTAAAATCACTTGTTTCTCTTATGCAGAATGTACTTTGAAATATTAGTTGGAAAGTTCTTCATTTATGAAGGTGGAGTGCCTAGGATGCTCAGTAGAAAATCAATTCTGATGCCAGATTATATGGGGAAGAAGGGAGAGGGAGTTATATAGTTACCTAAAAGTGATTAATGCAATGTTCACACAGTTGGCTGCTACCAAAGCATAATATGAGGAGTTCTTCCTCCTGTTTGCGTGAGTATGAATGAGTCCGACAAGAGTCTGAAGTGTATCTGTCACTCTTCAGATACCACAGGAGCAAAATAACCACTCTAAATACATGGCCTTTACACCAGTTAAGGGATTTAAATCAGCAGATTTGAAACCTGACATAAACTTGAAACATTTCAGAGTCCGGCTTCATTCTGGAAAAACCTTTTGAGAAGGTGAAATATATATATTCATCACATACAGAAAAAGACAGGCAGGAGCTTGTGTGTTTGACATGGGTCGTCCCTGGTTTCCATTCCAACACAATATTCGGCATGGGAACAGGGTGTATGTGTAGTGCCAAGGGTTGTGGACGTAGCCCAGTCCATCAGGCAATCAATCCAGCCTCCCCTTCAATCACTCCATCTACACTTCATGCTGCCTCGGGGAAGCAGCCAACAAACTCAAGGACCACTCACACCCTGGTCATTCCCTCTTATTCATTCTTCTGTCAGACAGAGATATAAAAGCTTGTGTGTATGTACCTCCAGATTCAGGAACAGCTCCTTCCCTGCTGTTATCAGACTCTTGAACGGCCCTCTCATAAACTAAGTATGTAATCCCAATCTATCTTGTTGTGGGCTTTCAATTACTTTTTTTTCTGCTCGTTCTTTCTATCTGTAACAGTATATTCAACACTCTGTTTCCTTTTTGTACCACCTGTTGTCCTCATGTGTGGATTGATTGTACTAGTGCATCGATGATTTTCTCAGATAGCATGCAGAGCAAAGTTTTTCACTGGATCTCGGTACTTGTGATAATAATAAACCAATAACACCAAGGCACAGGGCGAGAGCAGTGGTTAGCAATGGTGCTGACTGCTCCCTGCCATTCAGCACAGCTGAAGTTTGGACATGCGTCTCAGGTAAAGCAGACTCTGAACTGAGCAGGATGAAGAGAGGGAGGCAGTTTTTGAGGAGAAGCACGATGAGGAAGGGGCCATTGTCAGCTGAGTAATTATCCTGCAAGCCAGAGCCAAAGTAAAGAAGGGGGAGAGGGGAATATCTGACGGCTGGGTGGAGGAGGAGAAAGAATGGGAGAATGAATGGAGTGTCAAAGGACAGGAGGAAGAGGAGCAGAAGGAGCAGGAGGAGGTGGAGCAGGAGGAAGAGGAGAAGGAGGAAGAGGAGGATGAAGGAATATGTGTGGATCAGAAGGAGGTAGAGGATGAAGAGAGTGCCTGAGTGACAGAAGGAGGAATAAAAGGTTGTAGACTGTCAGGAGTAGGAGGCGTGGGGAGCACAATACGGGCTGAATCCAAGGAGTAGCAGGAGAGGAGAAGTAGGTCCAGGGAGATTCCAGACATCAGGGGGTGGAGGAAAGAGGCAGAGACTGATGCAAGTAATGTGGAGGAGGAGGATGGAGGCAGTGTGCGAGGCCCAGGCGGGCAGATGGGGAGGAATCAGGCTGGAGGCAGAAATGGAGGAGCTGCAGATAGAGGAGGATGCAGGCAGCAGTCTGAGGAACAGCAGGAGGAGGATGGAGAAGCCGGCAGTCTGAGCAGCGGAGTAGGAGGATTCATGCACTTCCCAATTAGAAGGTGGAGCAGGGCTGGCAGAGTATGTCAGTCATGCCTGAACAACAGGAAGAATGTGATGCAGGTAGGAATGAATAGGAAGACTTGATGGTGGATGCGGTCTGTGTCTTAAGTAGGAGGAAGCAGGCAGTGTTCGAAGAGCAGGAGGTGGGAGATTCTGCTCCATCCTTGCCCATTCATGTGGCCGGTCCATTTCCCGTGAGGCCTAACTAAATCTGCCCCACATCCCACTCTGCCACATCGACTGGCATCGATTGGCTACATTACACTTGATTCCCTGATTAATATCATGATATAGATTGTGAACAGCTTGAACCCCAATAGGAATCCATGTAACACCCCACTAGTTAATCTCCCCATCTAGCTTTAATTTAGTTTAGAGATACAGCACGGAAGCAGGTCCTTCGGTCTACTGAGTCCACGCCGGCCAGTGATCCCCATACAATAGCACTCTCCTACATACTAGGGACTCTTTTAACAATTTTTAGCAAAGCCAATTAACTAGAACACCCAGAAAAACCCCAGATTGTCCAAGGGGAGAAGGTATAAATTCCATACAGACAGCATCCGTAGTCACAATTGAACCCCGGTCTCTGGCGCTGTAAGGCAGCAACTCTACCACTGCCCGCCCTGACTGTGATTGTTCAAAGGTTCAAAGGTCTTTTATTGTCACGTGTACCAATTAAGGTACGGTGATATTCGATTTACTATACAGCCATGCTAAAAAATAGCAACAAGACACACAACCACATAAACGCTAACATAAACATCCACCACAGAGGATTCCCCACATTCCTCACTGTGATGGAAGGCAATAAAGTTTAATCTTCTTCCCTCTTTATTCTCCCGCAGTCGGGGCAGTCGTACCATCCACAGTCGGGGTGATCGAAGCTCCCGCGGCCGGTGATCGAAGACCCCACGTCGGGGCGATTGAAGCACCCGCGTTGGGGCGGTCGAAGCTCCTGCGGTTGGAGCTCCTCAAGTCGATCTCTAACCAGGGACCGCGAGCTCCATGATGTCAAAGTCCGCAGGTTCCAGCAGTTGGAGCTCCTGAAGTCGGTCTCCAGCAGAGGCCACCTACTCCTTGATGTTAGGCCGCAGTGCGGGCAGAGAAACGATATGGAAACAAATTGCACCTCCATCGAGGTAAGAGACCAAATAAAAGTTCCCCCCATCCCCCACATAAAGTAAGTAAGTAAGTTTATTGGCCAAGTATTCACATACAAGGAATTTGCCTTGGTGCTCCGCCCACAAGTAACAACATGACATACAGTGACAGTTACGAATGACTCACAAAATACTAAATAATAAAACATTAATGATAAAACACCATTGATCAAGTATGTGAACCAACAAAATACCAGATCAAAGGGAGGCTACAGATTTTTGGTTATTGAGTAGAGCAACTACTCGTGGATAAAAACTTTTTATGTCTGGCTGTGGCAGCTTTGACAGTCCGGAGTCGCCTTCCAGAGGGAAGTGATTCAAAGAGTTTGTGGCCAGGGTGAGAGGGGTCAGAGATGATCTTGCCCGCTCGCTTCCTGGCCCTTGCAGTGTACAGTTCATCAATGGAGGGAAGGTTGCAGCCAATAATCTTCTCTGATCGGACGATTCGCTGCAGCCTCCAGGTGTCGTGCTTGGTGGCTGAGCCAAACCAGACCATGATGGAAAAGGTGAGAACAGACTCTACGATGGACATGTAGAATTGGACCATCATTGCCTGTGGCAGATTGTGCTTCCTCAGCTGCCGCAGGAAGTACATCCTCTGTTGTGCCTTTTTGACTGTGGAGTCGATGGTAGCCCCCCACTTAAGGTCCTTGGAGATGATGGTTCCCAGGAACTTGAAAGACTCCACAGATGTGACTGTGATGTTGTTGGTGGTGAGTGGGGTGAGGGGACGGAGAGCTCTCCTAAAGTCTACAATCAATTCCACTGTCTTAAGCGCATTGAGCTCTAGGTTGTTGCTACGGCACCAGGACGCCAGCTGTGACACTTCGTGTCTGTAGGCAGATTCCTCCCCATCCTGGATCAGTCCAATCAGGGTTGTGTCGTCAGCAAACTTGAGAAGCTTGACAGAGGTGTATGTGGAGGTGCAGTCGTTGGTGTAGAGAGAGTAGAGGAGAGGAGAGAGTACGCAGCCTTGCGGTGCTCCTATGCTGAGTGTTTGCGGGTCCGAGATGTACTTTCCCAGCCTCACATGCTGCTTCCTGTCTGTCAGGAAGTTGGTGATCCACTGACAGAGAGGTTCAGGCACAGTCAACTCAGAAAGTTTGGAGTGTAGTAGCTCTGGCACAATGGTGAACCTACGGGTGGCGCCAGCAAATAAAACAAGCTAAAGAACACTAAAACATACATTTAACACATGCTATAAAACAACAAAAAAAGGAATGGACGAGACAGACTGTTAACATTGCCGACGCGACCCGTAGGTTCACGGTGATTGTCTGGATGAATGTGGCAATCATTGCCCAACGACCAGCGTTAGACATATGGAGAGATCGAAATAATGGATAAGGATTTTAGCAGAAAATGGATTGAGGTAGAGAAGGAACTGGTAACACTATAGGTGAGGTAGTACACAGTCTGTGCGGTGGAGAGGTCACAGTTGGAAGTTCACCCCTGGATTACATAGGATGTCAAGATTGCTAATAGTCTGAATGCACCCAAAATAGGAAACTGAAAAGAGAATAGAAGTATACTTGGAAAGCATTAGTGATGAAATTTGGATATAGACACAATAGTGACAGAATTAATTGTAAATGGACATGCATAAAAAAATGACTCAGACAACTCTTGGTCAATGAATTCTCAGAGATTTTTAGAACTTCACAATAATCAAAAGTGGAAAACAGTAGTGAGATAAAGCTAAATCATATCAACAGTCAAAGTGAAGTACAATTACATGAAGCAAAAGTTCTGAATAAAATCTGGCAATTTAGCAGACAGGCCTTCTGTCAGAATGCATTTATTGATTGGAGCCATCGGGAGCAGCTAAACTTCCTTGTGTAAATTGACACGAATGTTGCTGAATACTTTCCCCAGGGCTTCGTAGAAGGGGTCGCAGAAGGTGTGAATACATATGGAGAAGATCCTGTTGATGCACTGGATCTCAATCAAGTAGCTCTTGATACAAGGCATAATAGCCCAAATGTGGCAGAAGGAGAGGCAAGCAAAGTAGAAGCCCCAGATCAGTGATAGAGGGACACCAAAGATAGCGGAGAGTATTCGGTAGCACCAGTATTTGGAGACGGTGAAGACTGTGAAGCTGGTTTTCCACACGCCATCCAGGCTGTATGTGCCCTCAGGCTCCGCAATCACATCTTCAAAGTCCACCTGCGGGATATAACCAACATCATACATTAACTCTCCATGTATTGTCAAACACCAAGCATCTCTGTCTGAAAATTGGGTTGGTTTTGTAAGCATTTTAATGATGTTCAATGACAATTCAAATATTGGATTTATTGTTTGTGGGAACACTATCTGCATATTCCGCAGGAGTGGAAACGTTCTTGTGGAAATTGGAGAATACCTGGTTCCAATTATCTGCCAGTCAAATTATGTTGCTTGGAGTTGAACATTTCAAATGTTCAGTAGGTGGATAATAATTACATAAACAATCAAAGCAGGAGAAGATGATTCAGCTCTCACATATGCTCTGCCATTAAATAAGATCAAAGTTGATCATTTACCTCAATGCCACTTTCTTGCACTAACTACATCCTTTGGTAGACACAAAATGCTGGAGTAACTCAGCAGGACGGGCAGCATCTCTGGAGAGAAGGACCGGGTGACGTTTCGGGTTGAGACCCTTCGTTTTGTGTCTATCTTCGGTTTAAACCAGCATCTGCAGTTCCTTCATACACTCTACATCCTTAGGTCCGAATAATGAAAAGCTTTGTTTGGACTGCATGGAAAACAAAGCTTTTCACTGCATCTGGGTACACGTGACAAAAATAAACATAAACCTAATATCTAAAAATCTCTCAAATTCGAGTTCAACTTTACATTGGGTTGCCATACAGCCATACAAATAACAAGAACACAACACTATTTAATACTAAGTTGGGATGAAGTGTGGCTTGTTATGTGCAACCTGGATTTGCTCCAATGCACCTGCTTTCTCTGATCAACTGTCAAAAGTACTGTCAAAAAAAGCTCAGGCAAATGATATTGCATTGCTGGTGTTCCTGCGATGTAATCCTTCATGCCGTACTCAGACCTGCACTATGCAGTTCCACATCAGTAGGAAGCTCCTCGAAGAGGTGTTGGCACTGTCAGCTGAGACACAGCCGCACAACAGCCTGACCCAGTTTTTATATTAAATTAGCAAGCAAAGGTGGGTGGGAAAATTCCTCACTTTCATTTAAATAAAAGTCCATTGGATTTGTTGCAGCAGTGTAACACAGCGGTGACACTTTGTACCAATCTCAGGCACTCTCACTCAGTGCAATGACCACTTGACTCCCGCTGATGTGAATTAAGTCCAGCAGGTTTTCTTCCCGAAGGACCCTGGCAAATTAGTTTAATTTTTACAATGGAACAATGTCACAATGGAAAATCTCGGACGGCACGGTGGCGCAGCGGTAGAGTTGCTGCCTTACAGCGCCAGAGACCCGGGTTCCATCCTGACTATGGGTGCTGTCTGTACAGAGTTTGTACATTAACCCTGTGACCGCGTGGGTTTTCTCTGGATGATCCGGTTTCCTCCCATATTCTAAAGATGTACAAGTTTGTATGTTAATTGGCTTCAGTGAAAATTGTACATTGTCCCTAGTGTGTGCAGGATCGTGCTCGTGTACGGGGTCACAAGTCGGCGCGGACTCGGTGGGCTGTATCTCTAAACTAAACTAAACTAAAAATGGCTTTGCAGTGACACAAGAAACTGCAGGTGTTGCAATCCCGAGCAAAAGTCAAACTTCTGGAGGAACCCAGGCAGCATCTGGTTAGGCAGCTTCTGTGGAGGCAAAGGGATGGTCTACGCTTCGGGTCGAGACCCTGCATCAGGACTCAGAGTGTAAAGTAGAGAATACTCCGGTCACTCCCTCTTCTCCCCTCTCCCATCAGGCAAGAGGTGCAGCAGTGTGTAAATGCACACTTCCAGATTCAGGGACAGTTTTTTCCCAGCTGTTATCAGGCAACTGACCCATCCTATCACCAACTAGAGAGCGGTCCTGAGCTACCATCTACCTCTTTGGAGACCCTCAGACTATCTTTAATCGGACTTTACTGGACTATCTTGCGCTAAACGTTTTATAATTTATCTGTACACTGTGAACAGTTTGATTGTAATCATGTATTGTCTTTCCACTGACTGGGTAGCAAGCAACAAAAGCTTTTTCACTGTATCTCAGTATACATGACAATAAACTAAACTAACTAACTAACTAGAGGGGAGATAGCCCGTTTAAAAAGGTGAGCGAGAGGGGTGAGGCAACGGCTGCCAAATAGCTGGAAAATAGACACAAAATGCTGGAGTAACTCAGCAGACCAGGCAGCATCTCTGGAGAAAAGGAATAGGCGATGTTTCAGACCGAACTGTAGAAGGGTCTCGACCCGAAAAGTCAACTATTCCTTTTCTCCAGAGAAACTGACTGACCTGCTGAGTTACTCCAGCATTTTGTGTCTATCTTTGGTGTAAGCCAGCATCTGTAGTTCCCTACACAAGTGATGGGTGGAACCAGGTGTGGGGAATGGGAGGGGTGTGTTGATGGGTAGCCTGGTAGTGACTGATCTGAATGTTTTACTTCCAATTTTGTGCCTTAGCTGAATTCAAACACTGAATTGCAAGTGGGGTCTACAGCACGGTAAGCAGAAAGCCAGTGACTCCAAGGGCTGCTTGTTGCTAGGCTACTCAAACATCAGCAAAAGTGCTGAGCCTCCACTCCAAAAACAGAAAGTTAATTGGGGTCAAGTTACAGCTCAGCCAATCAGGCTGTCCCGCCCTCCTGGGCACCAGAGGTCCCCTCGGCTCTCTGCAATGGTGCTGGGCCGTGCAGAGCGTGTGAGTGGGACATTCCACCACCGCAAGTGACATTCCATCACAGCAAGATCCGCCAGCTGCCTGCCACCCGTCCCAGGGCATTGATTTACCTCAGCAAATACCACCCTAACCCACCGGAATGCAAAAACCCCCAAGAGGAGAAAAGTGAGGTCGTCTGTCATATAACGTCTGGGGGTTTATGCATATGTTTAAACCCCACTTGACTTTAGGCATGGTTTGGGCATGATCAAGTGCATGACTAATTGCTCAGGAAGCTTGTAAAGAACTTTGTTTCACCGTGCCTATCTGTAGATTTGAATTCTCTTTCAGAAAACTGTTTGGAATTTAAAATGCAATGTCAGTAAAAGTTAGATGGAGACACAAGGAACAGCAGACGCTGGTTTACAAAAGAAACACAAAGTGTTGGAGCAACTCAACAGGTCAAGCAGCATTATTGGAAGACATAGATAGGTGACATTTCTAAATTGGTCTAAAGACGGTGTTCCAACCCAAACCCTAATTTATCCAGAGATGCTGCGTGACCTGCTCAGTTTCTCCAGCACTTTGTGTTTTCTTTAGCTAGTAAAGTTAGTCACGAAAACCAAATGAAGCTTACCATCTTCAGCTGGATCTCAGTCCCAACTCAAAGTGGCTGAACAATTGTCCTTCTAAGTGTAGTCATAGAGCCATCGTGAGGCAGAACACCAAAACAGGCCCTTCGGCCCTCTGTGTCCACACTGACCTTCCACCACCTTTGTAGTAATTGCAGTTGAGAAGTTTATCTTGAAGGAGAGGAATTCCAAAATTCTCACAAAGATGAAGGAATGGGGGAAGAGGGAAGTGTGAGATGGAAGGTGAGATTGTGCAACAGGAAACCCCATAGCATTTCGTGTTGCGTGAAGATGTAATTCTATCCTCTGGGGATCTAGTCCTGCTCCTTCCATATCCTCAAAAGTCAGAGGATGTGGAAGAGGACCTATCCTGTCCACAATCTTGCTGTGGGTTGCCTCCAGCCAGACCCAGATATGACATAGGTAACTTAAGCAAGCCATTCAGCTTTTCAATTCTGTTCTGCTATTCAGTTAGATCACAACAGTATCTGAACTCTAATGACCTGCTTTGGTTAGTTAAGCTATTGGTGCTTCGCTTTAAATGTAGTTGCGGTCCCACTAATGTAGATGCTCACCACCTTGGCCACCAACAGAATCTAGCAGGTTTAGATGGACAAATGGAGTTTTGAATAGATTAAATAAATTCCTGATTTGTAACATCCATCCACCACCAACCACTAGGCAGGTTGAGTTAAAAACAACCCCATGGTTCTTTAAGTGTTTGCAAGCAAATAAATGAAAGATTTAGCAGCTCCGTGGCACAATTCACACCATCATAGTTATAACAATGGCACAAATCAATTTTCTCTTGGTTCTTCTTCTTGCGAATGAAACATAAACCAAAGGAATAGTTAGATCGCAAGCCGGGTGTTGAGCAGCCAGGTTGTTGTCTCTGCGTCAATGTCTGCCAGGCCCTGAGCTCCATTTGGTGGGTGGTAGAGTGGGCATCCAGAGATGACATGGTTGGATGTCTGTTGTACTGCTCCGCATTCACAGGCTGGGCTTTGACGGAGCCCCCCTCTCCACACGCTGGCATTGAAACTCCCAACTCCAGTACGAAGTTTGTTGAGCTTCACCCATGCTCCTCTGGGGAGGTCAGACTCTGGACAGCTTTTATCAAGCTTTCACCAATATCTCTTGGTGAAAACACAAAAAAATGCTGCCTGAATCACTCAGGCCAAATGTTGACTGCAGAGAAACTAAACTCCAGTCATGTCTCTGCCTATCCCAATGGGAAAGGATGTGTCTTTTCACCAACTAGTCATTGGGTGGTGTAATTGGATCAACTGTACTAATGATCATTTCCATTTTATACAGTAAAGGTCAAAGAACTCAGTCTCAGCTTTCTATTTTACACCCAGCTATTGAACTCATTTGCAATTCTTCATGCCACTCATTGCTTCCCAATTCATCCTCAGTTGTTTGAATCAGAATCAATTTGAGACATTGGTCCTTTTCCAATACTCACCTTGGGTTAGCAATTTAAAAGCTCTTGTCTTGCACTAGTGGAGATGGGCACAACATACTGTGCACAGAGGGCATGTTGTAGGTCTGCATAGGTATTGTAGGCTAAAGTTCTCCACATCACCGTCTGCATCTCTCGTTTCTCATATCCCTAACCAGTCTGAAGAAGGGTCTCGACCCAAAACGTCACCCATTCCTTTCCTCCAGAGATGCTGCCTGTCCCGCTGAGTTACTCCAGCTTTTTGTGTCTATCTTCGTAGGTTAAAGGGCCTGTTTCCTGTATCTACTCTTCTAAGTTACATGTATATAACTTTTGTGCCTTCCATCACAACGGGAAGCGCTGGTCCTACTGTTGTTGGATGTTTTATGTTTTTATGTTGATTATGTATGGATATACGTATGTATGTATATATGTTTATGTTTGTGTATGTGTGTATATACTGTCAGGTCAAGGCATAGCCTTGCAACTGGTACCATGTAGTCCAGTTCAACCTGTGGGACATTCTCATCCTTCATGGAAAGTCTGCTCTGGTGGACCATGCGGAAGAGATCTTTATGAACCAATGGCTGGAAAGGTGACGCAGCAACGCACTGTGGATTGCGAAGGGCTAGTCAGAGCATTAAAGACGACATGGCCATCCACTGCAGCCAAGAAGTCTCCAGCCGTGATGATTTTTCATACCACTGGACTTCTGCAGCCAAGAGGGTGGGGTTGTTACTGTGAAACAGCTTCTCCACCTTAAACTCATTCACATACAGGTTTTTGGGCAGCACTCTTCTCTACACAAAGTCCTGTGGCGATGGGCTAGGAGCAGAACGACAGAGTAGAAGTTACTACTGGAAGTCGTAGTTCCACACCTGCACGTAGGCGGCCTATGGACCAGTGGTCGCTCTTCTTTGTATCAGGCCAGCCCACGCTGGTCAACTTGTCCCGTCTGCACTAGTCCTATCTGTCTGCATTTGGCCCATAATCCTCTAAATCCTATCCATGTATCTATCCAAGTGTATTTTAAACGTTTTGAAACCTATCCCCTCATATAGACACATCAAAAGTTCCAATAGATTGTTTTGATGAATAAAGAAGCTGCACAATGACCTAAACAATATTCCTCATAAAATTGACATTTGGACAAATGCAACATTGTAATCATGCCAACACAGTGTTAATTGTGAAAGGCCAAGAGCTACCCCATGGATGTAAAAGTCTTTACCAATTTATTTTTGAACTTTTGCTTCCTTTTTCAAAACGTTCTGAAGAGTTAGATCGGTAAGATATAAAGTTTCAGACCACCGGCACATGTGGGATAATCAATGAAGATGATGCTTTACAACTGTGGCCAATATCGAATCGCAGGCAGTAAGTACTACAGTAAATGCAACTCAACCCAGAGTCTGTACATTCATAACGTTGGTTAAATATAGCGCGGTTGTCAACACTCTGTGAAGCTCGGGATATTTAAAGCAGGAACGAATTTAAAGCGGCAACACTTCTCCTCCCTACCAGTAAAAAAAAATGATTGAAGAGACGGAGGAACTGTCAATAATGGGGTGCATTTAGTCTTTAGAAATTGAACTGAACTTCAAGGTGCGCGCTTGTTTTAAGTATTTAGTGTAGCAGTTATTAAATGACAGGTGTATGAGCACAATATAAAGGGCAGCGGTTAATGAATGGGAGAGCTGTTAGTCACAGGTTTTCGCGTTACAAGAAACAAACTCCCACGACATGCAGGTTACAAAGAGAGGGTGAGAGATATACCTTGACCACGTCCTCGTTGATGTGGTTGGGGTCGCGGTTCACCAGGTCGATTTCCTTGTTGATGCCGCCCGTGAACTTCTGCTCGGCGCTGTTGGGTTTAGTCTCGGCCATGACTCTCGATAACTTTGCCACCGCTCAACTGGCCTGAGCGTCGCGGTCAAAGCGACGGGGAGTGCAGTCTGCCTGTGCGGCCAGGAGGTGCCGAGGGCTCCTCCACAAACTCCCCCCAACACGGTCACACCCGGGATGTCAGTCTGCAAGGCAAACAGCTCTGATCCCTGCAGCCCCGCCGTCCCACCAGCCCGTGGCACTCCTCAGCGAAAGAGCCGGGAGGACAGGCGGCCACCGGCACCATTATAGGGCATCCCCTCGCCCTGTTTTAATAATAACACCGACAGAAATTCCTCACTTGTTGCCTTTACACTGGAGCAGAAACACCGGGCTCTGGGATATTGGGTACTGTTATGGACTATTTGGTTTAGAACATTGGTCAAGTTTGAATTGCTTTGCTATTAACCAAAAAAAAAAACAACACTCAAAAGCATCCTTAGAATTTCTTTTTTCACACTTATAATGGTAGAGGTGAGTGGTCTGTATCCTAGCAGTCCTTGCAGCTACAACACTTGTACATATCTAGTGCAAGTCTAGAGCTCACTTGCTCACAATGAGTTTCCTCTACATCGAATAAATCAAATGTAGATTGGGTGACGGTTTTCTCAGAATTTAACACTTTGGGCTGCAAGAATGACCAGCTTGCTGAATACTATAAATCTCCCTCCCACTCATCCTCTGACCTTTCTGGGTTTGGATTCTTGCACTATTCCAGCAAAGCTCAATGTAAACCCAAGGAACAGCCACTAATTTTCTGACTGAACACTCCTTGATTCCAACCGTCAACTCTCAATATTGAATTCAACAATTTCCAGAGGATCAGCCTTATGTCAGTAGTGGCTACTTCAGGTGAAAAAGTTATCAAACTGTAATGTTAACTGTGGTTTCCTCTCTTTTCATCAGCCTCTACTTTCTTTCAGATTCTCAGTAGCCGCAGGGTTTTGCAACTCACACTCTCAGCATTTATTTTTACTCTCTCTCCTCTACTTATACTTCTGCAGACATATCAGTTGTGCTTAATAAGCCTTCACCACCCTCTTTCATCCACCACCATCAACACTTGTGTCAATCCTGATCTTCACCATAGCACTGACATTCAATTTGTTCCATCTACCCTATGATTGCAGTTCCCTTTGATGTCTCCACCCTTTCATGGCTTTCCCATTGTTCTATGCACCGCACCCCCAGCCCCCCTTCTCATCATCATCATCATCGTTGAAACCATCAACGAGCACGGTGCCTTACAACGCTATGTACGACAGTGATCGCAACTTCTACTGAAGTGTGGATGGCCCGTTGGATCACTAGGAGCTCATCCACCCTTTGACAGGTCTTGTTTTTGGTCCTGCTGGGGGTCCACACCCCCCTCCTCACCTGGCAAACCAGGTGGGGGAGATGGTTTAGTCGCCAACTATCCGGCCATGGAGCAGGTAGCACGGGATTACATGGTACCCGTGGCGGGGGGAACTCCCCCCGACCTGACCTGAAAAGCGATAGTGATAGTGTGCGGGAATCGCTAGTCAGTGCAGACTCGGTGGGTCAAAGGGCATGTTTCCACGCTGTATCTCTAAACTAAACGAAACTAAAGATATTACAAAAACATGCCTGGTGAAAGGTTGGCAGCTCAATGTTCCAGGGTACAAACATAGCAAAGACAAAAAGGCTTTTAACCCCCCCCCCCCCCCCCCACCTTCTCTGCTTCAGAAAATTAACATGGTTTTACTCTGTCCACCGATACTGCCTGACCCGTAGGGTTTCCAGCGTTGTTGTTTTCATTTCTGATCGTGCCCTGGTACTTTAAGCAGAGTCAAATCCTTCCTAGTGAGATTTGATTACTGTTCTGTTTCAATAAAATTTCCAGTAGTGACTCCCATTTTGTTGATAACATTAATCTGCTCAGTCTTTCATGAGGATCAAGGGTTCCATTTTTGTCTGTAATATGCCAAATATATTTCTATAGACACTGCAGACAAAATAATCCCTAACGTGTATTACTGCACATTTAACCCTACAGACTAAAACAAGGCTAACTCACTGGTCACAGTAGGCAGTGAGCAAACAAATAGAACTGCCAAGATGAGGACCTTTGATATCTGCAACATTTTATTAAGCAATGAGGCTGACTTTTGTGCCCTGTGTTTCTGTGTGTGAGAGGTCTGTTGTTCAGGCCAGCGTTGCCAGGAGAGGTATGGAAAGGCCTGGTGCAAAGATTGGTAATCATTCCACCATCACTTCATTCTGACCTACTGGCTCATTAGGTTCATGTAGCCTGGATCATTGATGAATCAACCTGAAAATAAAGTATCCGAATATTGGAAAATGCTGTAGGTTCGGCATTTGGCTCACCAGGTGATTCTGCTCCCCTTTTGAACTTAACTTGTTTACTGGAACAGTGTAATATATTTTACATTGAACATAGAACAGTACAGCACAGGAACCTGCCCTTCAGCCCAGAATGTCCATGCCAAACACAATAAGTAAGTAAGTAAGTACGTTTATTGGTCAAGTATTCACATACAAGGAATTTGCCTTGGTGCTCCGCCCACAAGTAACAACATGATATATAGTGACAGTTACGAATGACTCAGAAAACACTAAACATTAATAATAATAAAACATTAATGGTAAAACACCATTGATCAAGCATGCGAGCCAACAAAATACCAGATTTTAGAAAAAACGCTACCACATACGGCTGTGATTTTTGGCCCTCTTACTGAGAGTCCCCCTCCGCTCATCAGGTGCCAAGGATTTTTTCCATCGATGAAAAATAAAAGAGTTATTAGTGTTTTAAAAATGTTGAGATTCTCTCTCCTGTCAATCACACCATGAAGGCCACGCCCCTTCTGGTGGGAGGTGGGTAGGGACTATAAAACCCAGAAGTGTGGGCGTGGCTCAGTCTCTGCAAGATGGAGGAGGACTCACGACTCGCTGTCTTTAATGGCTTTGCACCCTGCTTGAAATGGTATGAAGCTACACTTGAATTTGGTGGCCTTGCACCCTACTTGAAGTGGTAAGAAACTGCACTTGAATTTGGTGGCCTTGCACCCTGCTTGAAATGGAATTTCAAGGAATAGCCATGAGTCAACTGCCAGCCCACCAGCCGTGAGTGAGTGAGCTGCCAGCATAACAGGCTTGAGTGACTGAGCCACCAGGCCAAGAATCCATTTGACCCACAATATGGAGAGGTGGAATATTGCGTTGGGGGACCAACCCTCCCGTCCCACTTAGTCTAGTATAAGAATAACATCCAATAGTGTGGATAATCTGCCGGTCCAACATCATCAATGAGTATGCTAGATTATTGGAATAGAAATGAACTGCAGATGCTGGTTTATACCAAAGATATTCACAAAATGCTGGCGTAACTCAATGGGTCAGGTGGCATCTCTGGAAAAAATTGATATTTCGGGACAGGACCCTTCGTCAGACTGATTGTGTGCAGGGCGGGGGGATGGGTAAAATCTGGAAGCAATAAAGATATGGGCAAATCAGGGCCGTCAACAGATTACCTCAGGCAGGGAGATTCTCTGATAAATCGATTGTTGGCTAATGACAGGGTGATCTCAAGAGGGATACATCGTTGTGAACTATGGAACTGGTTTACTGACATTTAGTGTAGGAAGGGCACATGGAGGCATAAGAGGGAGGGGAGGAAGAGGGGAGTGGATTATTGGAGTTTTACTGTATGCAGCTCATTAGATAATGTTCATGTAATGTGGAGACTGCAATGTATTCACTATTCCTACACTTGCTATATTGGAATTCCTGTGGGGACATGTTTAATCGCCCCTTCTAAATATATCTCTGCTTGTATGGTCAGGAATTTGGGTGAACAATGTCTATGGCAAAGCACCATCCCAGTCTGATTTTTCCTCTCTCTGCAGCATCTGGTGAAACAGCGGGAAGCCGGGAACCAAAGCAAAGCTGTGTTTGAAGTAGCTAGCCCATGAAATGGGTAAAATTGAAATCTATTCCTGCCTTCCACTCTCCCCCATTCAGAGAAGTTCTGCATACATATTGGGACCCTGGAGAGGCTTATTGCTTTAGTTTAGGTGAAATGTAATCTCCACCGACAATGGACGTAATCCATCATATGCTTCAATAAATTACTGCTATTAAAATCAGAAGATAACAGCAGGAAGCACCTGTTCTCTATTTATTTTACTATTTTTAAATTCATGGCTCAAGATATGTCACTAGCACATATTGTCCATCCCTAGTTGAGAAGGGAATGGTGAGATATCTTTGTGAATTGCTACAATCCTTCTTGTGAAGGTACACCCACAGTGATATTATTGGGATAGTATTGGCAGTCAGTGGAGAAGTACACGCTTCCTATGATATGTGGGGGATCAGGTAGAGACCGGGTAACTCTGACAATGGCATTTGCAGAGAATGTGAATCTCCCGGTGGCCCAGCAATATCAACTACCCCTCCCATTCCCAATCTGATCTTTCTGTCCTGGGCCTCTTCCACTGTCAGAATGAGGCCCAGAGCAAATTGGAGGAACATATTTCGCTTGGGTAATTTGCACCCGAATGGTATGAACATTAACTTCTCTAACTTCAGGTAGCCCTTGCTTTTTCTCTCCATCCCTTCCCCCTTCCCAGTTCTCACACTAGTCTTACTGTCTCCACCTACCTTCTTTCCTTGTCCCGCCCCCTCTCCTGACATCAGTCTGAAGAAGTGTCTCGACTCGAAACATCGCCAATTCCTTCTCTTCAAAGATGCTGCCTCACCCGCTGAGTTATTCCAGCATTTTGAGTTCCTCTCAGACTTCATGGAGCAGCAGTTGATTCACTGAGCAGAATGCAGGAGGCAGAGAGTCATAGATAGGCATTTCAGGGCAGGTGGTCACATCACGTTGAGATAGATAGCTGGGTGGTTATTGGAAGGAGGTGGCTAGTGCAGGATCCTCCTATGGCTGTCCTCCTCTTCCCTCTATTCTGTGTACTGCTTTGGATACTATTTTAGAGATAGGACATAACTTTACTGGGGGAAAGCAACAGCGACAACCAAATCATTGCCACCATGACCGTCGTATGATGTACAATAGGGAATATCAAAGTGTAAATGAGCAATAGTGATAGGTGATTCTTAATCGGGGGGCACTGATAGGCATTTCAATCAGTGATAAGTGAGAATATCATAGCAGTACTAAGAGATGGCTTAAGAGATCTTGGAGGGCCCATCAAACAAGATTATATGGATAGAACTCAGAAAGAAGATACATGCAATCACCACAATGGGATAATACTAAAGACCTCCCAATAGCCAATTGGATATGCACAAAGATCATGGAAAGATGTAAATACATGAGGTTGTTGCTCTGGGTGATTTTCATTTCCCCAATATTAACTGGGATTCCTTTATTGCCAAGGACTTAGATGGGGCAGAAATTGTTAGGTACATCAGGAGGCCAATAGTTTCAAGTTAACAGAGATCTTTGTATCATCTTTAGACACAGGCGAGGTCCCAGAAGACTGGTGAATAGCCAATGTTATTCCTTTATATGAGTTGGGCAACAGGGACAAATCAGTACATTTTCAGCCACTGAGCCTTAGATCAGTGGCAAGAAAATTACTAGAGCCAATTGTTAGTGACAGGGTCTATAACATTTGGAAAAACATGGACTTATTAGAAATAGTCAACATGGTTTTGTACAGGGACGATCCTGCCTCACATATTTGATTAAGTATTTTGAGGAAGTGATGAAGATGATTGGAGGGTAAAGCAGTAGACAATATTTACATGGTAGCTTATGGTCTACATGGTCGGAAGAAGGGCCCCGATCCGGCAACATCAACTGTCCATTCTCTCTGCAAATGCTGCCTGACCCACTGAGTTCCCCTAGAACATTGTTTTTTACTCTTGTCTATATGGTTTGCTGATCCAGAAGATTAAGTTACATGGGATTCACAGCAAGTTGGTAGCTTAAATTTTAAAATTGACTTGGTCATATAGTATCAGGCACAGAGTTAGTGGTAGACAGGTGTTTTTCTATCTTAAGGTCTATGATGAGTGGTGTTCAACAGGATCAATACTGGGACCCTGTTGTTTCAGGACAAGATGCAGGATCTTGGTCCAAAACATTGGCTATCCCTTTGTCTCCAAAGATGCTGTTTGAACTGCTGAGTTCCTCCAGCAGTTTACTTTTTTAGGATGTTTCTGCATTGGAGCTATTAGCTACTGTATAAGGAAAGGTTGAACAGGCAGACGGTTTGGTATTTGGCATCATGGTCAGGGCAGATATGGTGGGCTGAAGGGCCCGTGATTTATCATTCAATGTTTTTAAAGAAATCCTCCTCATTGACATCTAAAATGGGTGTCCCCTTATTCAGAAGTGATCCCACTGATTGTAGGTCCGTCAATCCTTTTCAGAATCTTGGGTCTCAACTCTTATTCTTCTCAACACTTAATCTTGTAAACTGCACCTAGCATGGTCCAAAATGGTTACCGTTTCTTCATATGACATCCTCTGCTTCTCAGACGCAAGTGAGTGAATCTTCTCCACACTGCCTCCAACTTAGCAGTGTATCATATCTTAAATACATAGACCTAAACTTATGGATTACTCCATGTACAGTCTCACCAATACCCTGTAAAGTTGCATTTAAAAATTCCTGACCTTTATACGTCATGCCCTTTGCACTAAAGGTCAACATTTTCCATCAGGCTTCCCAATTATTTACTGCACATGCCTTCTAACTATTATGTTTCACATACTAGACTGTCAGATCTCTTTGTAGCACAATAGGCCCCTCATTCCGCCTCCATTCTACTGGTTAAATAACAACTTGCTCTCTTGTCTTCCTTCTGAAATAGATAACCTCTCATTTTCCATATTTGAGTCCATCGACTTTCTAACTTACTTAGCCTATCTGTATCTCTTTGTAGGGTCTGTGTCTACCTCATAACGTCTCTATGTGCGGTGGAGAAGCATTCAGTACTCTCGATGTGATCTCAGTGAGACCAAGTGTAGATTGGGCAACCAATGCACACTTGCCAACAGGAACTCTCAGTTGCGAACCACATTAATTCCACTTACCACTCCCATGCCGTGCAGTCTGTCCTTGGTCTTGTCCACTATCAGAGTGAGGCCACACGCAGACTGGAAGAACAGCACCTCCTACAACTCAACAGCATGAACACTGAATTTTCCAACTTCAGGTAAACCCTTCCTCTCCTTCTCATCTACCCAACTCCCTCAACCCACCCCCACCCCCACCCCCACCAGCACACCTTTCTTCCCACTCATCGCCCTTGTCACTCACCCACCCACTCCATACACTGGGTGTCCCATTTCCCCCTCCTCTCTTTCATCTCTACTCACCATCCCGACCCATGTTCTTTTCTTATCAGATGATTCTGTTTTGTACTCTTTTGTCTTCTCCATTTGTTCACTATCTTGTTTAATCTCCAACTTCCCACGTGATTCATTCTGACAATCAATTCCTCCTTATCTGAAGATAGACACAAAATGCTGGAGTAACTCCACGGGACAGGCAGCTTCTCTGGAGAGAAGGATTGGGTGATGTTTTGGATCGAGACCCTTCAGAAGAAGACCCTTTTTCCTCCTTACCTGCATCCACTTTCCAGCTTTTGCTCCACCCCTCTTTCTATCGGCTATCCCCCCTCTACTCCATCAACCTGAAGAAAGATCTAAAATATTGTCTGTCCATTTCTCTGCACAGATGCTTCTTCTTTTCGTGTCCATCTTGTTACAAACTCGCTGTCACCTGAAAAGGACACAAGCTCCCGGCGAAAATCAGTGGAAGCCATCACTTGTCGCAATAGATGATGGTGGTAGCAGTGTTAGCTCAGAATACTTCTAGCTTCCAGCCCCGCGATGTGGACGCTTCTGCTATGGGGCCTGCACAGATGCTGCCTGACCCATTGAGTTCCTAAAACGGTTTGTTTTTTTGTTCAAGATTGCAGCATCTGCAGTCACTTGTGTCTCCAAGTTTCATTCAGAGGTTTGTAATCTGCATTGTTTTCACATCAGGGCATCACTACAAAGATTGCCAAATGTATAAGATATATTCCCTCCCATTGAAACCTGCATATATATAAGAATATATGCCTTCCCATCGAAACCTGCAGGGACGAAGTCATAATCAGAAAACTTGTCAGCACCTTGATGGAATTATTACTGTTGGTGCGAAGGTGAGCAGCACAAACACACTCATGGGCACTTCTGAGTTTAATCTAAGGATCATATTGGCAAAAATCTAATATTATTGATTTACATGATAAACATTTGAATTGCAGAATTAATTTCAATGAGCTAAGCATAAAAAGTGGATAATATGTTAATAGCTCTCAATCAGTGCTTTGTTTAATATTTTCCTCAACTGAATGACTCAATCCCTTTTCAGTAAAAGTTATAGGAGTTTGCAGTGTTTTTTATTGATTCAAGCTAAAGTAAGCATGGGAATCTATTCATCAAGACTAAGAGGCTACATGCGTACAATGTAAATGAATTCACATTGAGACATGTGCTTTAATTTCTGTTGTGTTCCTTTGGGCAGAAGATCTGTAGATAAATCAGAATAAGATACCTTTTACGTATTTGGTTTCTGTGAGGTTTCCACCAAAGCTATGGTGTGAACATATAGCAGAAATGTAGTTCATACTCATTATTTGGTCAGTGAACATTTTAGAAATCTATTCGTTGAGATACTATAATCCAGGTTGTGTAATTTTGAGAATCCATAGGAGTGTACTAAGTAATTCTCAGCCTCAGTCAATGGCTCAGTATAAAGATTTACAAATCTTGGTCCTCTTAAAATAATCAAAATTAAATCTTACATTCTTTCAATCTTAAATCTTAAAATAATCAAAATTAAATCTTACATCCTTACAGATAGATCAGCCATGGTTGAATGGCATACTTGTTGGGCTGAATAGCCTAATTCTACTCCTATTCCTTACAACCTTATGATTACCAAAAAGCAGGTTCACGGCATCAAAGACAATGGGGAGCACAGATCAAGCCTTGTCCAGGATCATGCTCTGAGATTCTTCTGTAAAGTACCTGAAGCATTGCTGGACTCAGCAAAATCAGAGGTAAGTGATTGTCTTTGGTCTCCCAGGGATCTGACAAGGTGACTTAAAGATAGAGGCAGACATATCCTGTTGGTCCCATGGTATTGGGTGTTAGCTGAATTATTGAAGTCCTTTTCCGGCATGGATGGCAAATCAGCATTGCATAGGGATCACCATATTTCTGCTCTCCTTGCTTACATGATTAATTATTGCTACACACACACTGTACCTACACACACCAAGGTCTGCACCAATATAACAGCCAACACGACTAATAGTATGAACGTGAATGTGCACATCTTAAAGAAAATCTGAAGCACACCAGCTAATAGAGCCACAACCACAATAGAGCCAACCAGCATATCCAATATATTTTATGTGAATAATGGATTATGAAAAATCTTGGAGTAGAAACGAGGAACTGGAGTCTGAAGAAGGGTCCCGACCTGAAATATTACCTATCCATATTCTCCAGTGATGCTCTCTGGCCTGATGTGTCACTCCATCACTTTGTGTCTCTCCATGAAAAATCTTATCCAAGTTGTTTCCTCAACAACTCACAATACAGAATATTCCCATCAATTTCAAAACATTGTGTAGGAAGGAGCTGCTGATGTTGGTTTAAACTGAAGATAGACACAAAATGCTGGAGTAACTCAGCGGGACAGGCTGCATCTCTGGAGGGAAGGAATGGGTGACGTTTCGGTTCGAGATCCTTCTTCAGACTCAACCCGAAACGTCACCCATTCCTTCCCTCCAGAGAAGCTGCCTGTCCCGCTGAGTTACTCCAGCATTTTGTGTCTATCTTCTAATTTGTTTGAAACATTGTTTGCTTTATAAATCTGATATAATCTTCTCATTGAGCCATGTTTGTCTACAGCATTTATTGTTGGAAATTAGCTACCATTTAAAGTAGTCTTCTTCTTGTCGAGTTCACACACAAGATTAGAAGTTGTTCAGCCAGAGCTGAACACACCCTTCGGCTTGCGCTTCTTGTGCTTCCTGTGCGTGGTGGTGGAAAGATTGGTGGAATGCGACGTGAACGGCCATTCCTTGACCCCATTTAAAGTAGTAATTAAATTCAATTTATTCTCAGAGGGGAACACAATGGTATATCAAACAGTATAAAAATTAAAATGCGCTCAACTTGCTATATTAGAGACTTGTCGCAGAATATGCTCGGTATGATTTGTGTAGTTTGTTCTTTCAACTGAAATAGATCAGGGCGTGGAAAGTTACTATGGTCGAAGTGTTTATTTTATCTAGCTGTGAAATGCACCCTTCCCCCCCCCCCCCCCCCATCCCATATTAGATTCTAAATAAAATCATTGCGTGAGAGTAAAATATGTCCCGAGATGTGTTTCAGACATGGATAAAAAAATAAGCAAATGAATAATGTGTCAGCCACTGAGCCACATGGGAGAGTTGAAGGAGAGTGACCATGTTGCAGATAAAGTAATATATTTCCAGATAAATCTATCTCTTCAAAGCTAATCTCTCTCAGCTCTTTCCTTTCCACGCTCTAAAGCACTAATTCACCACTTTCCTCGGAGACTTTACAACTGAATGCCCAATATGTGAGTGTGGAAATCACATTTCTTTTAGAGACACAGCACAAAAACAGGCCCTTTGACCCATGCCGACCACCGATCCCCACACACTCACACTATCCTACACACTCTAAGGACAATTTACAATTATACCAAGCCAATTAACCTACAAACCTGTATGGCTTTGGAGTGTGGGAGGAGAATTATTCAGCCGGAGAAAATCCATGCAGGTCAAGGGGAGAAAGTACAAACTCCGTACCGACAAGCACCCATCGTCATGATCGAACCCAGGTCTCTGGCGCTGTATTGTATTGTATTGTATATCTTTATTGTTATTTTCCTGAGTACTCACATACCCAGAGGAAACAAAAAAACGTTACTCAAACCAGTGTCCATTCAGTGTGCAGTAAAAAATAAATAGAAATAAAAATACATATATCATGAACAAGTTTAACACTGCTCTCAACTAAACATCAACAGGCGTTCCGATCGGCAGCGGCACGACAGTGGCTCTGTCCAGGTTGGTGGTTGGTGCGCGATACTTTGGCAGGGGGCAAAGTCCGTTTAACAGTCTTATAGCCTGTGGGAAGAAGCTGAGGAGCATCCTGCTGGTTTTGCAGCTAATGCTCCTGTACCTCTTCCCAGATGGCAGGATGGAGAATATGTGATGCGATGGGTGGTAGGGGTCTTTGATGATGGAGATGGCTCTGTTGATGCATCTCTTCCTGTATATGTCCAGCAAGAAAGGGAGTGGAGCACCAATAATCCTGCTGGCGGTCTTCACAATCCTGTCAAGTTGGTGCCGTTCGTACGCCTTGCAGCTCCCGAACCAGGAAGTGATGCCGTTGGTTAATGTGCTCTCGATTGTCCCCCTATAAAAAGTTCGTAGATGTGTAGTGGGGAGACCTGCTTTACGTAGTCTTCGGAGAGGGTGTAGTCGCTGCTGGGCTCTCTTGACCAGTGTTGTGGTGTTGGTTGTGGACATCAGGTCATCTGACAGGTGGAGTCCTAGGAACTTCACGCTGCTGACCCTTTCCACATCAGCTCCATCGATGTGCAGAGGTGTATGGTGTTGTTTTCCCGCCCTCCTGAAGTCAACCACCATCTCCTTAGTTTTTCCCACGTTGAGAATGAGGTTGTGGGATTTGCACCATCCTGTGAGCAGCTCCACCTCCATCCTGTACGCCGACTCATCATTGTCACTGATGAGACCCACCACTGTTGTGTCATCAGCGAACTTGTTGATGAAGTTGTTATTGAGTCTAGCAGTACAGTCGTGTATAAGCAGACTAAACAGCAGGGGGCTTAGGACACAGCCTTGGGGCGAGCCAGTGCTCACGGCTATGGTTTTTGATGTCCTACTGCCCACCCTGACTGTCTGCTGCCATTGTGATAGAAAGTTCAGGACCCAGTTACATGTGCCAGCATCAACCCCCAATAGCTCCAACTTCTTCACCAGCTGCTGCGGAATGATTGTGTTAAACGCAGAGCTGAAGTCTATGAAGAGGATCCTGACATAAGTATTTTTCCGATCAAGGTGTGACAGTACGAGGTTCAGTGTTGTTGAGACTGCGTCCTCTGTGGATCGGTTGGCTCTGTAGGCGAACTGCAGTGGGTCTAGGTCGGCAGGTAGACTCTTTTTGATGTGCTGCATAACCAGTCGCTCAAAACACTTCATTGCTATGGGTGTTAGAGCCACTGGTCGAAAGTCATTATGGCAGGCTGGGTTTGGTTTCTTCGGGACAGGGACGATGGTGGCACTCTTAAGACAGTTGGGCACTACTGCCTGGCTGAGTGAGATGTTAAAAATGTCTGTGAAGACATCTTTCAGTTGCTCGGCGCAGTCTCTTAAAACGCATCCAGGAATGTTGTCCGGCCCTGCAGCTTTGCGTGGATTGATGCTGGCAAAGGCCTTTTTAACTCCGGCTGCGGACAGCCTGAGCGACTGGTCACTGGGAGATGGCAGTAGTGCACGTGTCTGGGTGCTGTTTTTAACCTCAAACCGTGCGTAGAACTCGTTCAGTTCATCTGGTAGAGAGGGGTTGTTTTGGCATATCCGCAGCGGGGGGGGCTTGTAGTCAGTGATGGTATGAAATCCCTGCCACAAGCGACGTGTGTCTTTGTCATTTTCGAAGTGGCTATTAAGTTTTTGCCCATACAGCCTCTTCGCTTCCCTGATCTCCCGGGATAGGTTACTCCGTGCCAGTTTGTATGCTGCGTTGTCCCCAGATTTGAATGCAGCATTCCGGATTCTCAGTAGGGAACACACTTCCCCAGTTAGCCAAGGTTTCTGATTGGCACGCCTCCTGACGGTTTTGACCACCGTTACATCATCAATGCATTTATTGATGTATCCGATGACGGATTCTGTGTATTCTTGGAGGTTGACGCCACTGTCATCTGTTGCTGCCTCTCTGAAAATGGCCCACTGTGTGGTTTCGAAACAGTCTTGTAGTGTTGCGGTAGCTCCCTGTGGCCATGTTCTGACTTCTTTGACCGTAAGGCAGCAACTCTACCACTGAGCCACTCTTCACTCGGCTGCCTGACCACACATCCATGGTAAGGTCTTGGCAAGCATCACTGCCACAGCAGTTGTGTGGCCTCGCCTCATCAATGATGTGAAGGATGAACGGTCCTGACCTGAAACGTTGTCTGTCGTTTTCTCTTCACAGATGCTGCCTCGTCTCCTGAGCTCCTCCAACACTGTTTTTTGCTACAGAAATGGATCATTTAATTGAAAATCAAACCATTGGAAAATCATCATGATCAACTTTATTCATACCAGGCTTTTATTTCCAGGTACAAATTCTTGGACTCCAAAGTTGCAACTTAAAATTATTTCATATTGTATTAGCACAGCATGCATAATGTAATATAACCAGAACCTCACCAGAGCAGAGCACAATGATATACATAACTCTAACCCCACCGTTACAGATACAGCTTTGTAACATATAACTACCCAACACAGCAGACCACAGCAGGGCAGCAGGGTGGCATAGAGGTAGAGCTATTGCCTTACAGCACCAGAGACCCAGGTTCAATCCGGACTATGGGTGCTTGTCTGTACGGAGTTTGTACGTTCTCCCCGTGTCCTGCGTGGGTTTTCTCCCGAGATCTTCTGTTTCCTCCCACATTCCAAAGACTTACCGGTTTGTAGGTTATTTGGTTTGGTGTAAATGTAAAATTGTCCCTAGTGTACTTAGGGCTGTGTTAATGTGTGGGGATCGCTGGTCAGTGTGGACTCAGTAGGCCGACTGTACTGTATCTCTAAACTAAACCAAACTAAACTAAACCAAACCAGAGCAGCATAATGAAAGCACAAGAACATGAGAAGCAGAAGCAGGGGGAGGCCATTCAGCCCCTACTGCCAGCTTCCCCGTTCATGAATATTATGGCTGATCTTTTACCTCAGGGTCCCTGTTCCTGCACTAACTCCATAATTGTCCAAAAAGCAAGAACTCCATTGATCTCCTTATTGCATATACTCGGTGATTGAACGTCCTCTGCCCTGTTGTGCAGAGAATTCCAAATATTCATCACCCTCTGGATCAAGAATCTTTTTCCCATCTCTGCCCTAAATGGCCTACCCTTATGTTGAGGCTGTGACTCCCGGTTTTAGACATCACTGCCAAGCAGAAACATCATCACTTCATCTACCGTTTAACCCCTTAAGACTATTACATCTCAATGAGATCACTTCTCATTCTTCTAAACTCTGGAGAGCACAGAGCCGGTCTGTTGAATCTCTCTTCATATGAAGGCCCCTCTATCGAAAGGTTACATCAGATAAGTTTTCACCGCATTCTTTCAACCACAAGTATATGCTTCCTTATGTAGGGAGACCAGACCTATATACAAGATAGACACAAAGTGCTGGAGTAACTCACGAACTCGCTGAATTACTTCAGCATTTTGTGTCTATCTTAAAATGCCATTCCTTGTGCTTGAGCATTTCCGGGGTGACTGAGACGTGTGATGGTTAATGGCTTCAAGAAGCATGGCGGAGTACACACCCAATCAACATCAATGGTGCTCAAGTCCTTAGGTGTAAATATCACCAACAATCACATTGAACCAACCACTTTGAAGCTATGGCCAAAAAAACAAACAAATGCCTCTACTTTCTCAGGAGACTAAGGAGGTTCGGCATGTCTCAAATAACTCTTAGCAAATTCTACAGATGCACCGCAGAAAGCATACTGACGGGTTGCATTGCAGCCTGGTCTGGGGATAGTTCTGCCCAAGACCACAAGAAATTCCAGACAAGTGTAGATGTAGCCCAGTCCATCACCCAGACCAGGCTCCCTGCTGTCAACTCCATTTACACTTCATGCTGCCTCGGTAAAACGTAATCAACGACCCTTTGCACCCGAGTCAGTCCCTCTTCTCCACTCTCCCATCAGGCAGAAGATACAAAAGTTTGAAAGCACGTACCATCAGTTTCAGGAACAACTTCTATCCCTCTGTTATCAGACTAATGGGCTGTGCTCCCATAGATTAGAGCGTTGACCTGATCCTCCAACCCAGAGCAGTATAATGAAACCACAAGAACATGAGAAGCAGAAGCAGGTGAAGGCCATTCAGCCCCTTCTGCCGATTAATTGCAAACGCTGGACTACATTTATCTATGTAGTTTTTCTTTTCTCCAGAGATGCTGTCTGACCCACTGTTACTCCAGCATTCTGTGTCTATCTTCCATATTTCTCTATAACTGTAATGCTTCAATGCTGTAACACTATATTCTGCATTCTGGTATTTTTTTCTCCTTGCACTACTTGTAGTACCTTTGTATAGCTTGATTATACCCATACAAAGGACAATCTCATTTAAAAGGATAGCACACTGTAAAGCTTTTCACTATATACGTGACAATAATAACCTAATATCAACAGCAGATAGCACCTGAAAATGGTCAGTGTTTAAATGTTTGTCACCAGCTGCATTTTAAGTAATTCATCCAAAAGAACTGAGCCAACTTTTGTAGTGTTATTGTGAATTCTTTCTCCTGACTGAGAATCACAGAAAAAAATATAGTCCAGACTTCTAAGGGAGAACACTCTGCCAGAGTAACATGTTCAACCATGACTGAAGTTTATAAGAATAGCATGGTATTTGCTTCACTATTCAAAAGAAATGGTTTATCTTTCAAACTGACCACAGTCATTTATATTCTGCACGGCTTCCATAATGCAATCCTGGCAGCAAACACATTGTTGTCTCAAGCCCAAATACTCTGTGTATAAAATCTGATCTGAAGGTGGAACGCTAAAAGATATAACTCAACATATCCAACAAAACTACTTCTTTCCATGAAAAACTACTTCTTGCCATGGAAAAATGCCACATTCCAATATAAAACCATTTGGGGGCCATTCTAATTCATTTATTAACTACAGTCATGAATAGCATGAATAGAATTTTGCCCAGATGTCTACTTCTGTATGTAAATGTAGCTGTGGGAAACCATGGACAAATAGCTTTGTCTGCATGCAATGAGATTTTTCTGATAAACAGGAGATATAGCTGTCATCTCAATCATCCTCTGCCAAGCAAATTGCTGCAATGTCTGCCCAAGTTATTAGAACTGGATTGAGTTATAACTTTACAGAGCAGAGAATCACATAGGTTTTACTTTAAAGACAATTGCCTAGAAGTCAGATTACATGACACACATTTTGTAAGCACTAATCATGCAGAGCTGGGATTTTTTTTACCTGGTGTTGATTGCATTAGCAAATGCTTTTGATTGAGTTTGCCCAACTGGACTGAACATTTCCTTCTGTACACAAAAGGAAGCAAAGTGCTGGAGTAACTCAGCTGGTCAGGCACCATCTCTGGAGAACATGGATAGGTGACTTTTTTTACAATCTCCTTGGAGTTACCAAACCAGCCGTGCTGCAACCAGTCAATATGCTGTCAATAAGTCAAGAGAATATTCATTCAGATTCAGATTCAACTTTAATTGTCATTGTCAGTGTACAATACCATTGTCAGTGTACAGTACCGTTCACATACCGAATATCCTCAATCTTCAAAGAAAGTAGAAATGTTGATGGCCTTTACGATTGCATCAAAGTGCTAGGTTCAGGGCAAGGTTATTGCCCTTCTCTGTTCACTGTACAAAAGAAGTGCGAGGTCCTGTTCAAAATCACAGACGTCCCACATAGCACATTTTTCTGGATTGTGCCCTTCCTATAACTGTTTCAAAGATCTTTATGACCAATTTCACCATATTTTAAAAATAATTGATAATCTCACTGTAAACAGGGGTACGAGGACGTGAGAAAGATAGAACTGTATCAAAGTTAGCTTTCCAATGGTAAAATAAAGGACACCTGAATCAGGATTAGGTATCAGAGCCATGAGGAAAGAATGACCAAACTGAGGATGTTTATCTGGGAATATGGATAGTTCAGGAAATTTAATTTTTAAGAGATATACGGAAACTAAAGCCCATTCATAATTAACTGACAAGGGTCTGCAGTCCGTGATGGTGAATGTACAGAATAAACCCCAGAGAAAGCCAATAAAGTTAGATTTGTCAGTAATTTCAACTGGAATTGAATTATTTTTAATAATACAATAAGAATTGAGTACTAATTAAGTCAGGATTGCAAGATGGATAAACCAGAGTGTCTCGCTGATCCTAATATTCATAACGCTTCTTCATAAGATCCATGTACATCATTTATTTTTACCACTGGATCTCCAGTGCACAATAAATCAAATGGCAGTGTCAGACATAACTATATTGGTAGCACTTTGGTCTCTGAGCCTGTGTGTTGAGAGCTCAAATTCCTTTCCAGAGACAAGCACATAAACCAGGCTCACACTCCAAACAGCAATGAGGGAATAATAGCAGAAAAAGCTGAAAGTGTTCAACAGGCAGCATCCTTGGAGGCAGAAAATTGAAGACCATCCATCAGAACTGAGTAAAGTGAGAAGACAAGTGAGTTGTGAGTAGGGAGGGCCAAGTGGTGGAGGAAACAAAGGGAATGACTGAAATGGCTTGGGGACCAAGAGTGCCCAGATGTCGCATGTGGCGGTGTTGCTAGCTGAGGGACTGTGATGAAGGTTTGTTAATTACAATGACCTATCTATGGGAGGTGTTGACTAAGGAGATGAAGGAGGAAAGAGGGGGGGGGAAATTAAGGCTCCTTGTCGGCTCCTTGCACCACAATGCCAATACTGTTGGGGGGGAGCGTGCGCCATTCCAAGCACTGTCTACTAAAGGTGGTGCAGGGCAGCACAGAGGTGCAGCTAGCGGAGCTGCTGCCTCAAACCTCTAATAACCCAGGTTTGATCCTGATCTTCAAAGCTGCCTTTATGGAGTTTGCACGTTCTCCCTGTGATCAGATGGATTCCACTGGGTGCTCCAGTTTCCTCAAAATGTTCAGCTTGGTAGGTTAAATACTTACTGTAAATTGCCACTAGTAAGCAGGTAGGTGTAGACTAGAGAATGTATCGAAATTAAAGTTAGTATAAATAGATGCTCGATAGTCGGCACAGATTTGATGGGCTGAAGGGCCTATTTCCATGGTTCTATGATCTCATGTTATTATGAGCACTCTCATCTCTTCATCCGCACATTTGCTTCATGCCTCACTCTAGATATTTGAGCACAAAGATCAAGACAGATTTTCTGGTGCAGTACTGAGGGACTGCTGCATCATTGAAGACCAATGGTGTCAAGATGAGACATCAAACTCGGACCCCATTAAACTTTTCAGTTGGAAATAAAATTAACGATGGCACTATCTGAAAAACTCATCCCATTAACAACATCCGTTGTAAAACTGATAACTGCCATTATCATAGTTCCAGTAATGGAGATTTACAAACTGGCTGACATGTTTCCTACACTAGAATAGTAACTCCACTTCAGGAGTATTGTATTGGCTGTAAAATGCTTTGAGACATCCTGAGACGATAAAGGTCCTTTATGTAAGTCTTTCAAATAGAATCAGGCATTACTTTTGTATGTTATGCAATATCCCCAAGCTTTATAAATTTGTGAAAGCAGCAAGTCGCAGGAATTTTATTATAATTAAAAAGGAAAAGACTGCTGGAAATCTAAATTAGAACAAAAAATGCTGGAGATATTCAACAGGCCAGGAAACAATTTATCGTCAGCACAGGGGCACAATGGTAGAATTGCTGCCTTACTGTGCCAGAGACCCAGTTTCAATTCTGACTATGGGCGCTGTCTGTATGGAGTTTGTACATTCTCCCTGTGACCTCGTGGGTTTTCTCCGGTTTTCTCCCATTCTACAAAGACGTACAGCGGGGACTTTCTTACCATCAGGATTTACTTACTATCAGGAGCGGGGTCCCTCGCCAGGGATCCCTGGAGAGGAGCTCCAGACCTCCGGCCCTGCAGTCTGCGGTGCTTCCGGCTGCGGCGCGGCAGGAACTTTAAATTTGCGACCGCCGATCTGTGGCCTTCAACAACCTGAAGCCGCGGTCTCCGGTGGGGAGGCACCGATTCTGGACTTACCTGGACTTTTTACCTTGTCTGCGACGGCTGCGGAGGGTTGAGGTCCCGACCACGGGGGAACATGGAGGAGGACTGGCCAATTTTTGTGCCTTCCACCACAGTGATGAATGCTGTGGTGGATGTTTGTGTTACATTTTTTAATTGTGTATTTGTGTGTTCTTTATCATTGTACCGCTGCTGGCAAATTCATTTCACTTGCACTTTATGTGCAATGTGACGAATAAAACCATATTGTATTGTAGGTTTGGCTTTGCTAAAATTGTAAATTGTACCTAGTAGGTATGTTGCAAAGCGTACCTGAAGCGTCGCTGAAAATCTGTCCCAGCCCGTGTGCGCGATTTTGGCGCCGTTTAGAGGGGGGCGGGTTTAAAACATGATTTCCCCTAGGCTGTTCAAATCGAGGATGTTCAGCCTAGTTACTTATTAACGAAAAATCGCTGGAAGATTCCGTCGCTTTAGCTATTATTACTTTTAAGGGCATTATCTAGTTGTTATAGTAGTTTAAAAATTAACCTCTAAACCCCCGACCGCCGGCAACGGCCGGATCTCATACAGGGGACAACAGAAGGTAGGCTGTTTATTTTTACATTAAAAAGGGCTTCTTAAGATGCCTTTATAAAAAGTTTAATGTTGCGAGCAGCTCATTTTGGGCCCATTATATCCCGCATTATTTTTCTGGGTATTTGGGGGCACAAACCCACCGCAATGTGAACGTTCTAAACCAGCGCGTTCACAGGATCCCACTAGAAAGCTGATTTAAATTGACTTTAATTTACAGCAGTTGAACACTAAATTCCTTCCATTTGGCCTATAAATTAATGTCAATGAGAATTAAAAATCATGTTTTATTGTGAATTATTTGTGAATATTATTTGGACACTTAGGCTATTTAAAAATGTTAATCATTTATTAAGAAATGGATCTAGTAATTGAAGTTTGAAATTAGCTACAATTGGGTAACTAACTAATTATATGCTTTAATATCAGGTTATCCAAGTAAAATTGTTTTATATTTGTTTCAGAATGCTTCAATCTATGATAACTGAAAATTTCATTCAGTTCTCTTAACTTTTAAGAAAGTTATGGGCTTTTGACTGTCCTCGATCACAGCTTTTTTGTTATGTCCATAGAAAATCAATAGGGAACAAGATGCTAATTTCCGAGTATGAAAATGGCCATAACTTTTTAAATACTTGAGATATGAAAGTGAATTAGGTGTCAAATTAAACTTATTTTTATGCTTTATCTGATGGGATAAATTGCAACTTGATTTTTAAAATCTCAAAATTTTGTAACATTGCTATACCTAGTGTGTAGGATAGTGCTGGTGTATGGGATGATCGCTGGCCGACTCAGTGCCGAAGGTCCTGTTTCCGTGCTGTATGTCTAAAGTCTAAAGGAAAGTCTGAACTGAGAGAAAGAAATGGAGTTATCATTTCAGGTTAAAGACTCTTCCTCAGGTAAAGATCATTCATCCGAAACATTAGCTCTTTCCTCATCCTTAGATGCTGCCTGACCTTTCCCAGTATTTTCCACCCTTATTTCAATAATTGTATGCATGGCAACAAAAAAATGTTATAAATGGATGATTTTAAGAGACAAAAGGCAAACAGAATCATTTTTTTTAACAATTAATATCGGGGGTCAATAAATGGAAGCTCCAGTGAAGAATACGGTAAAATGCTTCAGGCTAGTAAGAGCAGCAGCCATTGTTCATGAAAAGAAATGGGGGTCATTGAAAAATCCTGTGGAATGGAGAGGCCATTCGGCCCATTTGTTGTCGAGTGTAAAATACTGCACGGCTCTTTTTCAGGATGTACAGCGTTGAAATGGATTATAAAAAGTGCTGGCGGATGTTTCCATAAACAGCCAGGCACCTGGTAGCTGGTGTAACGTTACCATATTTAAAGCAACCAATGAATTGGAGTTTACTCCCTAAAAAACCTTCATGACTTCAAATGGTTCAGCTGGTCACTTAAGCTAAAACAACAATGTATCAAAAGGACATTAATAGAACTGAAGGTACACAAAATTGCTGGAGAAACTCAGCGGGTGCAGCAGCATCTATGGAGCGAAGGAAATAGGCGACGTTTCGGGCCGAAACCCTTCTTCAGACTGATGTTAATAGAACTGAATTGGGAGCAGCAACACTGTTAGCTCACAAATTAAAAAATCACCAATAAGCATACTTTAAGTTTATTTCAGAATGTACAAGGTCTTACATAATTGCATACATTGCTTTGTCTTTACTTGATTTTTTTTCCAGCTCTGTTGCATCGGTTTGCAGAATTTATTTAATACAAAAAAGATAATTCAGAAGCTGCCACTGAAATGGAGTATTTTGAAAATGCCCAGCATAGGGTATGAATTGAAAGGAGCAAAGGTGTTAGAATCTACAGCTTTGTAACAGTCCTGTACAGTGACGCACCCTGGGCAGCAAAACAACGCAAAATCCAGTCTGTCAGGTCAATCAGATCGACCACTTGCCACAGCGAGGAATTTTAATCCCGTGCAATATGCAGGTTGATGCCACTGAAACATTTGCCCATACTTTCACAGCAAGGAGAAATGACCACGTCCACAATTGTTCCCCAGATGGCCTGAATGGAAGGCATGTTCATCAAGCAGTTCTTGATGCAGGGCATGACACACCTGAATAAAGGGTAACGATGGAAACAAGTTATTAAAACTGATATCATGATGTCACACAGTAGACTTTGCAACAATAAGAACAACTTACTACTATGTTTACATATTCTGTGGCGCTGCTGCAAGTAAGAATGTCATTGTTCGATCTGGGACATATGACAATAAAACATTCTTGACTCTTGACTTTTGAGTCATAATGTTGTACAGAAAATGCTGGAGTAACTCAGCTGGACAGGCAGCATCTCTGGAGAAAAGTTTCTGGATGAGACCCTTCCTCTTCAGAAGGGTCTCGACCCAAAACTTCACCCATTCCTTCTCTCCCAGGATGCTGCCTGTCCAGCTGAGTCACTCCAACATTTTGTGTCTATCTTCAGTGTAAACCAGTATCTGCACTGCCTTCTGACACATAGAATTGTACAGCTCTGGATCCTCTGGTTCACTGACTTCTTGTCAAACAGGATAAGATAATACACTACATAAACGGATGTTAGGCTACCAAAAACTTGGCATAAGATGTAAGTTTTAAGGAGAGTCATTGGTCAGAGAGAGGTGAAAGGGTGGAGGAGTGCGCAGAGCGTTTCATATATTATAGGGTTGTGGAGATTACCCTGGAGATGTGACACTGATTGTAGTTGCCCCAGTTGGTTGGAACATCAGTCCTGCGTCTAACATCACAAAGGGCGGTAAATCTCTTGGAATTCTCTGCCCCAGAGAGGTTATATTATTGACATTTTTGAACGTTTCGGGGAGATTGAGGGTACTGGGGATCTGGTGCAGAAGAGATGAGGCCTGGAGTAGATCAGCTGTGATCACATTGAATGGTGAGGCAGGCTTGAAGAGCAGGTATCCAATTCCTGCTCTTATTTTCTTGTGTCCCTGTCTGTTTGTCAAACCTGTCATGCCACATGGGAGTTTGTTAGTACATTCACTCAGCCTTCCTCTAAACTCCATAGAGTAGCGATCCAGTCTGCTTAATTTCACCTCTTACACCAAATCTCTCATCCCAGGAATTGTTTCTGTCATTTCCAAAAGAAAGACCAGGTTCCAATCACTGTGCGTTTGATCTACAGATGTTACTCCAATGTAATTTGTTTAAGAAGGAACTGCAGATGCTGGAAAATTGAAGTGCTGGAGAAACTCAGCGGGTGCAGCAGCATCTAAGGAGCGAAGGAAATAGGCAACGTTTCAGGGCCGAAACCCTTCTTCAGACTGATGTGGGGGGTGGGGGGGGGATGGGGAGAAGAAAGGAAAAAGGAAAAGGATAGAGGAGGAGCCCGAGGGGTGAGGGAGAGCTGAGAGGAGACAGCAAGGGCTACCGGAAATTGGTGAATTCAATGTTTATGCCACTAGGGTGCAAACTGCCCAAGCGGAATATGAGGTGCTGTTCCTCCAATTTCCGGTGGTGCTCACTCTGGCCATGGAGGAGGACCAGGACAGAGAGGTCGGATTCGGAATGGGAGGGGGAGTTGAAGTGCTGAGCCACCGGGAGATCAGGTTGGTTAATGCGGACCGAGTGGAGGTGTTCGCCGAATTCAGGGAGTCAGGCATAGTTTAGTAACAACACCCTTGCCTAAGAAATCAGAAGATGTGGATCCACGAGACTCTGATCATCCAACTCTGAGACAGGTATATTATGATTGATGCCCTTGCACTGAAAACAAAGCTAGGACTGGATCCAGAGCAGTACTGAGGGAATGCTGCGCTACTTTCAGTTCTATCTTTTGCACCAGATATTAAAGCCAGACTAAGTGCCCGACCAAATGGATGTAAACACTCACTTGGTACTATTCCAAAGAGCAGGGACTTATACCTGGTCCTGACCATTATACCCTTTAACCAATGTCACAAAAACACGTGATCTGGGCAAGAATTACAATGCATTGTGTGATGCATGGCTGTGTCCAAATAAGCTATAGCACGGCAAATATTGGAGCAGTATCTCCACACCTGTTGTCTGAGGAGGAAAGGTTGGGCTGCCTAGGCTTGTGGGTGAGGGTATTTAGAAGAGTGAGAGGAGATTTGATTGAAACATATAACCGCTGGGGGATCTTGGCAGAGTGGTTGTGGAGAAGCCGTGTTGTCTTGCAGAAGAAACTAATTGCTATTGTTTAGTTTAGTTTAGTTTGGAGATACAGCGTGGAGACAGGCCCTTCAGCCCACCGAGTCCACACCAACCTGTGATCCCCGCACACTAACTCCTAGGACAATTTACAATTTTACCGAAACCAATTAGCCTACAAACCTGTACGTCTTTGGATTGTGGAAGGAAACCGGAGCACCCAGAGAAAATCCACGCAGGTTACGGGGAGAACGTACAAACTCCGTACAGACAGTACCTGTAGTCAGAATCAAACCTGGGTCTCTGGCGCTGTAAACCAGTAATTCTACCATTGCACCACCATGCCGCCCTAATTGGTTTAAAATAATTTTAGGCCGAGCTGTGGAAAATATTTGCAGTCAGAGGTTCTCCAGTCTTTGGAACTACTGTATCTTCCTTAAAGATAGTGGAAGCAAAGTCTTTGAATATTTTTAAGGCAGAGGTAGAAGGCTACTTGATAACCAAGAGAGTGACAGGTTACTGAACTGAAGTTAAGATCATACCATTCATAATTCAATAGAAAGGGTCGTGTGACTTAAAGGGCCATGTGACATACTGTACTGAGTACTTGTTTCACACAAGTACTCAGTACAGCAGCCAAGATGTTTTCCAATCCTTTAAAATATACATTGCTCTTGTTTCATGATGTCATGTGGCACAAACAGAATTGGTTTCAGACTGGAGTGTGGGGATCTCAGAAAGAAAGTCACACTGTAATGCCCCTCGAGAATCTAACATCCCACACCATTCTAGTCTACCGATCCAACAATTTTAGTCTCTCAGGACTGAACAACCCTCTCATTCCAGGAATTTGTCTAATGAATCTCTTTTGGACTGCCATCAAAGCTAGCATATCCTTTCTGAAATTAGGGGACTTTAGCTACACTCAGGTCTGGCCCCACCAACACACTGTACAAAATCAACAACAGTTCATGTTCCTGCATGTTCAACCCCCCTCATGTTAAAGGTCAATATGCCATGTCTTCCTAACTACACGCTGCACCTGCCTGCTAACTTTATACAATTTATGCACAAGAATGCTTAGAAGCCTCTCCAAAAATTCACCCCAGCCAAGATTCTCAAACCGCCAGGAAGCTTTCGCTCCAAAACATATTTCAGCAACTAAGTTACAGAGAAAGGTTGAACAAGTTAGGGCTTTATTCTTTGGAGCGCAGAAGGTTAAGGGGGGACTTGATAGAGGTTTTTAAAATGATGAGAGGGATAGACAGAGTTGACGTGGAAAAGCTTTTCCCACTGAGAGTAGGGAAGATTCAAACAAGGGGACATGACTTGAGAATTAAGGGACTGAAGTTTAGGGGTAACATGAGGGGGAACTTCTTTACTCAGAGAGTGGTAGCTGTGTGGAATGAGCTTCCAGTGAAGGTGGTGGAGGCAGGTTCGTTTTTATCATTTAAAAATAAATTGGATAGTTATATGGATGGGAAAGGAATGGAGGGTTATGGTCTGAGCGCAGGTATATGGGACTAGGGGAGTTTATGTGTTCGGCACGGACTAGAAGGGTCGAGATGGCCTGTTTCCGTGCTGTAATTGTTATATGGTTATATGGTTATATGTGCGGGTATCTTATGATACTCCTCTCAAGGCCCAGAGCATGGTTACACTATGAAGAATGGCCTCAGCTCAGGTAAAGGGAGCTCTCCGCCTACTCTAGGGAGGGAGGACTTTAGAGCAGGAGGGAAGAAAGTGGGACAATGTTAGTCAAAATAAAACATTAAAGGTTGGATCCATTATGTATACTCGGAAACTTCACCAGTTACTTAACAGAAACCATTGACACTAATCAATGGACTCTGCATATGTTAAACTCACCAGATATGCAGACAACTCAAAATAGCAAAGATAATTCCAGAGAATAAAGACACAGGTACAGCGAAAATAAGAGAGATGATTCTATAGCACCATAATTTGGATACTTCGAATAAGGCGTCACTCCAAATCCAGATTTTGTCAAAACTGTGCATCGAATCAGGCTCTGCGATCACATCTTCAAAGTTTACCTTAATAGAGAAAAATACAACAAAGTTAACAAAATAAATTAATGAAGGCCAGCTAGTAGATGTTGTCTATATGGACTTTAGTAGCCATTTGGCAAGGTACCCCAATATAAAAGTTAAAGCTCATTTGGGCTGGCAAATACATATTGGATTCAAAATTGGTTTGGTCATTGGAGGCAGACTGGAGTGGCGTTAGGATGCTCCTCCCAATTTCTGTGACTTCCTATCAGAACTGGTGTTGGGACCCTTGTTGTTTGTCACATATATTAACAACTTGGAAGTGAGTGCAGGAACTCTGATGCATACGCTTCCTGAAGACACGAAAATTAGTGGAGAGAAACGTTGTCTGAGGCTACAACAAGATGAGCAATTGATGACAGCAATCGCCGATGGAAGTTAATCCTGAAACGTGTGAGCTGATGCATTTTGGAAAGTCAAATAGTGGCAGGAGACATAAAGTAAATGGCAGTGCTCTAAGGAATGTTGAAGAACAGGGAGACCGAAGGGACAAATTCCATTGTTTCCTGCAAGTGGCCCTGAAGGTTGAAAGGGTGGTGAAGAAGACATTTGACATGCTTGCTTTCATAAGTCATAACATAGAATATAAGAGTTGAGATGTTATGTTGCAACTTTACAAAATGCTAGTCAGACTGTTCATAGAGTATTGTGTACAGTTCTGGTCAACACAATATTAGATCTTCAATGGGTTCCTGTTCCAACATTTTACATTTTAATTATTGTGCTTGAATCCTTTCAAGTCTTAATCCTTAACTAATCCAGTGCCTCCATCATTCAAACTAACCCTCTAACCTCTGTGTTGAACCACTCCAATCCCCACCTGCCTTGACTTACCACAGGTTAAATGCTGGGATGACTAGGCTAATTCCCAGTGGACTGAGTTAATTCCTGGAATGAGCGGGTTGTCCTATCATGCTCAGAAAATTGGATGCATTTGCTTTGGAGGAGAATGAAAATAATCCTATTGAATCATATAAGATCCTGAGGGAGATGTTGAGATGTCTCCACGAGTGAAGAAAGTTGAATGAGGGGATTTTGTTGCAGGGGACATTTAAAACCAAGGTGCATTGGAACTTCTTCTTAAAGAGGATGGTGAATCTCTTGAATTTTTTTGCCCCAGGATTATGGAGATAATGGAAGTATTAAAGAGAAAGCAGACAAATTATTGAAAGATCAAGGAATTGAGGGCTATGGGGAACTGGCACAGATGAAGAAATGAGGCCAGTGTAGATCATCCATGACCATATGGAATAGGGAGGCAGGCTTGAGGAATCGAGGCCTATTCGATCCTTGCTCCTATTTTCTTGTTTTCTTATGTTCTTATCCCTTCAGCCATTTGGCTCATGAACACAAACTTGTGCTATATTGCGAGGAGACGCCACAGCACCATATAGTGTGCGGTAAGAGCTGCGGTATTGATTCCTGAACCTGCCCAGTTTCTGTTAACACTGCGGAATGTATTAAGTGCAGCACATAAATTATCATTCCCTGGTAGATGATTAAAATACTCAGATATCATTCATGTGCCTGCTATTTTAGTGGAGACTTTATCCTATTCAAAATAAATGACTTTGGGCCTAAATCAAAACAACATCAGGAAACGTCATGTATCAGATACATGTTTGCAGTGTATTACTGTCAATGCCAACTGCTTGCACATATTCAGCTTTCTTCATTTTTCTAACTGCAAATGTTGAATATTCCACATACAACCATGGGTTAAGTGCTGCTCTAGTCTCACTGGAAGGGCTTGATATGATCAGGGTTGATGGTTCCTGCAACAGCTGTGCTGGTATTTTTATCTTCCAGAATGAAATACTTGCTGTTAAGCAGCGACACATGGAGAGGCAGTGGGTGGTGGGGAGAGGAGAGGAGAGGGTCAAATAAAACCTCCAACTCAGCACCTAGATGGTACAAATGAATTTTTTTTCTAAACAGCCATTTATATTAGAAGCTTAAATGTACTGAAGCATCCCCCAGGCATGTCACCAAAGTATTTTAGGACAAAGAAGTTGGCACTGAACTAGTAAGAATTTAGCAAGCTGGTGAGCACAAGCTTTGTGAAAGCAGTAAGTTTTATGGATAATCTAGAAGAAAGGAGAGAGAGAATGAGAGAGTGAGAGCAAAATAGCGAGGGAGATGTGGGTGAGGGGGTGGGTGAAAGAGGGGGGAGAGAGAGAGAGAGGGGAGAGGGGAGAGGGTAGGGATGGGTGAGGGAGGGACAGAAGGAGAGAGAGAAGTGGGAGAATGAAGGAGAGGGACGGGAAGAGAGGGGGCAAAATATGAGAGGAAAGCAAAAGAGAGAGGAGGAGGGAAAGAGAGAGAGGGGAGGGAAAAGGAGAGAGAGAGAGTGAGGGACAGAGGAGAGAGCTGGAAAGGATTTATGATAATGTCTACATTCATTCACAGACTGTGAGAAACAATTCAAGAGCTAAAAACCACACACACGGTAGCTGCCCAAGTGAACTGCCCCACAATCTGTAACCTGCTGCCCTGGCATGTCCATTACTCTACAATTACCAGCCCGCCTCAATGTAAGTGTAAAAGGTAACCCCAGTTTACTTAAAAAATGAGGTGCTAACTGTGGAAACAGCCTAGGTCCACAACAGCAGAAGCAGTAATAGACTGCACACCCTGTACATCAAATAACGGCCACAAAAGAATCCTAGCTATGTTGCTGAAGACAGACAAACAACAGCTCTGGCCAAGCTACTGCACCAGTACGCACCTGGTATTCATCCCCCAACAGTGAAGATTTGCCCAGTTAGGTCAGGTATATCTTGTTCAGAAATATACAAATCTCATCAATCCATTTGCAAGCACTGGCAAAGATTGGAATGTGGTGCAAATGAAAATATCAAGTAGCACTTACATACCAATAATCTGCTCACCAGTGCTGTTGTAATCCACTTGTTGACTAAAATCATCATGGCCTTCGACAGAGGTGAAACAGTGACATCAAGGCAGCTTTAAAAAAATTGTGGCATTAAGTAGGTTTTTTTGTCACAGAGTAGTGAGGGCCGGGAAGGCATTGCCAGGGGTGGTGATGGAGGCAGATACGATAGTGGCGTTTAAGAGGCTTTTAGATAGGCACACGGAAGTGCAGGGAATGGAGGGCTATGGATCATGTACAGGCAGATGTGAACAGTTTAACTTGGCATCGTTCAACACAAACATTGAGGGACAAAGGGCCTGTTCCTGGTATGTATTGTTCTGTACGTGTAGGAAACAACTGCGGATGCTGGTGCACACCAAAGATAGACACAAAATGCTGGAGTAACTCAGCAGGTCAGGCAGATCTGGAGAAAAGGAATAGGTAATGTTTCAGGACGAGTCGAAGAGTCTAAAGAAGGGTCTCGACCTGAAATGTCACCTGTTCCTTTTCTCCAGAGATGCTGCCTAACCCGCTGAGTTACTCCAGCATTTGTGTCTATCGTCTGTACTGCTCTATTATTTATTAAGGAATGCCAATAACATTAAACTGTGCAGAAATGAGGGGGAAACGTTCCATTGACTGCGAGTGTAGCATCCAAAGGAAGATGCCTGTGCTAGTTGAGAACAAACAATTTAGACCCAGGATATCGCTGCAGGGGGCCGTCCTGACACGGGGTCATCAATGCAGTTGGAAATGAGACTTGTCA
Organism: Amblyraja radiata; assembly: GCF_010909765.2. Classification (NCBI taxonomy): domain Eukaryota; kingdom Metazoa; phylum Chordata; class Chondrichthyes; order Rajiformes; family Rajidae; genus Amblyraja; species Amblyraja radiata. The sequence goes on from NC_045973.1 coordinate 20,465,877, forward strand.
CAAACGGTTGCAGCGTTTAGTTCCATTCACAACTCCTCAGATAACAAAACAGTTCGGTGACATGGAGTAAAATCTGGACAACATTCAAGCATTTGCTGGCAGTGTTGAGTAACGTTTGTGTTACCAAAGAGGAAGGCAAGAGAAAATCTGACCATTTCTCCCCTACATTTCATGGTATTACCAGTGTCCAAACCCATGCCATCTACACCCATGAGTCCACCATTGACAAGGGAACCAGCAACATTGTCACAGATTGCAGGAGGAGGTTATTCAGCCTAACAAAACTGTGCCAACCATCAAACAGCCATTTACACTAATCCCATGTTATTAAAATCACCGAATCACAGAGCTATAATGCTCTGAATCCTGTCCATGCCAATCAAGTAGCCACACTGGGCTGTCCCATTTACCTGCATTTGGCCCACAAGCCTCTAAATCCTTCCTATCCATATATTTGTCCAAATGGTAAAAGTCATAATTGTATCCGTTTCTATAGCTTCTTCTGACACCTCATTCCAGATATGAACTATCTTCTGAGTGAAAACGTTGCCCCCGAGCTACCTCTTAAATCTCTTCCCACTCACCTTAAATCTATGTTGAAGAATCATTTACCGTGGGGAAAGAAACAGTGAGCATTCACTTTATCCATGCCCCTCATGATCTTGGACACCTCAATGGATCACACCTCAGTCTCCTACACTCCAAAGGAAAACGTCGCAGCCCATCCACGTGAGTGACTACGTGAAGAGCCCGCCAGCCGCATGCGCGTCAATACGACGACACATGGCGCGCGAGTCGAAGCAGTTGGAAACTGCTCGGCAGGTAAGTTAATTTTGTGTTCAGCGGGCTGCTGTGGGCTCTTCATGTAGTCACTCACGTGACTTCGATATAAAACAACCAATAATTTATCTTTCGTAATTACAATTATGTAATTCAAACTGTAAATGTAATTGCAATTCCTATACCTCCTTTCCTTAGCTTCCATGATCTATTCCTCAGTAAAAACAGATGAGAAATATTCAGTTAATATCTCCCACATCACGTGGTTGGCCCACAGAAGCAGCCATGCTGATCATTGAGGGGACCTATTCTTTTCCCCTTTTAGTATCAAAACACCTGTAGAATCCCTTGGGATTTTCTTTTACCTTGCCTGCCAGCTCAATTTCTCAATTTTACCCTCCGGATTGCCTTTTTAAGTCTCCTCCAGCATTCTCGCAGAGCGATTTGCTTGATTTCAGCTGCCTAAATCTGACATATGCTTCATTTTGACAATACAATACAATTATTTATTGTCATTTGAACCTCAAATGAAGTTCAAACAACCTGATCAGAGCCTTAACATCTCTCGTCAACCAGGGTTCCATAAACTTGCTAGCCTTGTCTTTCACCCTGAGAGGAACATGTTCCCTGTGTACACTTGATATCTCACTTTTAAAAGTCTCCTGCTTGCCAGCCAACCCTTTACCTGCAAACAGAGTCTCCCAATCGCCCTCTGCAATTTCCTGCCTAATAACTCTAAAATCAGCCTTGCCCCACTTTAGGACCTTAACCTGTGGGCCAGTCCTATCCTTCTCTATAACTACTGCAACTACTTTAAAACAAGTAGAATTCCCTGGTCACTGGTTCCAATGTGCTCCCCCCCACTGATACTTCAGTCACTTGCCCTGCCTCATTCCAATAGGAGGTGTGATGTTGTACACCTTCTAGAGGGGCCCTCCATATATTGTTTAAGGAAGCTCTTTTGGCACATTTAACAATTTCCACCCTGTCCAGGCCTTTTACGCTACAGGAGACCCAGTCACCATTAGGGAAGTTGTCACTATATGAAGGTGGTGCCACCATTCACCCCACCTTCATATCTTCTGCCCTCCACCTCAAATTCTACCACTTACCTACATGTTAAGGACAAGTTACTAATACTACAATCAATGTGAATTGTGCTAGAATTGATGACTGCAGACCTCACAATGCTCAAGAAGTACAGCATCTGGCAACACAAGGCACCCTGCTTGACTGGCATCCCATTCACCAGCACAATCATTCACTATCTCTACCAGCATCGTGTCATGGCTGTAGTCTTGAACATCTTCGGAAACTTGCCAAGTTTTCTTTGATGTCAACGCTCACTTCCAAATTCCCCAAGTCACAGACCAATCCAATCATTACTCATTGGGTCATAAGTGATAGGAGTAGAATTAGGCGATTCGACCCATCAAGTCAACTCCGCCATTCAATCATGGCTGATCTATCTCTCCCTCCTAACCCCTTATCCTGCTTTCTTCCCATAACCTCTGACACCTGTACTAATCAAGAATTTGTCTATCTCTGCCTGAAAAATATCCACTGACGGCCTCTACAGCCTTCTGTGGCAAAGAATTTCACAGATTCACCACTCTTTGACTGAATACATTTATCCTCATCTCCTTCCTAAAATAACATCGTTTAATTCTGAGGCTATGACCTCTAGTCCTCGACCCTCCCATTAGTGTAAACATGCTCTCCACGTTCACTCTATCTAAGCCTTTCACTATTCTGTATGTTTCAATGAGGTTGCCCCTCTTTCTTCTAAACTCAACACCGTCAAAATTGTGGAACCTCTTCTTTAAAAGCACTATGGAAGAAAGACTATAACAATAGCTACAATGGCTCAAGAAGATGTCTCATCACAACCTTCGTGGGAGACTCTGTTTGCAGGGAAAGGGAAATTAAGATTGGGCATTAAATGCTGGGGAAAAAGTAAGATCCGGCAAAAGTAAGATTTGGAATTACACAGGTTGCTACTAAAAGTTTCCCACCACCTACAAGGTACGTCAGGAGTGAGATGGAATGCTTTCCACTTGCCTGGATTAGCCCAGGACCAACCACGGTTAAGAAATTCAACACTATTTCGGACAAAGTTTACCATACAGTATTGAAAAACATTGAAGCAATGGATACAGAAAGCACTTAGCTCGCCAGGCAGTATCTCTTAAGCAAGAAACCAAGTTAAGGTTTCAGGTGAATTTCATCAGAACTGAAAACATTTAGAAACCAAACCAGATTTACGTTGCAGAGAAGGGGTAGAGGGTGGAATAAATAAAAGGGTAGCAATCAAAAATTCTGTTGGTGCAAATGTCGATGTTGTTGGCTAAGACAGAGTGGTAAAACATTATTAATTGCTGATGATTTGGCTGGAGGAGCCAAGGAGATGAATGATGATAGAGGGAAAACAAAATCAGTGTTGGCCATTGCTTATCCAAAGTGGAAAGGCTGGTTTTCTGAAATTGTTAAAACATAAAACGCTTGTTCCCTCCATTAATGCCATGCAGTGGCTGCAGTGTGTACCATCTCCAAAACGAATGGCACTAAGGCTTCAGTAACAGGAGTGTAGGTTATGAGGGGTATAGATAGAGTAGATAGTCAAACTTTCTTCCCCATGGCTGGGAAGTCAAAAGCAAAAGGGCATTGATTATCAAGTGAGAGAAAGATGATTCAAAGTGCTTCCTCACATCCGAATGTCCCAGGTGCAATGAATAGCCTCCCAGTCCCAAGCTACAAGCAGTCATGTACAGGTCAGCATGTCTTTCTTTTCCATAGTTATTGCTTCCATAGTTATCACACTTATCCCACTGCCCAGTGTCCTACTGGTATTAGCCCAAACATGGGTAATACAGCAACAGATCTTTGGGGGGGAGCGGAGGATGGTGGAGTGGTTTTACAAGAGATTTTTCTAATTTTTATCACATGAACTGACATAAGTCGAAATGGGTCACCAAACAAAAAAATGAATACGCCACCCTCTGGCCAAATAAATTCCTCCTCATCTCCATTCTAAAAATATACCCTTTCATCCTGAGGCTGTGCACCTCTTGTCCAATGCACTCTCACTACTGGAAACATCCTCTCCACATCCACTCTCTCTAGGTCTGTGCTGCCAGTGAATTGTGGCAAATCATGAAACTAATTGGAGCATGGATTCATTCATTCACACGCTATAATCAGTGCAGCTAGACAATCAAATCATGATGTGATGATATTTTGTGCATCAACTGGGCTGTCTAACGTATTTATTGGTTCATAGGGATGGTGTTACAGATTGTTGTATGGAGTGGTTCACCTGAATGCATTGGGAAATTGTATTTTGCAAGGATAGCAATTGTTCTTCAGGTTCTATGTGTCCAGGTAGTACCAGCTTTTGAGATTCTCCATTATCCATCAGTAAAGACTCCATCAGGATACAGGTTCAGTTTAGTTCAGTTTACTTTAAAGATACAGAGTGGAAATATGCCCTGTGGCCCACCAAGTCCACAGCAACCTTCGATTGCCCGTGCACTAGTTCAATGTTATCCCAGTTTTGCATGCCACACACTAGGGGCAATTTATGGAAGCCAATTAACCTACAAACCTGCACATCTTTGGAGTGTGAGAGGAAACTGGAGCACCCAAAGAAAACCCACGTGGCCACGGGGAGAATGTACAAATTCTGCGCAGACAACACCCGCAGTCAGGATCGAACCTGGGCCTGCAAATGTGATGTCTCTCCATTTCCCTCCACAAATGCTGCCTGGCCCACTGATTTCCTACAACTGTTTCTTTTTTAGCCCTGCAAATATATTGTTCATGGGAGAGATCCAGATAAGTGCTCTGATATAGCCACATATTTGCCTACTGCCCTCAGGATCCTTTCCCACCTGGCCCTGGGTGTAAGATGCTTTCAGTAATGATGTGTCACCAACAGTGCCGCCACTTGAAGCACCCACAGAACAAGTGTCTCAGCACCTTAATGCTGGAAAAAGCACTGCCTCTGAGTGGTAGTGCACTCTGTAGACCTTGAAAGTGTCTGAGCAGCTTGCAGCCTGCTCTGAAGGTATTCAATTAGGTCACCCACCATCAGCAGAGAATACCCTAAAATAATGAAAAAACGAATATACTGGCGTAATGTTCCTTGTATTACAGAGTCTGATCATCAATGGTTGTAGCACGCTTCCTATTCCTATGTCGGTCTATACATGCAGAAGCGGGTTACACAAATAATAGCATCAATTGGTGCATGTGTGGCACCGGGAAAATATCAGACATGCTAAAATAGACATTGCATCGGGATGTCCAGTCTAATTCCATATTTGCGCTATTTCATCTGAAAATAATTTCCACCAGTCTACTCTGGGTAACAACAAATTAGGTCCTGTAACCTCTAACAAACGTGATTGATACCATTAATTTCTAGACTACTTGTCTTCCCTTTCAATAGCACGCCCACCTTAAACATTCATATTTTAGGTGCTAAATTATCAAAAGATAGAATGCATTTATAGTGCAATGAAATAGCTCAGAGAGAATACGCACCACTCAAAAAGGCAGAAAGTGCTGAAGTACTGTAACTCAGTGGGTCAGGCAACATCCCTGGATAAATGATTTTTAGAAAGGAACGGCAGATGTTAGTTTATACCGAAGATAGACACAAAGTGCTGGAGTAACTCAGCGGGTTAGGCAGTATCTCTGGAGAAAAAGGATGGGTGATGTTTCGGATTGTGAACCTTCCTCACCCATCCTTTTTCTCCAGAGTCTATCTTCTGTGAAAACCAGCATCTGCAGTTCCTTCTTACACACTTTCACTATTATAGTCTGGTATAATACTAATATAACTAAGAATTTATTGCACATTTATTTGTGGCATTGTTGCATTTAATGTGCCTTTAAAGTGGCACCAAGTAAGAGTGTCATTATTCCAGTCGCAGTTCACGTGCCAATAAACAGTCATGACTCTCTTGACTCTTGACTAATCCTTTAACCCAAATTCGCTCCCCAGCAAGAGTGGAACTTCCAAAAATATGCCCTTTGTATTTTTCAGCTGCCGGCCTTAAAGGGGAGTCTGACTTACCAGCTTAAGGTTAGGGCCAGCTCTCCGATTGCACTGCGCTATCCCTATCCCACTCTGCATGCAGCCTTGCTTGCACAGGCCCTGGTAAAGGCCAAGCAGAACTCACCTTTAAATGGGCATTGATACCTCTGGGGTCCCGTTCTTCTACAGACGTGATCTGCCCATTGTCTGCTGGAGCATGTTGATCTGGTTGCCCTTGTTCGTCGCCAAGGTCAATTTTGGTTTCGTTCAAGTGCTCGTCAGTGAGCATGTTTGCACATCCGACTGTGGGGCGTCAGTGCTGGGGCAGGCGGGACGGGCAGCAGCCGTAGCAGGGGCTCGTGCCGGAGCTCTGCACTGAGTTGCAGAGACTGCAGACCCAGCCCATGTAAACCTATAGCTGTGTCGGACGGCCCTTGCTATGTGATCAGCCTGTTCACTGGCATCAGCTGTTCCCGCAGCACCAGAGAATATTCTGCATCTGACATATCGGGGAAAGGAATGCTTGATTGCAACGCTGTGTGCCAATGGCAGCCGGCTTCGGCCTTTTCAGCCTAATGCTGAATAAATACAGATTGTTTGGACCTTGGGCTGCAGATTTTTCTTGCTAAATATAAACTTTGTCGTCCGAGTGCTAATGAAAGTGGAAGCATTTCATGAGAGGCTGCAGTATTCCAACAATTAAACTAGCCTGCACCCATATTAATTGCTACTCTACCAACCCACATTCTTCTCAATCACCAAATCTGCTCTTACCCCAATGGCAACTGGTGATTTTGAAGATATTGGTAATAGTTTATTATGGTCACGTATACCTCAATGCAGCGATGTTTAAAGCAGATTTTGATTGTTTTTTGATTAGTAAGGGTGTCAAAGATTACAGGGAGATGGCAGGAGAATGAGACAGAGGGGAAAAAAGATCAGCCATGATTGTATGGCAGAGCAGACTCAATGGGCCTAATGGCCTAATTCTGCTCTTATGCCTTGTGGGTTTATGGTCTAATTCCTGATTTTCCAATCCACGCATGTAACCCCGGCAAATCTTACCATGCACGAGTCTGTGAGTAGCGCAAAATAAAAAATAAACAGAGCGCAGTAGATAGTGTTACAGCCACAGAGGAAGTTTATATAGAACATAAAATGCAAGGTTTACTACAAGGTGGATTGGAAAATCAGGAATTAGACCATAAACCCACAAGGCATAAGAGCAGAATTAGGCCATTAGGCCCATTGAGTCTGCTCCGCCATACAATCATGGCTGATCTTTTTTCCCCTCTGTCTCATTCTCCTGCCATCTCCCTGTAATCTTTGACACCCTTACTAATCAAAAAACAATCAAAATCTGCTTTAAATATTGGCCTCCACAGCAATTAATTTCACAGATTCACCACCCTCTGGCTAAAGAAATTCCTCCCATCTCCATTCTAAAAGTACATCCTTTTATTCTGAAGCTGTGCCGCTTGATTCTAGGCCCTCCCAATCCTGAAAACGTCCTTTCCACGTCCACGCTACCTAGGTCTTTCATTATCCAGGATGTTTCCATGAGCTCCCCCTCATCACTCCAAACTTCAACGAATACAGGCTAAGAGCCAGGAATTCATCTATAGCAAATGACAAGTCCCTTTAAGAGTCTAATGACAGTGGGAAAGAAGCTGTCCCGTGTTTTCAAGCCCAGGAGGAGAGGGTTGAAGAGAGAATGACTGGGTTTGAGGTGCCTTTGATTATGTTGGCCGTTTTCCCAAGGCCGCATGAAGTATAGATGGAGTTGATGGAGGATGAGCTGGTTTGTGTGATACACTAAGCTGCGTTTACAATTCTCTGCAATTTCTTGCGTTGTGGGGCAGAGCAGCTGCCATCTGGACAGGATGCTTTTTACAGTGCATTTGTAGACACTGATAAGAGTCAATTGAGACTTGCCAAATTTCCTTTGTCTTCTGAAGAAGTAGAGGTGTCAGTGTGTTTTAATGGTGCAATGTTGATTTGTTGAACAGGGTCAAAATGTTGGTGATATTTACGCCAAGGAACTTGAAGTTCAATCATCTCCACTTCAGCATTATTGTTACAGACCAGGGTGAGGAACTTTAAGGAGCATTGGTTTCAAAGTGGCATTTGAAGCATCATTTAAAGCAGCACCTCTGGTAAAGTTGCACTCTCATTAATAGAAAAGCCCGTCTATTAATTCATCCCAAGGGTAATGTAAGATATGAGATATGATAGCATTAGTTGTCCTCTGGCTCTGAAATTCTTCCTTCGAGGGTGAGGGAATGAATTCCAGAGTGTAGTGCACAATACAGAACAATTGGCAGTACTGACAGGGAACAGTTGGGCTGAATATCCAAGCTTCTATCCACAAGGTTCAGGTCCTCCTCCTCCCTCATCTGGTGGAGATGGTGCCTGGCCCTGCCATTGGTGTTGCCAATGTGAAGAAAGGACGTTGGAATGATTGCCAACGACAGTGGGGCCCATTGCCAGCACTGAACACCTTCTCCAGCAGGTGATAGGGAAGGAGAATCATATTGCATGGTACCTGCAGCCTGGAGACAGGCTGACTGAGCCAAGGCTTAGGATGCTCAGTAGACTCCTGTCCAACTTCATTGAACCTCATCAGCAAAGCTTGCTGCATTTCCCTCTGGTTCAATGTATATACCCAGCTTGCCCCGCTAAATACTCTGCACTACTGAGCTCAGAGCCGTTTGTTACAGCACAAAAATCGCTATACCTGCCAATGAGAAGGACAAACTTCCCCTCTGGCATAAAGGCTCACCTAGTCATTCATCCCCAGTAATTGATGCCGAGTACACTGTATAAAACCGCCAGCGTTCTATAGTACATCTGTAGAAGTTCGTAAGAGTTGTTGGGAGACTAGCCCAAATCCCTTAAAGTCTTCCGATTAAGAAGAGATGTAAAGGTGCTTTCTTGGCCATAGCTTCAATGTGATTGGTCACGGATACATTGTTGGGGATATTTGGTGTGTACGCTAATTCATTTCCAAAAGTCAATGACTAGCTCCCTCATCTTACTGAGCGAGGGAGAAATTGTTGTCTTGCCAACGTGTTACCAAGCTATCTATCTCCTTCCTGTACATCTCGCTGTTGATTGTGATCTAGGCACAATGGGGCAAAGGGCCTGTTTCTGTGTGCTGCACATCTATGATTCTTTGACCTAGTTTGGATCTGGATCCAACTCGATTGTCATGCCTCCCCTGTCAAATAGCCATGATTGGGAGATGTACAACGGCAAGGTGCAGTTCAATCAACGCAGCCAAAGATTGTTAATCATCTGATGTATGCAGATGACCTGGTCCTGCTCTGTCCATATAGTGCTGGGCTGCAGCAGATGCTGAAGGTGTGCTCTCAGTATGGCATTGATTATGACATTAAGTTTAACGCTAAGAAAAGCCGCATAATGGTAATTAGAAGTGCTGAGGACAGGGAATCAACTTTTCCGACCTTTTATTTGTCAGACAGTCCTCTTGCTGTGTGTGAGGAAATTAAATACTTAGGTCATGTCATATCTGATGACTGGAAGGATGACAAAAACCTCTACCGACAGCGCTGTAAAATTTATCTTCAAGCCAACATGCTTATAAGGAAGTTTTATATGTGCTCTGATTCTGTGAAGTGTTCCCTGTTCAGAACCTACATCACACCATTATATACTGCTCAATTGTGGTCTAATTATAAGAACAAGAGTATGCAGAGGCTTAAGGTTGCATACAATGATGCAATGAGGTTGCTACTTCGTGTCCCTAGGTGGCATAGTGCCAGTCAATTGTTTGTGTCCACTAGAGTGCCAACCTGTGAGGCACTCTTAAGACAGCTGATGTTTAGTTTTATGTGTCGCCTGGACAAATCAGAGAACCACATAATTGAAGCCCTAGTCAGCCCTCTGAAAAGCTGCTATAGATTCACTTCTAGGCTAAGACGGCATTGGTGCAATAGCTTATATATATTTTAGGCTAATATGCAATTTTTTAATGTATCTTTGTAATTCTTCGTACTGTTTGATGTGTTATATGGACCTGTGTCTGAAATAAAGCTTTAATAATAATAAACCAAAGATCTCCGCTATAAGATCTTTGGATTAAACAGCGACATTTGGGGTGGCAACTCTTTAGCTATTGACAATAAAGTCATTTCCGCTACCGTGTGGGACGGGACTAATGTGACGGTCTCCTCTGCGTATCTCGCTCCCACTTGAAAGGCGGAGTTTGTGTGTGTTTTTTAAAGTGGAAAACAAGGCTAGGAAAACGAAACTTAATGCGCTCTGACGGGGAGGGAAAAGGTACAAGTGAGTTCCGGCTGTGGACACAGGACTCCCGTGCGCTTCCGAGCCCTGCACTGCTCGGCCGATGGACAGGCAGCCGCTGCTCAGGTACCCGGCCCCGCTGCACCCACCGCGCTCGCTGATCCCCCGCTGTAAAGACTCTGGTCCGGAACGATTGCAGTTCTGGTGCGTGGGTGCAATAAGTAGCCCATCGCCCAACTTGGTCGCCTGCGATCACCAGCTCGCGGTGGCAGCAAAGGCCACAGGTAGCAGGGGCCGCGGGTAGAGTTGTTGTTAATTATTTATTTATGTCCTCTGCAGTAAGACTGGCTTTACTTAACAGCATGATCTTTACATTTATTCCCCCACCCTCCCCCTGCCTTCACCCACCTCAACTGCCTCTTTGATAGATGTGCCATTGTTGCTAAACTCTCCTCACAGTTCTGAACCCTGAGTCTGGAAATTAATCCATCGCTTAAACAATAAATATCTGGGGAGTCCAGAATCAGGGGTCACAGTTTAAGAATAAGGGGTAGGCCATGTAGGACTGAGATGAGGGGGGGGGGGAAATCACCCAAAGAGTTGTGAATCTGTGGAATTCTCTGCCACAGAAAGCAGTGGAGGCCAATTCTCTGTTGTATTCAAGAGAGAGTTGGATATAGCTCTTTGGGATAATGGAATCAAGGGATATGGGGGGAAAGCAGGAACGGGGTACTGATTTTGGATGATCAACCATGATCACATTGAATGGTGGTGCTGGCTTGAAGGGCAACAAGAGTTCAAAGTGGGGGTCCTTTGCAGGTCTGCTGATATAGGCTCAAGAATAACATGTTCCAGTAGGGAGGAGGGATAAGGATGGCAAGGTAACTGAACCTTGGATGATCAAAGGGGTTGTAAATTTGGTCAAAAGTAAAAGGAAATGTATTAAGATTTAAGAAAATGAGCAGATAGGGTTTTTGAGGAATATATAGCAAGTAGGAAAAAACTCAAGTGGGCGATTAGAAAGGCCAAAAAGGGCCATGAATGACTGGTGTTGGATTTTTTAAAATTATATATTTGTATATGAATGAGGATGACCAGGGAGAAGGTAGGATAAAGAGGGGAATTTGTGCTTGGAATCAGAGGATGTAGGCAAGGAACTAAATGAGTACTTTGCATCTATTCACCAACGAGAAGGACATAGAGAACAGTGAGATGAGTGTGGAGAATACTAGTGTGCGACGGCAATTTGAGATCAGGAAGGAGATGGTATTAGGGCTCTTGACAGGTTGGAAGGTGGATAAATCCCCATTGCCTGATGTGATCTATCCCAGCTTATTAAGAGAGGAGATTGCAGCAGTTTTGACGAAGATCTTTTTACCTTCCTTCACAACGGGTGAGGTTTTGGAAGACTGGAGAGTACCCAATGTTATTCCTCTGTTTAAGAAGGGAACAGGATATTCCAGGAAATTATAGGGTGGTGAGTTTCACATCAGTGGCAGGGAAGCTATTGGAGAGGATTCTGATTAACTATGCTAATGAGAAAAGGAATGGTGAATGGAGGTTAATTCAAACAAATGTCTGGTGTTGCTCTTTGGTAGGACAAACTTGATTGAATCCTGTTTTTAATTTGTGTCTCTGTGATGTCTTTATTGTTATATTCCGATTATATGTTATTCCGATATACTATGTAAGGTGTCCTTGAGATGTTTGAAAGGCGCCCATTAAATAAAATTTATTATTATTATTATTATTAAACTATGCTAGAACAAACTATGCTAGGACATACAGTAAACGGAGGTGTGTTGTAGACCAGAGAGACATGGAGCACAGGTACATAGTTCCTTGAAGTTGTCAACACAGGTGGACAAGGTGGAGATGAAGGCATTTGGCACACTTGCCTTCATTTGTCATGGTATTGAGCAGAGGAGTTGGGACATCATATTATAGCCATGCAAGACATTGGTAAGGCCTAATTCGGAGTACTGTGTACAGCTCTTGGATGCAAGTAAACTGGAAAGGGTGCAAAAATAGATTTGGGTCTGGAGGACACATGAGTTATAAAGTTCTGAGTTATAAAGAGAGGCTGTTCTTTGGAGTGTAGGAGGCAGAGGGATGATTTATGGAGGTTTGTAAAATCACGAGGGGCGCAGATAAGTTGAAGTAACCTTTTTCCTGGGGGTAGAGAAGTGAAAAACTAGAAAGCATAGGTTTAAAATGAGAGGGGAAAGATTTAAAAGAGATCAGATGGGCAACTATTTTACACAGAGGGTGGTGCATACATGGAATGAGCTGCCAGAGGAAGTGGTGGCAGCACTTAGTAGGAACTGTTTGTAGAGATATGGACCAGGCAAGTGGGACTGGCTCAGTTAAGCCACAGTCAGCAGGAATAACTTGGGCTGTGGGGCTAGTTTCAATGCTGTATACCTCTATGAAATATTTCCACTATTCTGCTTATTGGCAATTCCCAGAATCATTTATTTACTGATAGATAATTGAATCAGTGGAAAGCAAAGTCATTAAAAGTTCTTTTTTTGCAAAACCTGTCAAAAATAGATACATGACAATTTCCTTGTAAAGTTCTGCGTTAAGTCGCAGGGGGTTACGCTCTCATCTGAAAGGCAACACTTGTAACAATGTGCAGCAGCCCCTCAATACTGAACTGAAGTTAAGTCAAGACTGGAACTGCAGATGCTGGTCAATGCCGAAAATAGACAAAGTACTGCAGTAACTCAGCGAGTCAGGCAACATCTCTGGAGAAAAAGGATGTGTGTTGTTTTGGGTCAGAACCCTTCTTCCCATCCCTTTTCTACAGAGATGCTGCCTGAACCTCTAAGTTATTCCAATACCTCGTGTCTAACCAGCATCTTTTTTATTGGCTTGGTCACAAGAGAGAATGCAGCTGTTCATGTGTGGAAATTGTGTTTTTTATATTACTTGGTTTCAGTTTCATTTTGACCAGTCAGCAGATGATGTTTCAAAGCATGAACAAAGTAATCGCACAGTGAATAAGATAGTCAAAGAAACAGGAAGGTATTGCCTTTCCATGTTCACCAGAGATGCTGCCTGGCCTACTGATGTCTTCTAACCTGCTGTGAATGTGCTGGTTCTTTTGAAAAAACTAGAATATATACCCAACAACTCCTGGTTTAATCTCAAAATCTTATAAAGTGGTTTTCTCGTGTTTAATTGCCTTTTGAAAGTTCTCAAGAATGTACTTTCAAAATTCTGTACTTTGCCACAGAAGGATGTGGAGTCCAAGTCAGTGGATTTTTAAAGGCAGAGATAGATAGATTTTTGATTAGTACGGGTGTCAGAGGTTATGGGGAGAAGGCAGAAGAATGGGATTATGAGGGAGAGATAGATTAACGGAGTAGACTTGATGGGCCAAATGGCCTAATTCTACTACTATCACTTATTTTTCTGTGTTTAAATGCTAATTGCTCTTGAGGTTACAAAGAAACAGTCCAGTTTTTCTTCTAGTTATTTTGCTGGTTATGTTAAATCTGTAACTTTTGCTACTGACCTACATGCTGAAAGAGATAGTGTCTTATCAAAGCCTCACTGTTTTAGTTTAGTTGAAGCTTAGTTTAAAGTTACAGCATGGAATCAGGCCTTTCGACTCACCAAGCCTGTGACAACCATCGATCACCCATTCACCATTTCTGTGTTATCCCAATCTCTCATCTTCATCTTCAAGCTACACATGAGAGGCAATTTTACAGGGGCCAATTAACCTACAAACACGTATGTCTTTGGGATGTGAGGGGAGACCGGATCTCCTCGAGGAATCCCACATGGACCCAGGGAGAATGTTGAAACTCCAAACAGACAGCATCTGAGGTCAGGATCAAACCAGGTCCCTTGCGTCTGAGGCAGCAGCTTTACCACTATGCTACCCTGTACCTTAATAATAGGTATATTTTAAATATTGTAATATTTTTAATATACATATTAGTTCTTATCTTTATATTCCCTGCTTGTTGGGAACTAATCCCAGCTTCTGGAGTATTTTCACATAATTGAACTCAAACTGTGGTTCATCTTTTTTTAAAGTGTGATGATAGAACTATACTTAATATGACAGTGGAGGTATAATGCTGTCTTAATTTTACAGTCTGTAACTCGACATGCAGAGCAGTTTTCAATGTTTTCTTGACCACAATATTAATTGCCGCAGTGTGTGCTTGTGTCTCTCCCAGTTCCCCTGGGAATAACTTATACCTCCTCTCCACAATGTTTCTCCCCAAAATAATCACTGAACCTTTACCCACACTGTGAAATCTTCTCTGAGTCTGCCCATCACCAGAAATCTCTATAGTTTCGACGATAGACACAAAATGCTGGAGTAACTCAGCGGGACGGGCTGGATAGAAGGAATGAGTGACATTTCGGGTCGAGACCCTTCTTCAGACAGTTCTTCAGACTCTATAGTTCTGATTAATATTTACTATATTGACAAGTTTTGAATCGTCCATATATTTTTTAATTGTCCAATCTGTTTCCATCAAGAAACTTGCACATATCAAGAACAGCAATGGCTATATCACCAGCCCCTTGCATTCTCATGGTCTGCTTTTCATTCAGAGCAGTAGCTATTACCTGTGTTCCCTTCCTCCTACCTCTTACCCATTACTTAAATAATTTACCATAACCCTTTCAATGCCATGTTCTTCCTTTATCCATACTAGTATGTTGGGTGATAATTTATCGCATACCAGTCCATATACAGTGGCTTGCAAAAGTTTTCAGATCCCTTGAACTTTTCCACATTTTGTCACGTTACAACCACAAACGTAAATGTATTTTATTGGGATTTTACTTCGGAGTCACGTGAGTGACTACGTGAAGAGCCCGCTCAGCACGCATGCGCGACATTGCGTTCACGCAGGCAACAGCGACGCAGCGGGAGTCAGGCGCTCCCGCTACAGTTTAAAAAAGACGGACCGTCAGGTAAGTCTACTCTGAGGTCGTTTTTTCTTGGCAAAAGGAGAGTTTTTGCTCTGTTCCAACAGCTAAGAAAAATGAACAGAACAAGGCTCTCCAAGAAGCCTGTCCCCCGTTCGACTCCAACGGAGGAGCGTTCCATCAGTGGGGGGCAGGAGGCGGTAGGACCGTTAACACAGCGCTCCGCCATCCCCGACACCGAGCCGAGCCCAGTCTCGCTAGCGCCTGAGCAGCGGACTGGATGTAAAGCCACTAAGAAGACCAGGTGGTTTCCGATTCGTCGGACGGGGACAACTCACCGCCCGCTCGGGGCAGAGACAGCCGCATGGAGGTGGTTAATGAGGTCTTAGAACAATATACGGCTCCTGAAAATTGTGAATCGCTCAAAGTACCGGCTGTCAACAGCCAAATCTGGGGGCACGTTGGGTCAAATATTTGAAATCAGGAACTAAAACTTCAGCGGATCCTCAGGCTCCTGACGTCAGCCATCCCCTCATTTGCTCGTTCTGTGGATGGTACAGAAATGACCACAAACCAGCAGGACACCCTCGCACTGCTGTGCAATACTCAATTTGAGATAAATAACCTCCGCAAGGAGATTATAAGACCTGCCCTCAACCCGAAATTCGCGGGGTTGTGCAAAACTCCAACCATTGAGTCAGATACATTGCTCTTTGGCAAAGACCTCACCAAAAAAGTCAAAGACATGGAGGAGGCTTCCAAAACTTTTGGCCTAATGAGGGCAGGCCCCGGGACGAGCAAAACCAAAACCACAAAACCCAAGCGGCAGTACCCCATCGCGTCCACCAGTCGACGTCTACCCTATGGGACTGGTGAAAGCTCGGGGTCCGCATATCACCACCGGAAGCCTTTTTTAGGCCAAGGCCCAGAGCGGACCCCATGGAAAATGCGCCAACCCCAAACCTCACCAACATGTCAGACAACGCACAAGACTCGTCATCCTGCGAAGAAGCAGAAGAAACACCCATAACCATGGAGGTAGGTGGGTCTGGTTCCTACCAGCATATAGAAAGTAGGGGCGCTATACTAACAGGGGGGAGATTACACCTGTTTAAGGAAGCATGGGAGTCTATCACGAGTGACAAGTATATACTCAATAGCATTCGTGGATACAAAATACAGTTTGCACTAGAAAAATTGCCACCAGTTCAGCATTCACCCCAGAGGGGTTTTTCCCTCTCAGTTAAAGAAAAACGAGAGGGCAAGCTGAACTGGTGAGACTAATCACTAAGATATAGATATGCCATTTATTGTCACTATACATGTACAATGAGATTGAAAAAACAAAACATGAACCCTTGGAATTTGTGTCTAATATATTTACTAAAACTAAAAAAGATGGTGGATGTCGCATCATCATTGACTTAACTTCACTAAATATGTTTGTTAAGTATGTACATTTCAAAATGGAAACGTTTGTTACTGCCAAACAACTGATTTCCAAAGGATACTTCATGGCAAGCATTGACCTCAAAGATGCTTACTATTCAGTACCCATTCATAAGGATCATCACAGATACCTGAAATTTACCTGCATGGGCAACTATGGCAGTTTAAAGCGTTACCCAACGGGTTAACATCAGCCCCAAGATTATTCACCAAGATACTAAAACCAGCCCTGGCAATATTAAGGAGACAAAAACATATTGTCATGGCATATCTTGATGATATCTTAATAGTAGGCAAAACCATGGAATTGGCTATATCAGCTGTGTCAGCTACCAAACAATTGTTTGAAACCTTGGGATTTGTCTTACATCCAGATAAATCTAAGTTGAAACCATCCACAACCATGGACTACTTGGGCTTCACTATTAACTCAGTCCACATGTCTGTAACTTTGCCAAAAGACAAAACAACTGAATTGGCACAATCATGTAACAATTTAATGGTCAACGAGCGACCAACTATTCAACAAGTGGCAAGAGTAATTGGGAAAATGGTAGCAGCATTTCCGGCTACACAATTTGGACCTTTGCACTATCAAAACTTACAAAGAGCAAAGATACAGGCACTAAAACGACATGCAGGTCATTATGATCGTATCATGAAATTACCCACTGAAGCAATATCAGGGCTACAGTGGTGGGCAGAAAACGTTTGGCATAGTTCCAGCCCTATCATCATCGTTAACCCTACTTTAGTTATCCAAACAGATGCCAGTGCTCAAGGCTGGGGAGCAACTAACTCCATATCCAGCACAGGTGGTAGATGAACTAACCCAGAGTCATCGTTACTACTTACACTGGGCATTAACTATCTAGAGATGTTGGGTGCCTTTTACGGTTTAAAAGCATATGCATCAAATATGCATCACTTGCATGTACGGTTACAAATAGACAATACTACGGTGGTGGCCTATATTAACCATATGGGCGGCATAAAATCGATATGCGACAAATTGGTCAACACAATCTGGCAATGGTGTGTCGAAAGACATATTTGGCTATCAGCAACTTACCTGCCAGGTAAGCTAAATACAGTGGCAGACACCAGGTCACGCAAATTTAATGACAACACCGAATGGATGTTAAACCCCAAAGTGTCTGCTAAAATTATCAAGCAATATGGCACGCCAGATATCGACCTATTTGCGTCAAGGCTAAATCACCAGGTACCTATGTATGTCACTTGGGAACCAGACCCTGAAGCAGCAGCGGTAGATGCGTTCGCGCTGGATTGGGGAAATTTCTTCTTCTATGCATTTCCTCCCTTCTGCCTCATCAGCCGGGTACTTCGCAAAATACAAATGGACTCTGCTTCAGGTATTTTGATAGTACCCGACTGGCCTACACAGCCATGGTTCCCATTACTCCACGACATGGTTGTTGAAACCCCGATGATATTTCCCAGTAACCCAGAATTATTAACCCACCCAGTATCTGGCATAAGCCACCCATGCCATGATAAAATCAAACTCCTGGGTTGCAGATTTTGAAAAGACCATTACTGGGACTGGGATTGTCAGAAAAACCGTCAACACTATGTCAGCATCCCACCGAACATCCACAAGAAAACAGTACTTGTCCAGCATCAAAAAGTGGGAGAAGTACTGCTTGGATACAGGGACCACCTACTCAACCGCAACAGTTACCAACGTACTGGAGTTCCTGGCAGCCCTTCACCACGATGAAGGACTCAGCTACAGTGCCATCAACACAGCTAGAAGTGCTCTATTTAACTCGGGCACCAGGACATCAGGCCATGGGGTCCCACCCGCTGGTGGTTAAACTAATGAAGGGAATTTACAATTCTAACCTACCAGACCTAGGTACACCCATATATGGGATGTCAGTGTGGTCCTGACATACCTCAGGGGATGGCCACCAACCAGGTCCCTCACCCTGGAACAATCTACGCTCAAGCCCAGGGGAGCAATTTAATTTCTTTGTTGTTATTGTTAATAAATACCGTTGTTGTTTTTACAAACAGATTCATTGGTTGATTACGATAACACACTTCCTCCCTCAAGGACTTCGGCAGTGAGTGAAGAACTGTTACACGGTTTGAAATCACAGAGCTTTAAAATCTTCACGTAGTCACTCACGTGACTCCGAAGTAAAATAGTAAGATTAAACGAGAACTTACCAGTTTGAAGTTTGATCTGTATTTTATGAGGAGTTACGATGAGGGATTACGTGCCCTCCGCTCCCACCCTCAGTAATATGGGTCAAACTGATAACTGAGGTCTCCTTTTCTTTACTATGTTTATTTCAATAACTGTGTCTATCTGTGATTCCACACCACTGCTTTGAAGTATGTCGCGCATGCGTGCTGAGCGGGCTCTTCACGTAATCCCTCATCGTTTTCGGATGATGGATTGAACAGTGCTCCGTGAGATGTTCAAAGCTTGGGATATTTTTTTATAACCTAACCCTGCTTTAAACTTCTCCACAACTTTATCCCTGACCTGTCTGGTGTGTTCCTTGGGCTTCATATTGCTGTTTGTTCACGAATGTTCTCTAACAAACCTCTGAGGCCTTCTTCTTCTTCTTCTTCTTTGGAGTTTTACGGCAGCCGGCATCCACAATGTTGCATTGCTGCCACCTTCTGGCTTCACTCCACAGTCCTCATGTCTTTACATTATATCCTTTTTATAAGGCCAGAGGCCCTCAAGAAATTAAACAACACCTTTACTCCTTTTCCTTCCCCTCCATACTCTAGAATGTTCTTTTCTGATATATCTGTCATTCCAATTTTCTTCATTTCACTGATCAAAACTCTTCTTTCTGTTTCATATCTTCTACATGCAACTAGAGCATGCTGAACTGTTTCCGGCTGATGGCATTCCTCACACAGCCCAGTAGGGTGTTTTCCCAACATTTTTAATGTGCTGTTCAGGTGAGTGTGTCCTATCCTCAATCTTGCTAATACTACCTGTTCTCTCCTGTTCCCCCCTCTTCTTGCTGTAATGCCCACTCTATTTTGTAGCGAATAGAGGTGTCTCCCCTTTGTCTCCTGTTCCCAGTATTGTTGCCATTCCTGATTTATTTTCTTCCACACAATGTGTTTTCCTTCAGATTTGGATAATTGTAAGTTTACCTCTATGTTCTCTTTTTTAACGGCCTCTTTTGCTAATTTATCCACTTTTTCATTTCCTAGCACACCAATGTGTGCTGGGACCCACAACAAAGTCACGTCACTGCCCTTCCTTGTTACTTGGCTTAATAGTAGTAGAATTTCATACACTAGGTCAGGCCGCCTATGGGATGCACCAGACCCAATACTCTGGATTGCAGACAATGAGTCGCTACATATTAATACTTTGCATGGTTGCACCTGTTCTATCCACCGAACTGCCATCAAAATAGCGTACAGTTCCACTGTATACACTGCCAAATAGTTATTTGTTCTTTTGCAAATCTCAACATTCATCCCTTGCACTACCACAGCTGCCCCTGTTGTTTCAGCTACTGGGTCCTTTGATCCATCTGTGAAGATTAAGAGGTGTTCCCTGTATCTATTATATATATGGTTATGATATTCTGTTTTTAGGTCCGAATTTGTTTCCCTCCTTTTTGCCTCCCATATCCCCAGATCAACTTTTGGGATGTTCAGTAACCATATTGGGACAGATGGCCACAATACTGCAGGGCAGAACTCTTTGTCCTCTACTTCCATGTCCCTTGCCACACCTCCTCCAACCCAGCCGAAGCTTCCAGACTGAGCCACCCATCTCTCCCAGCACTCCTGTACTACCTGTTTTGTTGGGTGGTTCTCTCCATGACCCTTAAGGCTTAGCCAGTAATTAGCCATTAGTTGTCTGCGGCGCAGTCTCAACGGCATCTCCCCAGTTTCCACCTGTAGTGCACATACAGGTGACGTCCGCACACCTCCTATACAGATTCTTAGAGCTTCCGCTTGGACTTTGTCCAACTCGGACAACACTGACTTAGATGCTGATCCATAAACTATACTGCCATACTCTAGTCTGGATCTGATCAGTGATACATAGATATGTTTAAGAGATAATATATCTGCTCCCCACTCTAAACCTGCTAAGCATCTCATTACATTGATGGCTTTTTTGCATTTTCCAATTATTTTTGTAATGTGGACCCTCCATGTTAATCTGGAGTCAAAATGGACTCCCAGGAAACGGAAATCTTTTACTCTTTCCAAATTGTTGCCGTATAGTTTTAACTGGACATCCTCTTTAATTTCCTTCCTTGTGAAAACCATTGTCTTTGTCTTCTCTATAGAGAATTTAAAACCCCATTTCACTCCCCACTCTTCCACCAGGGCTATCCCTTGCTGCATTTTTCCCACGATAAAATCTATATTCTTCCCCTTTCTCCATAGGCTGCCATCATCTGCAAAGAGCGATCGCCCCATCTCTGGTTGAATGTTTGCAAATATATCATTGATCATGATTGAGAATAGGATCGGGCTTATCGCACTTCCTTGGGGAGTTCCATTCTCGACTACACATTTACTAGAGATGTCTGACCCTATTTTAACTTGGATACTTCTACCGTTAAGAAAATCCATTATCCAGTTAAAAATATTTCCTCCTACTCCCATTAAATGCAGCTTTATTAGAAGACCTTCTCTCCACAACATATCATAAGCCTTCTCTACATCAAAAAATACAGTAACTACAGATTATTTTTTAACTTGTGCTTTCCTTATATCATCTTCCAAGCACAGAACTGGATCATTAGTACCTCTCCCTTTTCTAAAGCCACTCTGATAATTAGCCACTATACCGTTTTCTTCCATTAGATGCATTAATCTTTCATTTACCATTCTTTCCATCAGTTTACACATGTGTGCTGTTAAAGCTATAGGTCTATAATTTACTGGATTACTTGCATCTTTCCCTGGTTTCCTAATAGGCACAATGATTGCTTCCTTCCACCTCTCCGGTATTCGCCCTTCTTCCCACACCTTGTTATATAGTGCAAGTATCTTTTGGAGTCCCTCCTCACTTAGATGCTTTATCATTATGTAGCAAATATCATCCTTCCTTGCGGCTGAGTTCTTACACTTGGCCAGAGCTCTCTTTAGCTCCCCCAAATTAAATGGAATATTGTACTTGTCCTCTGTGATACCTTTCCTTTGTAAGGCCTCAACATTTTCCTCTCTTGTTCTTTCCCTACCTCTTCTTCCTTCATCTGGTAAGTTGTGGGAGCTGTGAACCCTACTAAAAGTGTTAACCATTAGTTCTGCTTTGTCTTTATTTGAGACTACAGTTTGATCTCCATTTGTTAGGATAGGATAACTCCACTCCCTTTTATCACCTTCCATTTTTTTAATCATCCCCCATATCTCCCCTACCTGTGTTGTGTTTCCAATTGAATCACAATACTTCCTCCAATATGCTCTTTTTGTTTGTCTTATAGTCCTCCTTACAATTGACTGAGCCTGTTTGTAATTAATCATGTGTTGGTAGTTATGAGTTCTTTTTAATAATCTGAATGCTCTGTTTCTATTCACCACTGCCTCTTTACATTTATTGTCCCACCATGGCACAGCTTTCCTTTTTGATCTTCCTTTACTTTTAGGTATGGAAACTAATGCTGCTCTTTTGATACCTTCTGACAATTTATTCTCAAAGTTTTCTATATCTGTCTCTTCTTGTATCGGTTTTACATATCTATCACTTTCCTCCTTAAATTTCTCCCAATTAGCCTTTCCAAACACCCATCGTCCACTTCTGTTTTCTTTACTCATAGTTAAAGTAATATTTATTTTGCATAGCACAGGATGATGATCACTTCCTATGGTACCCTTTTCATACACTTCCCAGTTACATTTAGCAGCAATCCTGTTAGAAACAAGTGTAAGGTCCAACACAGACTCCTTCCCTGTCCTAACATCTACCCTGGTCTTCTTTCCATCATTTAGACATACTAGATTACCATCATTTAATAATTCCTCAATTACCTGTCCATTATTATCTGACTTTCCACTGCCCCATAATGTATTATGTGCGTTAAAGTCCCCACACCAAATAACATTAGATTTACTCTGGCCTTCTACTTCCTGTAACTTATTGACCTCTAATCGCTTACATGGATTATAGTAATTTATTACCACTATTTTCCTCCTCTCAGACCACACTTCTATTACCACATATTCCTGTTCCTGCCCAATTCCTAATACCTTGTATGGTATCCCTTTTTTAATGAAAGTGGCACAACCCCCTCCTCCCCCATTTCCCCTATCACATCTCACTGCAACATAATCATATAGAACAAAATCTAAACTTGGTTTCAACCAGGTTTCCTGGATACATATGACATCTGGTTTCTCCTTCCTACTGTCTATGAATTGCTTAAAGTCTTGCCCATTGGCTAACAAGCTTCTTGCATTCCATTGTAGGATTAACATTAATATTATTAACCCACACATGTTGACTCTTGGCTCGCCTGGATACTGAGACCATCATGTATTTCCTCCCACTTCAATCCTGCCATGCCCAAGTGGTGGACTGCAGCCTTTACAATGATTTGGATCCTTTCTGTTTTGGATTTTACTTCTGCTGTCGCATTTATTACTCCTGCTATAAATATAACCAGGTTTTTCTTTTCTTTCCATATACTCTTTTCTTTTTCTTTTATTGTTTCCATTATGCCCATATCTTGCTCCCTCCTGATCCTTCTTTCATTCATCTGTTTTGTAGGGCCAGCCTTTTTTGCTGCCTCTGCATAGGAGACCTTTTCCTTCACTCTTATGTTTTGTACTTCAGCTTCACGTTTCATCACCTCACAGCCCCAGTAAGCCACACTATGCTCTCCTCCACAATTACAGCATTTTGGTCTGACCCCCTCTCCACACTGACCATATTCATGGTCCCCACTACACCTTGCGCATTTCCTCGCCCCCTTGCACATTTTAGCTATATGCCCAAATTTCTGACATTTGAAGCACCTCATTGGTTTGGGTATGTACTCTTACACTATATCGCATGAATCCAAAATGGACCACTTTTGGAAGGGATTCTGTCTTGAATTCAAGCAGGACTGACTCAGTTTCCTCTTTCTTTGCTCCTTTGGTCATTCTTTTGGCATTCATAATTAATTCACATTTCTTTCTGAGTTCCTGAACCAGTTCACTCATATTGACTTTGAGAGGGATTCCATAGATAACCCCTTTACACCCTGCCCTCCTCCGTTCTCCCACTCTCACTACTTTGATTATTTTGATTTTGTCAATCTTGTTCATTTTCATTGCCTTTTCAACTTGAGCCTCACTGTTGCACCCTATTAGCATGTTTCCATCTTCCAGCACTCTTGCATACTTTACTTCCCCAACCTGGGCTCTGATTATTTTTGTCAGCTTCATTGGCCCTATCTTCTTTACTCCTCCTTCTCCTTCAAACCTCACCACTACATTTAACGAAATTTCCTTTTCTGGTTCCTTTTCTGGTTCCTTGTCTTCACTCTCCGATCCACCAATATTGCTTTTCCTTCTTTTACGGCTGCTCTTCCTGGGGCTACCCCGTGTTCCCACGGTTTCCCACTCCTTCTCAACATTTCCTTCATTATCCTCTCCTCCACTGGCCTCCATACCACTAGACCCACTCTCTCCTGTCATTTTGTAACAGCAGGGAATATTGCCAGAGCACCGTTTACCGGACCTATACAGGCCGTCGGCCGATACCCCAATACAATATCTCCCTACTATTACTACTCAGTGTCTCCTCTCTCTCTCTCCCAACCTCCGGACCGGCACGGTCCCTCCCTGCAGCTGCACTCAATCGACAGCCAAACTCCGTGAGCGGCGTTCAACCCGCTCCTCAATCAACACCGTCCCGGCACCAACTCTGCAATCAAGTTTCGGGAATCCTTTTCCCGCCACCTCTGAGGCCTTCACAGAACAGCTGTATTTATACTGAGATTAGATTACACACAAGTGGACTCTATTTACTAATTAGGTGACTTCTGAAGGCAATTGGTTACACTGGATTTTATATAGGGGTATCAGAGTAAAGGGGGCTGAATACTTTTGCACGCCACACTTTTCAGTTTTTTATTTGTAAAAAAATTTGAAAACCATTTCCTTCCACTTCACAATTATGCGCCATTTTGTGTTGGTCTATCACATAAAATCCCAATAAAATACATTTACGTTTGTGGTTGTAACGTGACAAAATGTGGAAAAGTTCAAGGGGTATGAATACTTTTGCAAGCCACTGTAAATCGCATCCACTGCATTATCTGCAAGTACCTCTCTTACTTTGTTAGTGAGTTTTCAACAGGTTACTATTTGCGTTGAACACATCCAAGTTGGCAGGCTCTTATTAATCCATGCTTCCCTAATTCCATTCTTACATTCAAGAATAATTGAAAACCTGTGCCAGAATTGCCTTTAACTCTACTTTTTTCTCACAATCTAAGATGCATTCCGTCTGGTCCTGGGACATGTAACTGAGTGGTGCCAAACTCTTTCTGTCCATACCATGTCCATACCGATCAGTGACCATCCATCTGTGTTAATCTCATATTTTAGCACGTTGTACATAAGCCCTCTATAACTTGGCATACAGTGTTTGTCCAGACACTTCCTAAATGTTGTCAGCATCTGCTTCCATCACACTCTCTGGCAGTGTATTCCAGGAACTCGCCACTCTCTGAATGCTTATGCGGAATATATTTAGCAATGTCTATATGGCGCTATATGTCTAATGTGAACTTGTTTTGTCTATATGTGAACTTGTTTTGCCTTATGAACTTGAAGTTTATGGAAGAGAAAGAAACTGATTAATAAAGATATATATTAACTTTTATGTAGGGGTTCCCTGAGACATGAAAATTATTTCAAGTGTTCCACAAGGGTAAAAAGGTTGAGAAACGCTGCACTAAAGGCTACTTTGTGGACTGGCTTTGAAAAGGCTATTGAGATTAAGTATAATTCTTCAAAGATTCTTGTCCTCTATAGATCCTGCATTTATATGTGCCATAATTTCTCTCGCAATTTAGTAAATGGTCCATTTTGACAGCAAAAAAATAAATTTCACACTATCTCTCATTCTACTCATTTGTCTTATCGTCTACCCCTCACCTAACCTGCAATCACCATGTATCCTTGATCTGTGTAGGAAGGAACTGCAGATGTTGCTTTAAATTCATAATTCCACCGGATGGCGCTTCGATGGCAGCCTCGCCTACAGTCTGTGCCGTCTTATTTTGTGTTATTTTTAGTGTGTTTAAAAAGTATATGTTAATATACCCTGGTTTGTTTTATGTGGGGGGGGGGGGGCGGGGGGGTAAAATTTATTTCAATCTCTTACCTTGCCGGAGATGCGATTGTTTTCCGGGTCGTATCTCCGGTCGCTCTGCGGCCTAACATCGTGGAGCTGGAGGCCTTGCTCAGGACTGACTTTGAGCCTCACCACGGGGCGTGGACTTACCATCGGAGCCGATTCCTTGCCTGGGATCAATGTTCCAACCGCGGCCTGCGGACTTTAACATCAAGGAGCTCGCAGTCTTGGGTTGAGACCGACGTCGGGAAGCTCCAAAAGCCGCATGACGTGCGACTAGCCCCGACCCGGGGTAGTTCGCCCGGCACGAAGGAGCTGAGATTCCCCCCCGATGCAGGAGCTTGATCGCCCTGACGAGGAGGCCCACAGCAGGCTACGGGAACCAAGATTGCCCCATCAACATGAGGTTAGAGGTCCACAAACGCTGGAGGACAAAGAAGGGAGAGATTGAACTTTTTTGCGCCTTCCATCACAGTGAGGAATGCGGAAGAGTCACTGTTGTGGATGTTTATGTTAAAATGTATTTTGAGTGTTCTGTTGCTTTTTATTGGTATGCCTGTATGGCATGTTACAAAACATACTTGGCTAATAAAGTATGATCATAATTATTATGATTATGAAACCGAAGATAGACACAAAAAGCTGGAATAACTCAGCAGGTCAGACAGCATCTCTGGGGAAAAGGAATAGGTGACGGTCGAGACCCTTCTTCCGACTGAGAGTCAGGGGAAAGGAAAAACAAGAGATATAGACAGTGATGTAGAGAGATATAGCACAAATGAATGAAAGATGTGCAAAATAGTAACATGATAAAGGAAACAGGCCATTGTTAGCTGTGTGCTAGGTGAGAACAAGTTACAGACAGTGAGACTCAACAAGACGACTGCAGCTGCTACGACTTGTGTGGGGGAGGGATGGAGAGAGAGGGAACGCAAGGGCCCCTGATGTAGAAGGGTTTCGGCCCGAAACGTCGCCTATTTCCTTCGCTCCATAGATGCTGCTGCACCCGCTGAGTTTCCCCAGCAATTTTGTGGGCCCCTGATGTATCCTTGATCAGTTCTCTTCACAGCCTATTTTCCTACTACTTATGTGACATCAACAATTTTACCTGCCATACCAAATCATCCATATAATTTATGAAAATTGTAACAAGTTGAGATTCCTGTACTGATCGCTGTAACTCATCAAGTTGATAAGACCCCTTTATGATAACTATTTTATATTCTCTAGGCCATTTGAAGATACTTTGGAACAAGTCACCATTTTTCAAATGGATTTGCTGGTCTAATGTAGGTGATGTGGCAGCCATTTTGTTCAAAGCAAGCTCGAACTAGTATCAAAGAAGTGAATGTCATTGTTGGGCTATATGTTGGGGACACAATGAGTGATTTTCCTCCTTCCCCTGCTGTCCTGTTATTGTTATTTACCTTTTGTATTAATAGGTGATAGTGTATTTATGATAATGGACCTACTCTCATTTGGATATTCCCAGTACATGAAAACCAGTGCATCTACATGTTATGTGTGTAATAATTGCTTTCAGCTCACAAGATCATGGCATGTATTTTTGTTACAGAAACCTTGAAGCCGACCAACCATGTCAGCCCCTGGATCCCAAGCTATTAGCTGTGGCTGCAGCTCAAGGTAAACCCTAGACGAGTGATAAGTGGAAGTGGTGCTGGTTGGAAACCCATCTTTGGAGATCATGTGTAATTTCCTGTGCCTGCCGCTCATTGCTGAAACGCCTGGATTGTGCAACTCATCTCTGTACATTGCCTGACAACTCAGAATCCAAGGGTACTTCCAGTTGCTACTTAAACCAGTTTACTGCAGGGGATTGCGACAGACATGCTGCTTCAGCATGTTGGGACATGAACATAGTTCAGCAGCTGACTGTCGTGAGTCTGCCTAAAAAATCTACATGCTGGAGAAACTCAGTGGGTCAGGCAGCATCTCAATCGGTTAATGGTCAATGGTTTCTTTATTGTTTACCAGGTTCAGTGAAAAGCCTTTTTTTGCATACAGCTCATTAAGACTATCCCAGTAAATAAGCACAATCACCCCAGTTAGTACAGTACAAACAGCTGGCCCCAATCCAAATGTCGTCTGCCCATCTTCCTCCACACCCTCGGCCTGGCCCATTGAGTTCCTCTGGCACTTGGTTTTTGTTACACAAGATTGCAACATCTGCAGTCTCTTGTGTTTCAATTGCGAGCCTGACTTAGAAGAACATCGTCATCAAGAGAAAGCCCCAAAGTACAGGAGATTTAAATGTCGAAAATTGTTGGATAAAAAGCAGTGGCAGTAAATTGTGAAGATTTGCCACTCTTTTGCCACAAGAAATAAATTCTATGCACGTCCATTTTAAATGACCGTATCTTGAATTGAAGTCCCTACTTTGGAGACTCTCCCACAAACTGAAAACATCTCAACATCTCCCCTGTTATGCCCTCCAAAGATCTTGCATGTTTCAATAAGAACACCCTTCATTCTCATAAAGTTTAAATTTCGATAAACATTCACAGCAAAATCATGCACATTTAGGCAGACAGAACTCAAAAAGTAAACAGGCAATGTTTGTTTATGATATCCAATTACAACCCACACATTGTATCCTGAAATAACACAGAAATAGCACAATGATGCAATGAAAAGAGAAAGTGCTGGAGATACTCAGCAGGTCAGGTGACATCTGAGGCGACAGACTTAATATTTCAGATCGACGACCTTCATCAGAGTAGGAAAAATTGGGAAAATAAGTTTGTTTTAAGCGACAGAGGGTGGAAGGGCTGAAGAGAGCAAATGGAATGTCTATATAGTGGAGACCAAGGGTGACACATGCCGCCGACCCTTTTTCAGTGAGGGTGTTGGAGGCTTCGTAGTTCCATTCTGATTTATATGTAGGAGGTGTAAGCAGAGATTTGGACCTGGAACTGTTGAAAATATTCAGCCAACCAGCAAGTGACAATGGAGTGAGAAAAATGAATGAATGTTGCAGTTGATGACCCTTCATCAGAACTGACCGCTTCTGACGTAGAAAGATTGGTTTTCTGAAAATGCTTAATGCAGTGATGCATCCCGAAAGCAATAGTGTGCCTGGAGAAAATATGACAAGCTGCTCCTTGAGCTTATGTTGGGCTTCATTGGAGGCTGGAGGAAGATATCTCAGTGTAATTGGGGGGATGGGCTATGGGCTTGTCTCAGTGCCAGTGTCGGACAAACATGAAGTCGGCTGTTTACTGCTGAGAAAGCAGAACTACCTGAATTTTTCCCTAAATAATCCCATAGCTTTATAAGAGACAAATATGTTCATTTTCAGGATCAAGCTTTTGCTTGCAGGGACCCCTTTTATTGCCTGATTCCCTAATTACCCATGAATTGAATGCCTTGCTTGGCCATTTCAGAGAGTCACCCACCTTGATCAGGGGTCCAGACTGAGTGGGTTAAGGCAGATTACCTTCCCTGTGGATGAGATGGGTTGTTAAGACTAATCCAGTGAGGTTTTTTTTTAGCCATTGCTAATAACTTCTCTTACTTATCAGAACTACTTGAGTGGTTTTGAACTTAGAGCAACGGATTGCAGTCCAATCGCAATAATTTAATTGCACTATTGCCCTCCACAAATGATGATGTCATGTTTCAATGTGTATCTACGTGTTCACGTTGATTAGTGATTTGGCAGAACTAGTTCTCCCTGATGTGCTAAGTCAACAAGATCCTCATCCTTGTGAAACATTAGTGGAAAAGATAGCCATGAACCAAGTGAGCTCATCTCATTTAGTTGCCTGAGATCCCTTCAGCAAACCCAGTAATATGCTGGAACGAGGTTGCAATGCGTTGGTAGTTTTGTAAAGCTGAGCTGACCTTTGGTACATAGTTTTGGCACAGAATAAAATGGAAAGATTGGCTCAAAGGCAGCTGCTAAACTCTGCCACCTGCATCAACATGTTCCCAAAGGTTGCGACTAATTGAGGAGCAGCACATAACAGAATGCATTTGTCCCTCTCTGACTTCCTTTAGTCCATTACTCGTTTTATCTTGGGCTTATTTTTTTAAATAGTTGAGGAATCCCTAAGATGTAGACAGTGTCTTCTGTTAATTTCAGAGACAGCAAGATCCAACTTGCATTACAAAATGTTCTGCGGCACAGCAAGAATAATGAATTTTAGGCAATGCCTGTTTCCAGAATTTCGGTGATTCAGATAAACCCAGGAAACTGTTTTAAGTAAATAAGAACCAAGCTCTAAGCCCAGACTTCAGCAGGTTGCATTTCGTGGTGGTTGGAAAACGGAGTTTCCCGTTTGGTTGTGTATGTGAAGAACCAGCTACAGAGCCAGGAAGTGTTTCCTTAGCGTGATGGTGAATCATGTTCATCACAATCCCTTGTGCAAGCAGTTTGTTGACCGTGTTTCTCCCTCAGGGCGGGCCCTGGATGTCAAAGCAATGGGGGGGGGGAAACACTGCAAACTAACTCTTCCTGCTCATGGTGACCAGAGCCAGATAGAGGGTACTGATATCATTGCCCCACTTCTCCACCCGGCTTAAGATTTGAATCTTCTGAAGTCTGGAGCCACAAAACTGCAAATGCTGGAATCCTGAACAAAATAAACAGGCTGTGTAGAAACGAGGAACTGCAGATGCTGGTATATACCAAAGATAGACACAAAGTGCTGGAATAACTCAGCAGGACAGGCAGCGTCTCTGGAGGAAAAGGATGGGTGACGTTTTGGGTCGGGAACCTTCAGACTTGGAAGAAAGGACCCGACCCAAAACGTCACCCATCCTTTTTCTCCAGAGACGCTGCCTGACCTGATGAGTTACTCCAGCACTTTGTATCCATCTTCTACAAAAAAAAAACAGGCAGCTGAGTTCCTTAAGAAAGATCCTGATCTAAAATGTCATCTGTCCATTTCCCTCCACAAGTGGATAGTATTCCATTGTTTTCTCGGCCTGTGCTGTGTAGATGATGGAACGGCTCTGTATGTCAGAAGGGGAGTCACTAGTTACCGCATACCCACCTCCAACCTGCTTTTGGTAGTCACGTGTTTTTGAGGCAGGACAGTTGAGCTTGTGGTCAGTGATGAGTCCCTGTTTACCACCCGCCTTTCAGCTGATGAATCCACCAGGTTGACCCACTGCAGGAAGAAGCATTGGAAGTAGCAAGGGCACCGAATGTACTCAGGGTGGGGGACTTGAAGGACATTACTGCAAAAATGGATCTGCGGGACATAGTGAGAAGATCAACTCAAGGATAACTACCTGACTACTTCCTCATCAACCTATCTGCAGTGGTTCATCCGTTTCCTCTGGGTGGCCCCGTTTCCACCCACATTCATACAGGTTTGTAGATTAATTGACCTCTGTAAAATTACTCCTATTGTGCAGGGATTGGATGAGAAAGTGGAATAAGATAGAACTAATGTTCATGGGTGATTAATGGTTGGCATGGATACCGTGGGCTGAAGGCCTGTTTCCGTGCTGTATGTCTAAACTTAACAAATTAGTTTTAAAGGTTAGTACATGTGTTGGAATGGTTTGTCAATGGAAGCATGTATCGCTTTTGTTGCAGCTTACCCCGAAGCTTCAGGAGCCGAGGGATTTGCCTCCGCTCCGTCAGTTCACCTGCTGGATAACGTGACTGGATACGAGGGGACCACAGCAGATGGGGGTGAGTACGAGGTGTTGGCTCAGTTGCTTTGTGGGTCAGTGCAGAGCGTAGCAGCACGTACACCATCCCAAACACAACAGGTTTGACAACCCCCCCCCCCACCCCACCCCCCGTGTCTCCATCCCAGTCCCACAAACTGCAGCGTTCTCATTCCTGCCTCCTGGCACTTGTGCCGTGTTGAAGATTAAACGGCAGCAAAACCACGAGCCTCGGCTGAATTACTGCAGATGCACTGCTCGTTTGGGGAAGTGGGAGAAGGGCATCGAGTGGGGGGAGAGCGTCAAGTGGGGGAAGGGCATCGAATGGGGAAGAGAGCATGGAGTAGGGGGGAAGAGCAGAGCAATGATTTGCATTTTGCGGGCACTCTCTGACACCAAAATTGCTAACCTTGCAGTAAATGGGCATATTTTTATGTAATTGCAAAATCATTCTAACTTTCACTTTAACATGCAAAAACATTGCTCATCCGCCCAGCTTGCCCTTGAGCAAAACTGCACAATGCAGATGGCACCACTCAATCTCGGTTGGAGTGAACGGCCTCTAAAACGTATTCCTTTCACATCCAATAATCCACACCGATATAAGCAAGTGGGGCCCAAGCCACTCTCATTCATCCCCTCTACACCCCTCTCCCCTTTCCACAAAGCCCAGAGACATGGAATCGACTTCTGGTACTCCTGCTGTGAAGAACAGAGAGGACTAATAAGGGGTCTGAATGCTGATGGCTGATAGTGATAGCTGATGGTGGATAGTTATTCACTGTCTCACCCTGATGACGACAGGGGAGGGGGAGCTTCACGGTAAAGATGGAATCCTCCAGTGGAAAATCTAACAAAGTGCTTGTAATCCACAGAGAGGTTTGTTCCCCCGCCTGTTTTCTCGGAGGCAGCAGCAAGGAGAGATGAGCCTCATCCACAGAGGGCGTGGAGGTGAGCTACCACATCCTGGAAGGTCACACTCAGTCCTGCAGCACCTGAGTCCAGATTCTGGGCTGGACCCCACTATCATGCGGGAATTCCGGAATCTGGGAGCACTCCTGGGGCAATGGGAAATGAAACATGACAAATACGACTATTGAGAAATCTGTGTTGTGCAAATGGGAGCCTTGAGCAATTCAATGTGCTGTTCGGTTTTTAGGCAGGGCAAACCAATGAGCGAGAGCACAGTGGTGTGTCGACACGGTAGCGCAGCGGTAGAGTTGCCGCCTCACAGCGGCAGAGACCCAGGTTCGATCCTGACTCTGGGTGCTGAGTGTATGGAGTTTATACGTTCTCCCTGTGACGGCTTTCTCCGGGTGCTTCGGGTTCCTCCCACACTCGTATAGGTTTGTAGGTTACTTAGCTTTAATAAAAATTGTGAATCATTCCTGGTGTAAAGGATAGTGGTAGCATAAGGGTGATCACTGGTTAGCACGGACTCAGTGGGCTGAAGGGCTTGTTTCCACGCTGCATCTCCAAAGCACGGAACTTTGCTTCAGCCACACAGCTGCCATTTGCCAGCATCTGCCGTGCGGCCAGATCATGTTAGTTAGTGTGCTGGTAAATGCACCGGCTTCTCTCTGCTTGGCCCGGTGTCATCGATGTCACAGGTTAGGAACGAGTGAGAGAGGCACCTTTCACATTCCCAAACGCATCTCAGCCACTGCAGCAATTGTTTTAAAGTGTCGTCTGATAAACTCAGCTGCCAAATTGCATGCGGCGAGATCTCACAAGTAGAAAATGACAACATTATCTTTAGTCGACTTAGATTTATTATTGTCATATGTACTGAGGTACAGTGAAAAGCTTTGTTTTGCATACTATCCAAACAGATCAGATATACCATACACAAATACAATCAAGTCATACTCCAATACAATAGATAAAGGGGAAGATACAGAGTGCAGAATATAGTTATCAGCATTGTCGTGCATCAGTTCCGTTGACAATGCCCAATGTCCACCATGGGGTAGAGGTGAATCGGACAGTAACCTAGTTTATTGAAGGACCATTCAGAAGTCTGATAACCAAGGAAAAGTAGCTCGAACAGAGAAGCAACAATTTTCCTTGCAGGCCTCCTCCCTTCCACCAGGGGGAAGCATTGAGGCTTTTATGAACAGCTACCCAAGCTTTTGTGACTGAAATACAATCTGTGCCATATTTAGAGAACATTAGAAAGTTGGTTTTAAGGGTTGGCCCAAGCATAGATTCAGAGGAAATTGAAGATGATAAACATTGGCCAGAGATCTCACTTGTTCTTGGAAAAGCATGGAGGGAACTTCTGTGTTCACCTGAGCAGGCAAATCATGCCTTGATATAATGGCTATTTGCATGACCGTGATACTGACCCGCATCACTTAGCACTGGATTGAATTATGTTATTTAATCTGTGGAATGGGGCAAAATACTAATGCGGATATTTAATACTGAATAATATGTCTGTATTTGACGTGGTATATTTTAGTTGCAACAAATCCTCCCACCAGACCTAAAGTACTGTGTGCAAT